>NC_137897.1:56652262-57193351 GCF_963455335.1 Martes martes
GTCTGCTTCCTTTACCTTTAAGCCCAGAGGTGCTGGACCCTGCCAGAGTCTCACACAGGCTCGGGAATTGGGACCCCCCCATTCCTGGTCTCTGACCTTCGCTAGGCCCCCAGTACTGTGAAGTGATCCTTTGCCGCTCACCTGCAGCCGCCCACTACCCTGCTCTAGTCAGTCAGCAGATAACCGTCCAGTGGTTCTGAACCACCAGTGTACGTCAGATTCCCCTAGACAGCTTCTAAAACTACCAGTGCCTGGGGTCCCACCCCAGACCGGCTGCCTCAGAATCTCCAGGGGGTGGGGCCTGGACCTTGATGGATTTTTTAGCAGTGCTGAGGATGGTTCTGACGTGCTGCCGGGATTGAGAAACACCGATCAATCTCACAGGATTGGTGTGAGGAATTCACGCGAGAACGCACAGAAAGTGCTTCGCGCAGTACCCAGCAAATACTAACTTGTAAATATTGTTAAATTTTCACACAAAAATGGAAACCAGACCTGTCGTCAGGAACTCAGTGGCCTTCCAGCCCCCTCCCAACAGAGTTCTCTTCACCCACACCTCCCTCTGCTGTCTTCTCAGCTTTTTTCCTCTAAGGCCAGTGAATTTTCAAGCAGTTCTCTGAATGCCACACAGGCTCCTTCATTAGCTCCACGCTCTTTTGTTGCTATGTCTTAAGCCTTTCTCTCTTTACTGCATCTTTCCCTTTGTTCTGAGATTATGCCCAGGGACCTTTAAAATAGATACATGTCTGTGACCTTTCTCTCCTAAGAGCTCTTTCTCCTTTTCTGACTTTGCTGGGGGAGACTGCCCCCCCCCCTCCTCCCATTACTTCCTGCGTCTGCCTGCCACAGTCTGGCTTCTGCACTTTCTGCTCTTCTGACACTGCTTTTGCTAAAGTCATCAATCACTCAGTGCTAAATTGATTTACTTCTTCCCTGATCACTCCGCAGCATTGAAGCCTGTTGGCCATTTCCTTCTTGAAACTGTCTTTTGTGGGGCGCCTGGGTGGCTCAGCAGGTTAAGCTTTTGCCTTCAGATCAGGATCCCAGGGGCCTGGGATCGAGCCCCGCATCGGGCTCCCTACTCAGCGGGGAGCCTGCTTCTCCCAGTCTCTCTTCCCGCCCCTCCCCCTGCTTGTGCTCTCTCACTTTCAAATAAACAGATAAATACATAAAATTTGAAAAAAGAGGGGCGCCTGGGTGGCTCAGTAGGTTAAGCCTCTGCCTTCAGCTCGGGTCATGATCTCAGGGTCCTGGGATCGAGCCCCACGTTGGGCTCTCTGCTCAGCAGGGAGCCTGCTTCCCCATCTCTCTCTGCCTGCCTCTCTGCCTACTTGTGATCTCTCTGTCAAATAAATAAATAAATTCTTTAAAAAAATTTTTGAAAAAAGAAAGGAACTGTCTTTTGCCTTGGTTGTGTTAACATGCCTTTCCTGCCCATCTGGCCTTTCCTTTGTGCTTTGCTTTATTGAGCATCTTTCTTGGCTTATGGCTTAAATGTCCATATTCTCCAAGGATGTCTTTAGCTTGCCGTTTCTCCTCTTCTCATTGTGTGTAGCCTCCCTGGGTCGTCTCCTCACCTCCCGTAGCGTCCACATACTACCTCCACACTGATCACTTCCAGGTCCTCTCTAGGGGTTGGCTGTCTCCAAGATGCTGTCCTCCACAGTTGCCAGTCACTCAGTCACATTGCAGAGCCCGCAGGTACTACGGACTCGATATGTCTAATCTGTCAGGCTGTCCAGACCATAGTACTTGTTTATTCGTTTGTGACATGTTGGGTAGTATCCCTTCTCTGTGATCATCAATGCTGTCATTCAGTGTCCAGCAACTGAACCAACCAGAAGGTTGCTTTGCGAGTATGGAACCATAAAGAGGGAGGCATTCTCAAAGTGGTTGTAGCTAGGCCAAGCTGAGGTCTGCTGAACCATCCTTGTTTCCCAACACGTATCTCTCTAGTGTCCAGACTGTCCCTGTCTTCCTGGGACAGTGCTGGGCACATTCTATAGAAGTCTGCCTCTCTGAGCCCTGCCTTTTGACAGATTGTTTCCTGTGTAGCTCCTCCAGTCAGGAAGTACTCCTTTGAGCCTAGAATCCCCTTGCCCCAATTTTAGGAGTCGGACCCTGAGGCCAACCATGATTTGCTTGTCTCTGCATTTATAAGGGAGATACCTCTATCCCCCAACCCAGTGTATCATTTACAGTAGGAAACCATGGATTGTGTTTGAATGAGAAATTGGGAATCCTGCAGAACAGCTCCCTTGACAAAATCATTTCTAAAGATAGAGTGGTTTGTTTTTTTTTTAAAAAAAACAACATGGCTTTATGTAAACATGGGTCAAATTTAAATACTTCTGTAGGGTTGAGTATTGTTAATCAACATACAATTCTTTTTCAAAGTGCCAAATTGTGAGGCTTTATACATTGGACCTCTTTTGGTAAAAAAGGATTTCCTAGTGGGTTTTTTAATGTCTTCCCCCACTCTGATGAAGTAATGGCTAACCTTTATTGAGTACTAACTGCATTATCTCAGTCTTCACTACCCTTTGAGAACACGAAGGAACTATTATTATCTTGGGGCACAAACAGGGAAACACTTGGAGGTTTAAGAAGATGCCTACAATCATACAGCAGAGCTGGGATTTGACTCAAGGGCCCAAGCTTTCAACCCTTACATCTCTTCCTGTTACCATTGAAGTACATGGTAAAGATGGGAGCTTTCCCCAGCCCAGTGCCCACTTACCATCTCAGTCAGAGTTCCGAGATAGTGTTTTGACGTGAGAAATGGGTTTGCGGCTGTCACCCAACTGAGCAGACTGCCAGGATTCTGTTGCCGTGAACCTGATGTGTGTTTTCGCTAATATGGGTAATCCAGACATGACTGCTGTACTTTGAGAAAGGGAATCATTTGGGTCTCCCAGACTATGTGAACATACTTTCTCCTTGCAGGTCAGACACATTCTGTGTGAAAAACATGGGAAAATCATGGAAGCCATGGAAAAGTTAAAGTCTGGAATGAGATTCAATGAAGTGGCCACACAGTATAGTGAAGATAAAGCCAGGCAAGGGGTATGGTGCTGTTGTCATTTAAAATGATCTCTCCCTGGGGCGCCTGGGTGGCACAGTCACTTAAGCATCTGACTCTTGGTTTCAGCTCCGGTCGTGATCTCGGGGTCCTGGGATCGAGCCCCGCGTCAGGCTCTGTGCTTAGTGCAGAGTCTGCTTGAGATTCTCCCTCTGCCCCTCCTGCTTGTGCGTGCTCTCTCTCTCTCAAATAAATCAATCAATCTTGAAAAAAAAAATCTCTCCCCCATGGAGGATACACAGCAGTAGGGATTATTTATGTTCTGCCATTAATTTTAGCCATATTTTGGCTTAAAGTTCTTAAAAAGTTCTTAAAAAGAAATGTGCGACTTGTGAACAGTTGTGTACAGGTCACCTGTGTCTAAAACTAGGCATTACCAAACGGGCACAGCTAACAGACACCCAGCGACATTGTGAGTGCGTATTGTGTTTAGTCCGGGGTTGGATCTCTTCCACCTATTTGTCCTTGGTGAGCCCACTTCTTTGCAGTCCAGGTGAATGAACCTAGGAACCTTATTCGTTTTGGGAAATTCTCAAGCTACGGTAGTACAGTAGAACTGTTTCCTCTTTGGGGCCACCTGACCTCACATATCTTTTGGGTTTTTCAGGGCGACTTGGGTTGGATGACCAGAGGTTCCATGGTGGGACCATTTCAAGAAGCAGCATTTGCCTTGCCTGTAAGTGGGCTGGATAAGCCTGTGTTTACAGACCCTCCAGTTAAGACAAAATTTGGATATCATATTATTATGGTTGAAGGGAGAAAATAAAATTGTACAAAAGACTGAATGTGTTTTATACGTTCTGTTTGTTTCTTTAAAAGGTGTTGAGTAGGGGCGCCTGGGTGGCTCAGTGGGTTAAAGCCTCTGCCTTCAGCTCAGGTCATGATCCCAGAGTCCTGGGATCGAGCCCTGCATCGGGCTCTCTGCTCGACAGGGAGCTTGCTTCCCTTCCCCTCTCTCTGCCTGCCTCTCTACTTGTAACCTCTGTCTGTCAAATAAATAAATAAAATCTTTTTAAAAAAGTGTTGAGTAATCCTTGTATTTTATGAACTCTGTCATTTTGGCTTTGTAGGCACTAAACAGGTGCAGAAGGGTTAGTGTACACTGTAGCAGGTGTTCTCACAGGGGCGCCTGGCTGGCTCAGTCGGTAGAAATGTGACTCTTGATCTCAGGGTTGTGACTTCGAGCCCCACACTGAGCATAGAGTTTACTTAATAATTAAAAAAAAAAAAAAAGATGAGTCAAGCAGACTTCTTTTAACCCGTAGTCTCTTCCTTCCCACAACTACTCTCTCTTGGTTCTCAGTATATCCCATAAGTTAATTTAAAAACCATCTCTAGGGGTGCCTGGGTGGCTCAGTGGGTTAAGGCGTCTGCCTTCTGCTCAGGTCATGATCTCAGGGTCCTGGGATCGAGCCCTGCATTGCGCTCTCTGCTCAGTGGGGAGCCTGCTTCCCCCCTCTCTACCTACTTGTGATCTCTCTCTGTCAAATAAATGGATGAATCTTCAAAAAAAAAAACAAAACATCCCTAGGGGAGCCAAATACTAGTTCACACTATTCACACATTGAGTTGGACATCAAATAGATGGATTAGCATATGAAAATCAAAATAAGTTCCTAGATACTTGTTTTCTGTTAGCCAACTTGGATTTGCCAGGACAGTGATTCGCTCCATTGTCTTAATACTATACACTATATAATGGCCATTCAATATGAACTCTTTTATTTATTTAATTTTTTAAAAGATTTTATTTATTTATTTGAGAGAGAGCACACAAGCAGCGGGGAGAGGAAGAAGCTGGCTCCCTGCTGAGCTGGGAGCCCGACGCAGGGCTCGATCCCAGGACCCCAGGATCATGACCTGACCCAAAGGCAGATGCTTAATCAACTGAGCCATCCAGGCGCCCCTGAATTTTTTATTTTTAAAGATTTTATTTATTTATTTGACAGAGATCACAAGTAGGCAGAGAGGCAGGCAGAGAGAGAGGGGGAAGCAGGCTCCCTGCTGAGCAGAGAGCCCGATGCGGGGCTCGAGCCCAGGACCCCAGGACCATGACCTGAGCTGAAGCAGAGGCTTTAACCTACTGAGCCACCCAGGTGCCCCTGAACTCTTTTTTTTTTTTTAATGAGCTCTTCTTTTTTAAAAATTTTTTATTAAATTTAGTTCAGTTAACATAGTATACTAGTTTCAGGGGTAGGGTGTAGTGACTGACTCATCAGTTGCATGTAACACCCAGGGCTCATTCCATCACGTGCCCTCCTTAATGCCCACCACCTACTAACCCCATCATCCTACCCTCCTCCCCTGCAGCAATTCTCAATTTGTTTCCCATAGTTAAGAGTCTCTTATGGTTTGCCTCCCTCTCTGCTTTTATCTTACTTTTTCCTCCCCTTCCCCTGTTTTTCTTAAATTCCACATATGAGTGAAATCATTATGAAATCTTTTTAAATAAACCTTTCCTGAAGGAAAAAGCAATCAGTTCTACCAGTTGTTTGTACTAGACTAAGCAGCCAGTGTTCTGTGTATCTGCATTTTTAAATTTTACAGTGCCATATTTATGACCTACAAAAGAGTACAAGTAATATTATAAATACTAGACTGCTTCAAAAATAAAATTTTGCCAGGGGTGCTTGTGTGGCTGTCAGTCAAGCATCCGGCTCTTGATCTCAGCTGAGATCTCAGTCTCAGGGTCCTGAGTTCAAGCCCTGTGTTAGGCTCCACACTAGCCTACCTAAAAAAATTAATAAATAAAAATAAAACTTTTTAAGTAAGATAAAACTTGACCAATACCACATGTGATTCTTAACAGTGATTTGTGTTTTTTAAAGATTTATTTATTTGACAGACAGAGATCACAAGTAGGCAGAGAGGCAGGCAGAGAGAGGGGGAAGCAGGCTCCCTGCTGAGCAGAGAGCCCGATTTGGGGCTTGATCCCAGGACCCTGAGCCAAAGGCAGAGGCTTAACCCACTGAGCCACCCAGGTGCCCCAACAGTGATTCTTTTAACACACTGTTCTCGTTCAGCTGCATTTGACATGTAAGTTTCTAATTTTAGAGGAGTTTCTGAGCATCTCCAGGTTATACCTCTGTGAGATTTTCCCCACTGAGCAGACTAACAAACAGATGCCCCAGTCCCTGAGTACAGATAAACCGGTATGATACTGAGACATGTTCAAAATAGTAGGCATAAGATGAAATAGTTTTAAAAACCCCATTCAAAACCGTGTCTCTAAATAAGGGCCATAAATTCTGAAATCCTTATATGCATGAGACACGATCTAGTTGGCATCCTTTTCTCAGGACTTGGTTTACCCAGGATACTAAGTGAATGCCTTTTGCGTAGGTGTCACTGACAAAAAGAAGCCAGAGTGCTGGAAAGGTAAAGTAGAAAAAGCAAACTAATTTGTGGCATGGAGAAAGAAAGCAGTTATAGCTAGCTTGTGAGGAAGTAGAGCAGGAATGGGTCTCTGACAGCAAGCAAACCCTTGGGAAGTTAACTTTGAACTGGCAACTAAAGTTCTAAAACATGCATTCAATCCTGCTTTGAAACTGCGTCTTTTTCATTAAGTTCAATGCTTAATGAACCAACTTCATTCAGGGTAAAATAATTGCAAATTAAATCCAAAATGTGATCCTGCTTTTTACCTGTGAGATTGGCAAAGTTCAAAACATTTAACATATTGTTGGCAAGGGCATGAGGGAATAGGTATTTGTGTTGTAGAAATGTGCATCATAACTTCTGTGGAGAACAATTTGGCAATACCTATCAAAATTATAAATACACCCCCTGACCCAGAAACTCCATTGCTAAGAATTTATCCTGTAGGTATAATCATATGTATAAAAGGTACAAGGATATTCATCAAGTGTCTGTTGGAAATAAACTGAAGATCCATGAATAAATGATAAATGATATACCCATTCAATAAGATATACAGCTGTGTTAAAAATTAACAACTATTGACGCAGAACAGGGTGTACAGTATACTATCATTTGGGTAAAAACATATATATACATATGTGTACTTGTGCTTGTCCATACATAGTGGGCCCTTGGGAGTGGCAATCCAGAACTGGGGGGCTGGGGTAGGTAAGAGACTTTATCTTATACCCTTGGATCAGGGCTCTTCATCTGTTTTGTGCCATGGAGCCCTTAGGCAGTTTGCCCAAGTGTGTGGATCCCTTCTCAGAAAGTTGCTTTTGAATAAAGTAGGGGCGCCTGAGGGGCTCAGTTGGTTAAGTGTCTGCCTTTGGCTCAGGTCATGATCTCAGAGTCCTGGGATCAAGCCCCCCATCAGGCTTGCTGCTCAGCAGGGATCCTGCTTCTCTCTCTGCCTGCCACTCCTCCTGCTTGTGCTCTGTCAAATAAGTAAAATCTTAAAAAAAAAATGAACAAAGTAAAATACGTAGGATTACAAAAGATTATACTGAATTATACTGAAACAGTAATCTAAACACAGTTCACCCTTGAACACAGATTTGAACTGTGTGGATCCACTTATACAGATTGGTTTTTTTTTAATATTTTACTTATTCATTTGAGAGGGAGAACTAGAGAGAGCATCAGAGGCAGAGGGAGAGGCAGATTCCCCACTGGGCAGGGAGCCCGACATGGGGCCCGATCTCAGGACCCTGAGATAGTGACCCGAGCCAAAGGCAGACGCTTAACCATCTGAGCCACCCAGGTGCCCCGTTTGTTTGTTTGTTTTCTGATAAACATAGTATAGTACTATAAATGTATTTTCCTTATGACTTCCTTAACTTTTTCTCTAGCTTACTTTATTGTAGGAACATAGTATATAATACAGATAACATGAAAAATACATTATTCAACTGTTTATGTTATCAGTAAGGCTTGCGGTCAACAGTAGGCTACTAGTAATTTTTGAGGCGTCAAAAGTATGTAGGGGCGCCTGGGTGGCTCAGTGGGTTAAAGCCTCTGCTTTCGGCTCGGGTCATGATCCCAGGGTCCTGGGATCGAGCCCCGCATTAGGCTCTCTGCTCAGCAGAGAGCCTGCTTCCTCCTCTCTCTCTGCCTGCCTCTCTGCCTACTTGTGATCTCTGTCAAATAAATAAATAAAATCTTTAAAAAAAAAAAAAGTTGTATGTAGGGGCACCTAGGTGGCTCAGTGGGTTAAGCCTTTGCCTTCAGCTCAGGTCATGATCCCAGGGTCCTGGGATCAAGCCCCGCATCGGGCTCTCTGCTCCACAGGGGGCCTGCTTCCCCCTCTCTCTCTGCCTGCCTCTCTGCCTACTTGTGATCTCTGTCAAATAAATAAATAAAATCTTTTTATTATTTTTTAATAAACATATAATGTATTTTTATCCCCAGGGGTACAGGTCTGTGAATCGCCAGGTTTACACATTTCACAGCACTCATCATAGCACATACCACATACCCTCCCCAATGTCCATATCCCCACCACCCTCTCCCGTCCCCCCTCCCCCTAGCAACCCTCAGAATAAATAAAATCTTTTTTTTAAAGATTTTTATTTATTCATTTGACAGACACAAGTAGGCAGAGAGGCAGGCAGAGAGAGAGGAGGAAGCAGGCTCCCTGCTGAGCAAAGAGCCCGATGCGGGGCTCGATCCCAGGACTCCAGGATCATGACCTGAGCCGAAGGCAGAGGCTTTAACCCACTGAGCCACCCAGGCGACCCAGAATAAATAAAATCTTAAAAAAAAAAAGTTGTATGTAGATTTTCGACTGTGTGGGGAGGTTGATACTGCTGACCCCCCCGTTGTTGAAGGGTTAACTGTAGTTTCTAAACTTTTTATATATAATTCATATATTTATTGATCGACTTTTAAAGATGTTATTTGACAGCGAGATAGAGCCAGAGAGCACAGTGGGAGGAATGGCAGAGGGAGGAGAAGCAGTCTCCCTGCCTAAGGAGCTGGATATGGGGCTTGATCCCAGGACCCTGGGACTATGACCTGAGCCGAAGGCAGATGCTTAACTGAGCCACCAAGGCGCCCCCAACTGATACATTTAAATTTTATATATATATGAATGACACATTTTCCTGAGTTCTGTGTGCTGTTCTAGCAAATTACTGAACCTGAAGGTACAGTCAGGGGAGTCCTCAATTTGTAGCCATGCTGGGCAGAAGTATGGATGACAGGGGGACCCAGTACTAGCAACTGGCACTGGAAGCAAGGGCAGTTTTACGGGAGTGAGCCTTTAAACCTATGGAATCTGACCCTAACTCCAGGTAGTGTCCAAACTGAGTCGGACTGTGGGACACCCAGTGGCTCTCTGCAGAGAACCGGAGAGGCTATTTGGTTTGGAAAACCTCCACAGATTTGGGGTCCTAAGTGTCATCAGTAAAAACAGCTCAGTACATTCAGTGCAGTAAAGACATTTTATTATAATGTTCCACTAGGTAACACACGGTTTTAAAAAAATCCATTTCACCCCCTGCTATGTGATCTTGGGTGGGTCACAGCCACACTGAGCCTTAGTTTCCTCAACTAAATCAATGTAAATGCCACCGTCAAACTCAAAGGATGATGGCGAGGATTAAACAAGAAACCTGTGTAGAGTACCCAGTACACGGGAGATACTCCACGGATGCTAGTTCCCGGTCTCGAGTACGGGGTGTAGAGTGCTACACTGGGCTTGGGGTTTCTGAGAGGCAACCAAACTCCTTCGCAGTCCACCACCCAAAGACACAATGCGCTGGCCTGGGACAGAGCACAGTTGGTGGTGAATGAAGAATGGCGAAGTTGGCGGCAAAGTGACTCCAGAGTAGGGTGCCAGGGAGAACAGAGCCTAGCCCCAGGGACCTGAGCCCAGCCTTCTGCTGTACGGGCATGAAATAGCACGGTAATAAGCCAGTCTTAGATTTAGAATTCTAGTAAGCTCCTGCTTCAACTCAGGAACTTCTGTATGCATTTGCTCGTGCCATCTTAGCGAAAGAAAGTGAATGGAAAAGGAAACAATTGAGAGTAACTTTACTGTTCTTATCTGGACAGAAGGGACCCCTTCCAAAATAAAATTAAGAATGGCCAGAATAACTTCACAAAAACTTTTCTAGATATAACGGAGTTGAGTGTATCGAGTGTGTCTAAAAGAAAAAGGTTAAGACTGCTCAAGGAAAGCGGTATTAACCTAGTGTTCAGAATTCCAGAATGTATGTATGGAGCGGGGGAGGTAGGAACGAGTACGGGGTAAAGGCTGAATGTACAGAACAGTTAAAAACAAAACCTTGCTTTTCAAGACCTCTCTCACCTCAAGCCTAAATGCTTCATGCTCCCCAAGACCCCAGTCACGGGAATGCATGCATTCACACTCAGCATTTCACTTTACCAACACACAGGTTAGTCTCAGGTTTTATTAAGTTGCTTATACAAACTTAACGTCATGAGCATGACTTCCGGGTCGGCACTTTTTATGTCAAGCGCTTTCACGAAGCAGTTTAAGGCCTCCTGTATTTGCCCACGGTCTTTCAGTTCTTTCCCACGGGTGACAAGAGTCTCATAGTCGGTCCCAGCCTCCGCTGCCTCCTTCCGGGGAGAATCAAGCAACTGCCCACTGGACAAAGGCTCGGGGTCGCCAGGAGGGCTAGTTAACCGGCTGGACTCGTCCTCTGAAGGCAGCGTTTCGCCAGGAGGCCCTTCTGTGCTCTCTGAGGCTTCGCCACTGCTCTCCTCTGCTCCTTCCTTGGAATCATTTGCTGCAGCCTCTGCTCCACTGCTGCTGTCAGGCTCTTCCTCCATATCTTCCACATGATCTAAAACCACATTGACAAGAGACCTCCTAGAAGCCAGGGATCGTCTAGGGTGGATGGACTTACTTACCCTATCAGGGATGTTCGGTGAGAAGAACCTTCCTGAGGGACTGATGTCACTTTTGGGAGTCGAAGCATCGAACTGTTTCACAGGTAAGAACAGAAAGGGAGAGGTGGTGAGTGCATCTGTGCTTGAAGTATCTTTAAAAGTATTGTCTTCATCTTCACCATCTGAAACGATCCTTCTGGCTTTCCTTCTGCCTCTCACGTTACCCACTACTT
Organism: Martes martes; assembly: GCF_963455335.1. NCBI lineage: Eukaryota > Metazoa > Chordata > Mammalia > Carnivora > Mustelidae > Martes > Martes martes. The sequence goes on from NC_137897.1 coordinate 56,663,360, forward strand.
CTTCCGGCTCGTCATCGGTCTCCAAAAGATCCACACTGAGATGTGCTTTGTCCCACTCAAGCTCTGCCTGAGAATGAGCTGCAGAACCACACAAGCTCTTTTCGTCCTCAGCGTGCTGCGAAGACTGCCTGGAAAGATTTTGTCTGCTGTCTGCAGAGTCTTCCAAGAAAAGATTGAAATCACATGCATACTGCGATGAGGAGGCTACACGTTCCTCTTCCAACTTGGCCACATTTGCTTGAGTGTCCTGCAGTGCACTGTGGGATGCTGACAAGTAGCCATCGGCTCTTCTAATTACAGATGCGTTAGGTTCTGTTTGACTTTCAAGGGCCACGGGACTCACGGGCCAGGGGTTGCAGTGTGGTAATGTCTCAGCAGCGTTTGGTTGCTCTGGATCTGGCCCCAGATCAGCTCTGACCGCTTTGCTCGGTAGAGAGTTAAAATCTCCCAGAGGGTTCTCTTGCAGCGTCCCCCATGTTGGCCCCTCTCGCAATGCCTCCGTTTGTAGAACCATTCCCAATGAGTTGGTCCAGATTTCATCTACACTCCCACACCCCTCAGGTAAAGTAGCTACAGAACCAGCATCGGATGTCCTTTTGGGGGAGTGACTACCGTCTTGTGAGACGGTAACATTCATCTTTATACTGGAGACGTCTTGATTCTCACTCTCTTCAGGCAGATCATCAATGATGACACTCGCCATTTGGGAACTGATTTCTTCTTCCTGGGTATGATAAGTAGGTAGAAGTGGTGAGTGCCGAGGCTGAGGTTTATTCAGTTCAGGGCATTTCTTCTTCATTTGAGAAGGGAAGAGGGGTTCTGTCAGCCAAGTCCCCTCATTTCCAGCTCTTTGTCTTCCCGCTAAGAGCTCTGTATTTTGAGACTCTAATTCCACAAGGAACTGAGCTTTCTGAACCCTTTGTTGAATATAGTGGGATTCTTCAATCACGTCGAGCTCTTCTTTAACAGACAGATCACGTGTGTACATCAAGTCATGGTCTGAGATTCCAGCTATCCCCAAAGAGTGCAGGTAGGCAATATGTTCATCCAGTATCTTATCAGATCTCCTCTGGGCAGCATGCAAAGATTGAAGCTGCAGCTGGGTTGCAGAGTGCTGAAAATCCTCAATGGTGAAGAGCTCTCTTAATTCTTGTTTCGTAAAATACCGGAAAGGGTTCTTCTTGTCGCCAGTAGTTTGCCTTATCAGTGAGTCCTTGAAAACCTGTCTTCTGTATATTTTTTCCTCTACAGTCCCACAAGTAATCAGCCTATAAACTACAACATTTTCCTTTTGGCCAATTCGGTAGACTCTGTCCACAGCTTGAGCGTCAGTTGCAGGATTCCAGCTTGGGTCAAAAATGACCACTCTGGTTGCTGCAGTCAGTGTTAAGCCAACACCACCTACCTGAGTGGTAAGCAGAAAAACAGAGTACTCTCTATTTTGCTGGAATAAGTTAATTCTTTTTTCTCGTTCCACAAGATGAGTAACTGTCCCATCGATTCGCAGTATCTTAAAGTGCCGATTCTTTAGGAGGTGTTCAATGATGTTCAGAATTTGTCTTGACTGGGAAAACACCAGAGTTTGATGCCCTTCATCTCGCAGTCGCTTCAGCAGCTCTATCAGAAATATCATTTTTCCAGATTCTTCCATGAGTGTATCATCAGTTATCTGATCAATGTGGCCCACATCTGAGGAATCTTCCCCTTCATTTTCACCTTGAACAGAGAATTGCACAGACCCTAAATTCAACAAATGACAAGCCCGTGCAGAGAGCAGCCTAGGATGATCACACAGCTTCTTTAAGACACCTAGCTCAGCCAGAGGTGAGCGTGTCTCCATTAATAGCTCCTTGATATGATCTAGAGACACAAATTTCCTGTATATTTCTTCTTGTAAAGGCACAAGACGTATCCAAATAATTAAGTCATTTTTCCTGGAAAGAGAAGGCATTTCACAAATGGCACCAACATCTGGATTCTCTGCACTAAGTCCGACCTCTGGGGTGCTTGACTTTTTCTTTTGTACCTCTTCTTTAGTCCTCCTGAGAAAATAGGGTTTTATGATTGCCATCAAGTTTTCAGATATTTTAAATCCTAAGGCTTTTTCCCCTGGGGTAGCATCCTTCTCTCGTGCTCTCGTAATAGGATTTTCATACTCCATCTTAAAAGTTTTTAATGTTCCTAGCAGGGACCCTTGACAAGCAAAATCAAACAGGGACCACAGTTCTTGTAAATTATTCTGGATTGGGGTTCCTGTGAGGAGGATGCGATTCCTGGTAGGGACAGCGCGAGCACATATCGCTGACTTAGTGGATGAGGTTTTTATTTTATGTGCTTCGTCAAGGATGACATAGTCCCACACAAACTCTTGGCCATTCAAGCTTGAAAGCTGCTGCCAATTATTGATTAACATTTGGTACGTGGTGATAATGACACCATTCCTTTGCTGAATCCGACTGAGGTTTCTGGTACGTTCATCCTTACTCGGACCGTGAAAGGTTTTGACTCTCATTCCTGGAGTCCACTTAACAAACTCTTTTATCCACGTGCTAATGAGATTGGTTGGCATGATGAGCAGCACGTGACTCACAAGTGTAGCATCAAACATACCAGAAAGGAAAGCAATGATTTGAACAGTCTTCCCTAATCCCATATCATCTGCTAAGATGCCTCCTTTTCTTCCATCCCTATATAGGCTATAGAGGAAAGCTACACCTTCCTTCTGGTGCTCAAATAGTTGGTTGTGCAGTTCTCGATAAAGCAGCAGGCCAGAGTTGCACACATCTGTGAATTCATCATCTCCATGTTCTGCTAACTCCTCCAAGGCTTCCTGTATTTTCTGGATTCTGCTCATCACCTTTTCATTGGGGAAAATGTCCTTTGCCAAATTGAAAAGTTTAAAAGCTTCTTCCAGATCCCCATTCTTAGTTGCTTCTTTGGCCTCTTTCACATATCTGTTAAAAAAAAAAGGTAAAAGATATAGATATAGGGAGAGAGAGATTAGAGAGGAAGGAAACAGATTGAACATTCAATCTAAGAACACTTTAGGGTCCATTTTGGAATTGGAACTGCGGTTGGGCTTTTAATATCCTCAATTCAAGATGGGAAAGATTAGCAGAGAAGATGCCAATGAAAGGTGACATCACTTAAGACACACACCCACCAGATACCGCCAGCAACAACTTCAGGCACTGCTTGTGAGAAATGTATGTGCAAAGGTTATTGGTTCCATGGTATTTAAGAAAAAATGCCACCCATAATAAGTATGGAGTGATATTTTCTTGTAAAATCAAGCAGCCAACCCAAATCATGGGAGCGTGGAAACGGGAAAGATACATGGGCACTCATTTCTCAGTCCTTATTTTTCCAGACCTCTGTGATACATTTGACACTCATGATCACTCCCTCAAAATTCCCTCCTTCCACTGGATTCCTCTAGATTCCTCCTGGTTTCCTCCCCCATCACTGGCCATTGCTTCTGTGTCCTTGGGCTCCTATTCTTCCAATAGGCCTGGCCCTTCTCATCCTTTTACTTTCTCTTCTGGCTTTCCACTCCCACCTAATGTGCTCATGAAATCACTCTCCCCATCCCAAGGCTTGCCCAAAAACTCTAGTCTAGACCCACATTCCAGCTGCCTTCCAGACGTCTCCACTTAAAAACATCTCAGAGGTACCTCAAGTTCAATTAATCCCAAATTAAACTCATTATTTCCCCTCTAAAAACATGTGTCCCCACCATTTATGTGGTAGTAAACTGACACTACCATCAACTTAGACGTACATGCTAGAAATCTGAAGATCATCCTTGACTCTAATTCACATGAGTCATCCTTAACCCCTCCCCTCTTTTAATCACCCCCTGCCACAGCCAAACAATCCCCAAACCCTACTAACTTTATCTTCCAAGTATAACCTGTGCCTTCATCTCCACTACTACTACTGTGGTTCAAGTCACCACCACCTCTGGCCTGGGTAATGGCAACTTCCTATTCACTGATCTCTGTACATCCACTCTTGGCCCCTCTAATGCATTCTCTATACAGCAGACAGTGATACTGTCTTAAAATGTAAAAGAAAAAAAATGTAAAAGAAATCATGTCACTTCTCTGCTGAAAATTCTCCAGTGGTTTATAGTGAGCTGATTCTGAAAGGATACCAAAATAATTCGCTGAGGAAAGGAGAGTCTTTTTGACCAATTATCATGTGCAAAAGGATGAAACTGGTTCCCTACCTCACACCATACACAAAAATTAATTCAAAATGGATCAAAGATCTAAATATAAGAGCTAAAACTACAAAAACCATAGAAGAAAATATTGGCATAAATCTTTTCAACCTTGTATTTGGCAATGCTTTCTTAGATATGATGCCAAACACACAAGGAACCAAAAGAAAAATAAATTGGGCTTCACCAAATGAAAAACTTGTGTTTCAAAGGATACCATCAAGAAAGTGAAGACAACCCAAAGATTGGGAGAAATATTTTTGAATCATGTATCTGATAAAGGATTTAGACCTAAAACATACAAAGAAATCTTACAACTCAATAATTAAAAGACAATTAACACAAGGGCATCTGGGTGGCCCAGCTGGTTAAACAACTGACTCTTGATTTTTGGCTCAGGTCATGATCTCAGGGTGGTGAGATGGAACCCTGTGGTGGGCTCAGCAGGAAGTCTGAGATTCTCTCTCTCGGCCCCTCCCCTGCTCATGCACACACACTCTCTAAAATAAATAAATCTTTTTAAAAAGACAATACAATTTTAAAATGGGCAAAGGATCTGAATAGACATTTCTCCAAAGAAGATCTACAAATGGCTAATAAGCATGACATAATGCTCAACATCATTTGCCATCAGGGAAATGCAAACCAAAACCACAATGAAATACCCACTTTATGCCCATGAGGATGACTAGAATAAAAAGGCAAGAAAATACCACGTTAGTGACAATGTGGAAAAATTGGAACTCTCATGATGCTGTTGGCGGGAATGTAAAATGGTGCAACTGCTTTGGAAATCAGTTTGTCAGTTCCTCAAAAAAGTTATACATGGAGGAACACCTGGGTGGCTCAGTGGGCTAAGCGTCTGCCTTCAGCTCAGGTCATGATCCCAGGGTCCTGGGATTGAGTCCCACATTGGGCTCCTTGCTCAGCAGGGAGTCTGCTTGTCCCTCTCCCCATAACTCGTGCTCATGCTCTCTCTCTCTCTCTCTCAAATACATAAATAAATAAATAAGAACTGAATAATTAAGTAAATGAATGGTGGATAGTGGAAGCCAGGGTTCTCACCTGTTAGAATGGAGAAGCAAGAGGAGACAGAATGATCCATGTGGTAATGGATCAGCGTTAGAGACATCAGTATAAACCCAGGTTTTAACACAGAAACAGATGGTTACACAAAGAATATTTACAGTGGCCTATATACACGGAGATTAGTATACACATGTATTTCCTTGCTCTGTCAGGTGAGAGGGCCTAGAAGCAAGGAAACCTTAGTAGCGACAAGTATGCCTAGCACCCAGATCTTGTTGTTGTTTTTTTTAAAGGTTTTATTTATTTATTTGACAGAGAGACACAGTGAGAGAGGGAACACAAGCAGGGGGAGGGGGAGAAGGAGAAGCAGGCCTCCCGCCGAGCAGAGAGCCCGATTCGGGGCTCGATCCCAGGACCCTGGGATCATAACCTCAGCTGAAGGCAGACGCTTAATGATTGAGCCACCCGGGGAACCCCCGGATCTTGGTTTCTAATACCATTCTCCAATAAAAGGAACGTGGGCTCCTTGGAAAAAGGACCTGGGCTGATTCTAGGACTGTGGCAGGAAATATGTCAGAAGAGCCTGGGGCATCTTGTAGTGTCAGAAAGTGAGGAAGTGCTCAAACAACACCCCACAATGATGTGAGTCTGGCAGATACACAGGAGCCAAATGAAAGCACTCCCAGTGGTCAGAGCTGGAATAACCTGAGCAACAAAATGAAGTAGTATTGGACTAGAACCCAAAATATAAAATAAATGAATCCACTGATAAAAATGAGTGAACAAAAAAAGAGACAAATCTCTGCCCTTAGGGAGATGGAGCATGACTCCTATTCCTTAAATGTGTCCTGCATACTAACATCCTCCCAAAAAGCACAGAGTGGGGGCACCTGGGGGGCTCAGTCGGTGAAGTGTCTGCCTTCGGCTCAGGTCATGATCCCAGGGTGGTGGGATCGAATCTCGCATCGGGCTCTCTGCTCAGCAGGGAGCCTGCTTCTCCCTCTCCCTGCCCCTCCCCCTGCTTGTGCTCTGTCTCTAACAAATAAATAAATAAAATCTTTAAAAACAAAAAAGAGTGTGGAAAGTTATGGTGGGGCAGAGAGGGGGAAAGGGCACAACAAGTAACTTTAAAGAGGAGAAACCTGGCAAACAGTAAGTCAGCCCAGTGATTACAGTCAACATCAACAACGATCTATCCCATTAACAGTATGTGCCTCTGGGACGCCTGGGTGGCTCAGTTGGTTAAGCCGCTGCCTTGGCTCAGGTCATGATCCCAGAGTCCTGGGATCGAGTCCAGCATCGGGTTCCTTGCTCGGCAGGGAGCCTGCTTTTCTCGCTGCCTCTGCCTGCCTCTCTGCCTGCTTGTGTGTACTCTCTCTCTCTCTGGCAAATAAATAAAATCTTAAAAAACAAACAAACAAACAAACAAACAAAAAAACAGTATGTGCCCCTGATAACAATTCATGAGAAGGGCACTTTATCTCTGTAGTCTTTGCCCACAAAACCAAAAACCCCAGTCTAATCATGACAATGACAAATCCCAATTGACAGAACATTCTAGAAATACCTAACCAACAGTCCTCAAAACTGTCAAGGTCATCAAAAACAAAGAAAGTCCAAGAATCTGTCACAGACAAGAAGAACCTAAGGAGACAGATGACTGAACGTAAAGTGGTGTCTTAGATAGGATGCTGGAATGGAAAAAGGACTTACATGAAACCACGGAAGTCTAAAATGATGGGTTTAGTTAATAATAATGTATTGGTATTGGTTTACTGACTGTGATTACTGTACCATACTAATGTGAGATGTTAACAAGAGGGGAAACTAGGTGTGGGCTACGTGAGAAACCTCTGCACTCTATCTGGAATATTTCTGCAAATCTAAAACTACTCTAAAATTACCTTTACTGGGGTTCCTGGGTGGCCCAGTGGGTTAAAGCCTCTACCTTCGGCTCAGGTCATGATCCCAGGGTCCTGGGATCAAGCCCCGCATCAGGTTCTCAGCTTGGCAAGGAGCCTGCTTCCCTTCCTCTCTCTCTGCCTGCCTCTCTGCCTACTTGTGATCTCTCTGTCAAATAAATAAATAAAATCTTTTTTAAAAAAAGGAAATTAAAAAAAATTTTAAAAATTACCTTTACTTGGGGCACCTGGGTGGCTCTGTCAGTTAAATGTCTGCCTTCGGCTCAGGGCATGATCCCAGGGTCCTGGGATCGAGCCCCGCATCAGGCTCCCTACTCAGAGGGGAGCCTGCTTCTCCCTCTGCCTGGCACTCCCCCTGCTTGTGTTCTCTCTGACAAATAAATAAATAAATAAAATATTTTTTAAAAAATAAATAAAATTACCTTTACTTAAGGCCCCCCCCAATCTATCTGTTTGTGTTATCTGCCTGAACTTGAGAGCAGGGATAGGGATCAGGTTTTAGAGCACTCAGTGAAAGCCAAGTGAATGAAAGAGGAAGAGGAGGAAAAGAGGAAGAAAAGAGCTTGCTGGCTGCCAAGACTGCTATTCCTTCTGTGGCAGGTCAGCTGCCCACCTCCCCAACTCTGCTGGGCTACAGAAATAAGTTACATTCCCTATTACTCTGCTCTTGAACCTGAGGGCATAGCGGTAACCACTGGACTCCTCCATCCTGGTGCCAGCCCCTGAACTTGTTCTCTGCTCTCCCTTTCCTCCCAGCCCTTCCCACCTGCCGGGTGCCTTCACCTGGCCAACCGGTCTCCTGGCTTGTCTGTGGTTCAGAGCTTGAAGGAGAAACTATGTCATTTTTTATTACTATTAGATCGTTTCCAAATCCCTCAACTGGTAACCTGTGCAGTATCCTGAACCCTTGTGTAGCCTGGGCCTCTAACTCCAGCCAGGCCTCCTCCCCAGAAAGTCAAGCACTGCCCATGAACCCCAGCTCTGGGCCTGACTCCCCCAAATCATACACCAACCTTTTAAATGGCAACTGTCTGCCTAGACTTCTTACCACCAGCCTAAGACTCCTATTGCTGGGCTCTACCCATCCTCTGGCATTCCCACATTTGTCAACCTTCTGCCTGAAACACAGAAGGTGCCTGTTAGCACCACTTTCTGAATGCACCCAACCCGTCAGCCAAGCTGCTTCACAGTTCCTGTTCCACCTGAGTTCGTGGGTCTAATACAACACCTCAGGTCTTCCCCTCTACCCGTCTGCTCCACCAATGAAGTCGGACCCAGGACAGTATTCTTACCCTATAATGGAACTGGTGGGGGGATGAAATCTGCCTATTACAGCACCACCCTGGATATCTGCTTATTTACAAGACTACAGTGTTTTCTGTAATACAGTTTGATTTAGCTGCTCAGCCTCTGATCACTTCCATTTTCCAGGGCTTGAAAGGAAGAATGTCATTTTTTACTGCTAATGCAATCATGTGTCCATCTCTAACACACAGGATGCCTAATGATCTGGAGTACTTAACACTTCCTGGGATTGTATTTTTTTTTTCTCCCAAAATCACTCCCCTGTTCTTCTTGGGCATGGCTGGAGAGAAGCTAGGCCTGCTTGGGAGCCAAGGGGACAAGGGAAAAGTAACCAGTTCAGGAGAAAGAAACTCCTCTCAAGCAGAACAAGGAGAAAAACAGTGCCAGAGTATGGAAGAAGGCCAGTTTTTATTTTCATTTACCAATTTCATAACTACTTAAAGGTCACTTAACACATGAGGCTCCGATATGTTAAAGAACTACTGAGATGCAAAACTGTCAACCCAACTGTCATTTCATAGCAAGGGACAATAAAACAAAAATCTTTATATTTTCATGAGTATACCTGAAATTACATCCCTAGAACATGATTCCCTTTAAGGATCATTCTAAAGGATATACAGAAAGATTATATAGAGACAAACACCAGGTTCTGGAGGGTCCTTCGGAACATTCCCTATGATAATCTTCTGGAATATGATGGAATATGGAACCGAATGCAAAGACCCAAACCCAGTAAAACTGCTTCACATGCAAAGCAACTGAAGTTGTTCTTTTTTTAAAAGACTTTATTTATTTAATAGACAGACAGACAGAAAGAGAAACAGTGAGAGAGTGAACAAAAGCAAGGGGAGTGGGAGAGGGAGAAGCAGGCTACCCACTGAGCAGGTAGCCTGATGTGGGGTTCAATCCCAGGACCCTGGGATCATGTCCTGAGCCAAAGGCAGACTCTTAACGACCGAGCCACCCAGGCACCTCTGAAGTTGCTTTGTTTTCTAACCTACCTAACTTGGATTTTTATGGGATTTCTCCTGATTTTTAATGGTAATGAATGCATAAGTTTTGTTTTGTTTTTTTTAAGATTTTATTTATTTGACAGAGATCACAAGCAGGCGGGGGGGGGAGCAGGCTCCCCGTTGAGCAGAGAGCCTGATGTGGGGCTCAATCCCAGGACCCTGGGATCATGACCTGAGCTGAAGGCAGAGGTTTAACCCACTGAGCCACCTAGGAACCCCACTGATGCATAAGTTTTAAAAACACTGGGCACAGGGTGCCTGGGTGGCTCAGTCAGTTAAGTGTCTGCCTTTGGCTCAGGTCATGATCCTGGGTCCTGGGGTCAAGTCCCACCTTGGGCTCCCTGCTCATCGGGGAGTCTGCTTCTCCCTCTGCCTCTGCCCCTCACCCTCCACTTGTGCTCTCTCTCTCAAATAAATAAATAAAATATTAAAAAGAAAAAACACTGGGCAAAACAAATAAAACTTATCTCTGAACATGGCTCATGGGCTGCCACTTTGTGACCTCTGGCTTATTTCAGCTAGAAGTGCCATTGGCTTTGGCTGGTTCTCTCCAAATGCTTCCTCCTAAAAAATAGTAGGCCTATGGCTCTTTGGATAGGGGCCTACACAAGATTTGGTTTGGAGCTTAACATTGTCCTTCTAGGGCACCTGGGTGGCTCAATTTGTTGAGCGTCTGCCTTTGGTTCAGGTCATGATCCTGGGGCCCTGGGATCAAGTCCCTCATTGGGCTCCTTGCTTGGTGGGGAGTCTGCTTCTCCCTCTGCCCTTCCCCCTGCTCGTACTTTCTCTCTCTCTCCTGCAAAATATGGATAAATAAAATCTTAAAACAAGCAAATAAAAACAAGACTGTCCATCTACATATTCTGTTTCACCTATAAGACCAATCACTTAAAGAGAGTTTTCTATAGATAAAGTAAAACCTTTTATATAGAAGTTTTTACTATAGAAAAAGGTTTTCTATAGTATTCATTATCTATGTCACTAGCTTTGGATTCCACAGATGAGAACTATCTGAACCAAACCACATGGTCCCAAAGAGATCCAAGATTCTCTGTGCTCTTTCAGGTCCTTTATATCCTGCCATAAAGAGACTGCAAACAGGCAGGGAGAGCAAGACTGATTTCAAAGTGCATAAAGGCAAGCAGGGATCTAGTCCCGCTCTTCTGTTACTCAGGCCTGAAAATTTTGGTTGAACAGGGCAAAATATGCTTCTGCCAGAATACACAGGAAGACAGCATCCTCTTACATGTTAACATGCCCTCAGAAAGCAGCTGAATTTGCTGGCTAATTACTCCGGAAAAAAACAGCTAATTAATAATTATGTCAAAGCCAAAATTATCTTATTTTTCTGGCCCAGCAGATGTGCTTTGGCACCCAGATGGATCAGACCAGCCAATGGTCCTCAGCAGGATATGGCTTCATCATTTGGGAGAGCATTTGGAGGCTCACATCCTGACCGGCCCTTTCAGATAGTCTAACTAAAAATGAAAAATTCTCCAGGAACAATAGTATGTTCTTTTCGAGTAGGGACAGACCTTCAGTACTTCTAGTCCCCAGACTACCAGCCCAAGGTCATCTGGTTAACCGCTGCATTGTAGTGCAAAACTCTGGGGCTTCAAGCAAGCACTTATTCCAGAATTTGAACAAACCTGGGCTTGTTTGGAAAGAAGTCCTGAACCCTCAAGTCTGCCTTCAATTCACCTTCAGGCCACCTCGGTGGGAAAGCAGACAAGACCTTCCATTAAAATGAAAATAAAAATCTAAAAACCATTACCTAGGTGATGGTTGCAATAATAACTCATTATATTGAATTTTTGTTTTATACATTTTCCTATATATATCTGATATTTCAGAACAAGAATTGTAGAATGTTACTTGCCAAAATACAACTGAATTTGAATATTGATCTCATATCTTGCAAATTTGCTGAACTCTCTTATTAGCTCTTATTTTTCTTTTTGTGGATCCATTAGGGCTTTCTACATAAAAGATCATGTCATCTGTGAATATAGATAGTTTTATTTCTTTCTTTCCAATCTGGATGCCTTTTATTCCTTTTTCTGGCCTGTTTGCCCTGGATAGAACATGTATTATAATGTTGAATTATAATGCTGAATAGAAGTGGCGAGAGCATAATCCTGTCTTGTTCCTGATATAAGGATGGAAAGCTTTCGGTCTTTTACCATTGCTAGCTTCGAGTTTCTGGAGACACCTTTGATCAGACTGAGGAAGTTATTTTTGTATTCCTAGTTTGTTGAGTTTTTATTAAAGGGTGTTATATTTTCTTTTTTTTTAAGATTTTATTTATTGATTTGAGAGACATGGAGGGTAGGGGGTGTGGGGAGAGTGAGATCATATGTGAGCAGAGGGAGAGAGAGAAGGAGACTTCCTGCTGAGCAGAGAGCCCCACATGGGGCTTGATCCCGGGGTCCTGGAATCATGACCTGAGCAGAAGACAGACATTTAACCAGCAGAGCCACCCAGGGTACCCCCCAAATATAGCACCCCGCCAGGTGCTATATTTTCTCAAATGCTTTTTCAGCACCCATTGAGAAGAACATATGGCTTTGTCCTTTAAGTTCTGGACAAGTTTGCTCCACCTACTATGAAGCGAACAGTCAGGTAAGCAGTTGGATACAGGAGTCCACAGTTCAGAAGAGGTCAGGACTACAGAAAAAAATGTGAAAATTCTCAGCATAAAGATGGGATTTAAAGCAAAGAACTTGGATAAGATCGCCAAATGAAGGAATATAATTACAAAACAAAGGAATATAATTACAAAACAACAAAACGTGGTACTCCAAACAACACTGCAGCAATAAAAACATTTACAGAAGAATTACGGCTCATGAATACAAAAACAATGATTAAGTTAGAAAATCATCACTTTGGGGCGCCTGGGTGGCTCAGCTGGTTAAACGACTGCCTTCAGCTCAGGTCATGATCCCCAAGTTCCGGGATCGGGTCCTGCATAGGGCTCCCAGCTCCACAAGGAGTCTGCTTCTCCCTCTGACCTTCTCCCCTCTCATGCTCTCTCTCAAATAAATAAAGAAAGAAAATCACCACTTTGTAATTTCTAATGAAATAACTGATTTGGGGGCGCCTGGGTGGCTCAGTGGGTTAAGCCACTGCCTTCGGCTCAGGTCATGATCTCGGGGTCCTGGGATCGAGTCCCGCATCGGGCTCTCTGCGCAGCAGGGAGCCTGCTTCCCTCTCATTCTCTCTGCCTGCCTCTTTGCCTACTTGTGATCTCTGTCAAATAAATAAATAAAATCTTTAAAAAAAAAAAAAAAGAAATAACTGATTTGGGCAATGATTATCAATGGATGAAAAGTTAATGGGGAATGGAGTGACCACAGGATGCCAAAGTATCCCCAACATAGCATTTATTCATCATAAGGGGGGAATGCAGCTTTGCAAAGGACTGATCAGCCTGTGACCACCTGAACCACCAACCTATCTTAATGTTACTAAAAGTAGGAATCTCCGACATTATATGCTTCCCAATACGATGTAATAAGTACACAGCCTCACCTTTGAAATATTCATGCCAAAAATATTGACCCTTTTTTTCCCCTCCAGAACCGCTTTTAAAAATTTGCAGTAAGGTAGAATTGACAATGCAACATTCTATTAGTTTCAGGTGCAAAACCTAATGATTCAGTATTTGGATATATTGTGAAATCATCACCACAATAAGTCTTGTTAATGTCTGTCACATAGATAATTATAGAATTTGTCTTCTTGTGAGAACTTTTAAGATTTACTCCTTTGCAACTTTCAACTATGCAATATAGTGTTATTAACTACAGTTATATGATTAACTATATAACCATGTTGATATATTACATATCCATTACTTATTAATTTTATAATTGGATGTCTGTACCTTTTCACTCCCTTCCCCCATTTTGCCCACCCTCCAGACCTCCATCTCTGGCAATCACCAATCTGTTCTCTGTATCTATGAGCTTGTGTTTTTTTTTTTTTTAAGATTCCACATACAAGTGAGATCATATGGTATTTGTCTTTCTGTCTGACTTACTTTACTTAGCATAATGCCCTCAAGGTCCATCTGTGTAGTCACAAATGGCAAAATTTTATTCTTTTTTTAGTGCTGAATAATATTCGTGTGTGTGTGTGTGTGTGTGTGTGTGTGTAGAGCACATTTCTTTATCCATTCCATCCAGCCTTTAAATTTAAATTACAGGAGACGGGGCGCCTGGGTGGCTCAGTGGGTTAAGCCTCTGCCTTCGGCTCAGGTCATGATCTCGGGGTCCTGGGATCGAGCCCCACGTTGGGCTCTCTGCTCAGCGGGGAGTCTGCTTCCCCCTCTCTCTCTCTTTGCCTGCCTGCCTACTTGTGATCTCTGTCAAATAAATAAAATCTTTAAAAAATAAATAAATAAATAAATAAATAAATTACAGGAGGCAGGAGAACAAGCTAATGACACTACAAGGTATTCATAAGACTAATCCAAATAATTGGCATAGAAATAAAAAAAGTCAGTGGGATGCCTGGGTGGCTCTGTCGGTTAAGCGTCTGCCTTTGGCTCAGGTCATAATCCCAGGGTCCTGGGACGGAGCCCCACATCGGGCTCCTTGCTCAACGGGAAGCCTGCTTCTCCCTCTGCCTGCCGCAACCCCTACTTGTGCTCACGCTCACCTGCTCACTCCCTCTCTCTCACAAATAAATAAATTAAACTAAAAAAAAAGAGAATTTGAAGGTTGGAGTGCTGTGATGTCTGAGAATTTATTTTTTTAAAGATTTTATTTATTTATTTGACAGAGAGCGAGAGAGCACAAGCACCCAGGCACCCCAAGAATTTACTTTAAAGTACATTAGACCAAAAAAAGTGAGGCTGTGAGGAGGAATCAGCAGAATCTGAGAAGCAGCAACCTGTAAGGTAAGAAGAAAATCATAAGAGTCAGGGGTCCTGGAAGCCAAAGGAATCAAGCGTTTCATGGAGAAGTGAGCAACACTGTCAAATACTGCTAGTAAGTCAAGGAAGATGAGGATTACGCAGTGACCATTCGATTTATGAACTCATTAGTGACCTTGACAAAATCAGTTTGAGTAGAGTGAGAGAAGAAAGTGGGTGACAGAATTGAGAAAGAGAGCAGCGGATGGGTGACGGCAAGAGAGTATGGCCAACAGAGTACAAACAAATGGGTGACAGAGAAAGAGAGTGAGTGAGAGACAAAAAGTGGGCAACATAAGACAGAGGGCGGGTGACAGAGATAAACAGAAGGCACATGACTCTACCAGTCATATTTTATTGCCTCTCAGTTCCAAATTCACCCCTCAATACCTGTTCTGTGATAACGGACAGAACTGCTTTAAGCAGCTCCCCTGTACAGTGAACACGATGTTCATCTTTCTCAGTAGAGGGCGCCTGAGGGACGCTGCAGGAGGAAGGGGCTCTCCTCCAGCGGCCAGCTGCAGCAGCACAGTGGGCCACGGGGTAGCCTGCGACCGCAGGCCCAGAATACATGGTCCCTCCATGACCCTGACACCTCCACCTGGCCTGGCAATAACCTTCTTGCAGCCCTCTCACACGGACACCAGCTCCCCCAGCAGCCTGCCTGTGCCTCGTGCCCCCACCTCTCCTGCCCATACACACCAAGACTCGCTGATGGCCCACTCACCACCTGCATTCCAGAAGGTTGCTTCCTGCAGGGCCGGGGGGGCGTAGACTAACTCTGGCCTGGGCCAGCCGGAGCACTGCTCTACAGTACAGTGGGCTGAACGACATCTCCCATGAGATCTGAACCTCAGCCTTGGGGTGGAGAGCCCCTTCCAAGTTTGTCCTGACTTGGGCATGCTCCCTTAGCCCAAGGACACCATAGAGAGTTTCCTTATTTCTTACAGTCACTCATTTATCAGTTTAAGATTCTATATGTTGAAATGCCTGTTTTAATATGCTGTCTGGTTTCTACCTCCTGACTGGACCCAGAACTGAGAGCAAAAGAGGGCATGTGAGAATGAAAAGAGTGGGTGACAGAAAGAAAATAGATAACAGGGATAAGGGGGGGTAACAGAATGGGTAAGAGAGAGGTAGAGAGTGGGTGATAGAGATCATGGGTGACAGAGAAAGGGGGAAGGGACAACAGTGGGGAGGATGACAGAAAGAGGGTGGGATGGCAGAGATTAAGTGGATGAGACAAAATGGACAACAGTATGGGCAGGTAGATAATAGTGTCAATAGAAATGTGACAGGAGAGAGAAGGGGGCAACAGAGAGAAAGATGTGGTAGGTGACAGAGAGACAATGGGAGAGAGGGAGCCAGAAAATATGAGTGTCAGAGAGGGAGACTGAGTGACAAAGGTGGGTGACATAGAAGGAAAGGTAATGGGTAACAGGAAGAGACAGTACAGAAGTGGGGAGAGGGGGACGCAGGGCAAGACAGGAGGTGGCAGGTGGGCATCACCAAGGGAGAGGATGACTGACACTGAGAGTATGTGACAGAGTCACTGTGTATGGCAGAAGATGAAGGTGTGTCAAAGAGGACACATGTATGCAGAGAGTGTGTGAGAGCAAGTTTCAAAGTTTTCTTTCATCTCTTAGGCAGGAGGGGCAGAGAGCTGAGGACAGAGGGACAGCAAGGGGAGAGATGAGAGAAGGAGGAGGACAGGCAGAGAGACTGTGAGAGGAGTGTGCCAAGGACAATGAGGGGTGAAGAAGGTAGAGAAGGCGATGCTTTGTGCAAGGGGCTCTCAGCATCAGGCAGATTTGGAAGAGGACAGGAGAGACTGAGAAAAAAATGGGAGAAATAAAAGAGAGATTGTGAGGTGATGGGTCATGAGAGATAGGGAGGCTATGAGGGCAAAGTGGGACTGTGAGAGCAGAAGAGGATGACTGTGGGGCACCCAGTGGCTCAGTCAGGAAAGAGCACATGAGAGCAAGTAAGAGACAGGTGCCCATGTGGGAGGTGGTATCGGGAAATTAGTGCACTGACTTTCTGGGGGTTGGGGGAAAGGAAGGAAGGGAGCTGAAGGGCTTGATCCTTACTATTTCCCCCTTTTCCAAATTGAGTCTCAGAACAGTTAAGTGATTCATTTGAGGTTTCCCAGCTAGCAGGTGGCAGAGCCATCATTTGAACCCCAAATGGCCTAGCTCTAAAGCTAGTACTCTACCACACCACACTGCCTCACTGTTTTCCCCAAATCTTCTTTAAAGAAGTCATATAACACAGTCCAAAGATATGATTTGACTCCTCTGTAAGGAAACCTTTTAGCTTTTAACAGCCTTAAAGCATACTTTTATTGAAAGGGAGACAAAACTATTTCACTGTCCCAATGTGTTTCTTTGTACCACATTAAAATTGAAAACTTCTGTGCATCAAAGGACACTACCAACAGAGTGAAAAGGCAACCTACAAATGGGAGAAAATATCTGTAAACCATTTATCTGATAAGGAGTTAATATCCAGAATATATAAAGAAAAAACAACCCACCTGACTAAAAAATGGGCAAAGGACTTGAATGGACATTTCTGCAAAGACATACAAATGGCCAATAAGTGCATGAAAAGATGCTCAACATCACTAATCCTTAGAGAAATGAAAAAAAAAAATCCCAATGAGCTACCACTTCATTATCCTTAGAATGGCTAGTAACAACCACAACAAAACCAGAATAGAACAAGTGTAGATATTGGAACCCTTGTACACTGTTGGAGGGAATGTAAAATGGTGCAGCCACAATAAAAGACCCTAGAAAAGTTAAAAATAGAATTACCACTGATCCAGCAATCCCACTTCTGGCTAGATATCCAAAAGAAGTGGAAGCAGGATCTCTAAGAGATATTTGCACACCCATGTTCAAAGCAGCTGTTCACAACAGTCAAGAGATGAAAGCAACACAAGTGTCCAGCACGGATAAATGGATAAAGAAAACGTGACACATGCATACAATGGAATATTATTCAGTCCTGAAAAGGAAGGAAATTCTATCACAGACACAGTATGGATGAACCTTGGTGAAATTATGCTATGTGAAATAAACCAGTCCCCAAAAGGTAAATATCGTATGATTCCACTTGTAGGTGGTCCCTAGAGTCAAATTCAAGGGGACAGAAAGTAGAACGATGTTTACCAGGCCCCAGGGAGCGGGGAGTTAGAAGTTAACAGGCGGTTTTAGTTTTGCCAGATGAAGAGTTCTAGAGATGGATGGGTGATGCTTTAACAACAGTACTAATGTATTTAATACCACTGAACTGTATGCTTAAGAACGGTGACGACGGTAAATTTGACGTTGTGTCTGCTTTATCGCAACTTAAAAAAAAAAGGTTTAAATCTCATTCGCACATCACCCCACCCCCCACCCTTAGCCATATGGTAAACGTTCACTCATTCTTCAACACCAACGTTTCCTTCTCTTGTGGAGCCGTAGTTGGCCATTTCCTCCTTTACCCTTACTATGCCTTGCCCATTATACCTCTTGCAGCACTTATCAAACATTATAGCGATTGTTGGTTTACTTATCCCTTTCCACTACCAAATGATAAGCAATTTGGGGGGCAGGGTCAATGTTCTACTGATCTCTGTAACCCCCAGGCCTGGTGTTTGGTACTGTAAAGAGTCGAGAAAGCCTTGATGGGTGGAAGTTCTGGCTTTTAAGAGTGCTATTTGGCAAAAAAAAAAAAAGGGGGGGGGCATCGGGAGGCTACCCAGGCTTTCGATTTAGAAATCTGAGCAGATTCCCACGCCCTACTCGGAGAACGCGAGGGCGCGTCTCACCAGGCTCCACGCCGCTGGGAGGGTCCGAGGCCTTCCCACCCCCACTCCCGGCCGGGGCCTGCGAGCGAGACCCGCCCAGCGGCGCAGACATACCTCTGGTAAAGGGCGGCCTGCTCTGGAGTTAAGGCCGCGGCTTCCACAAACCGTCCGGACGCCTCCATGACCCCCGGCTTGAATTCCAGGTAAATCAGCAGCCAATTGAATTTCGCTCGCCCCCGCCCTACGCATGCGCTGTGCGCCTGGAGGAGAGGCGGGACCAACTGTCGGCCTCCGAGCTGGCCAATCCGTAGCGCCGCGCTCCGCGCCAAAGCCTGAGCCCGCCCACGAAGGTCGCGCGCCTGCGCCTACGTGCCACGGAGCTCAGAGGCAGTCGCGGCCCCAGGGGAGAGGGGTGTGCTTGTGTCCTCTCGTCTCTCGCGTTTTTAGTCTGATACAAACCGTGCTTCTGCAGATTTGTGCGTCTGCTGTCCTCGTGAGGGAAAATGCCTGATATGACCTCAGTCATTTTAGTGGCCCCCAGAGACCTTCTCCATAGCCTGCTCTCCCAAATATCCTTCATTCCATGCTCTCCATTGCCTGGCGGGGCGCACGCTTTGAAATCAAACTCCCTGGGAGCCATGGTCTCCGTGACTTAAACACACTGAAGGTCTTCAAGAGCCAAGCCAAAGCTCTCATTTAAGAAATTAGTAGTGCAAGGGACGCCTGGGTGGCTGAGTGGGTTAAAGCCTCTGCCGTCTGCTCAGGTCATGATCCCAGGGTCCTGGGATGGAGCATCAGGCTTTCTGCTCGGCGGGGAGCCTGCTTCCTCCTCTCTCTGCCTGCCTCTCTGCCTACTTCTGCCTACTTGTGATTTCTCTCTCTGTCAAATAAATAAATAAATAAATCTTAAAAAAAAAAAAAAAGAAATTAGTAGTGCTGTAACTTACACATGGTCACCATTTCTTTAGAAGCTCCAACTAGGATGCAGTCATTTTGAAACACAGAGCTCAGAGCTTGGGACAGGAAACCCTATAACTGAGTTTAAGTGGTGTGCTTGGGGGATCCTAAATAGCAGGTTGTGGGCCCACAAATATTGCCCTTCTTATACTGATAAAAACATGGACATTGTGATTCTTCAGAACATTAACATTCAGTGTTTGAAAACTCACCTATTGACCTAGTCATGCCCACCCCAAGTCCAGAGGATTTTAAGCTTTTTGTAAATTTTATAGATCATTGGGAGTTTAAAAAGAGATCTTCTAAAAAGAGAATATGGGCTATTTTCCTGTTTCACGTGACCTTAAGGCATATTTTCATATGGCGTTAAGCCTTCTGTTAAGAAGAGTTTTAGTAAAAAAAAAAAAAAAAAGAAAAGAAAGAAAGAAAGAAAAGGAAAAGAAAAGAACAAAGAAAAAAGTGGAGTTTTAGTATACTATTCTCCCCATTTTCAGACATGAAAACTGACTTTGCCTAAGTTTTCAGAGCTGGGAAACGGCAGAGCCACAATTCAGTACCAGGTCTATATGGACAAAAATGAGTGCTCACTCACCATGTCCACTGCCTATTGCTAGAAAGAAATGGACAGCAGAGGTTGATGGGGCAGTGGGAAGTGGGTTTGTGAAAGAGCTTGTTTACCCTGTTGAGGGGTTTCAATCACTTCTTTTCCTGGAGGCAGGTTTGGATAGGGGTGGGTGGAGCATGTAGGTGCACTGGGTACCCAAAGTATGAGTGTGATGAGAAGAAGGGCTGGTGGGGAGAATTCCATAGAAAGGAAAAAAAAGAGATGGGAGCATGAAAATCTTCATCACCAGTCCAGGGAAGTCTATCTCCAGTTGTCCTTTGGCTCAGTGTCTACCATCATCGCTTATATATCCTTGGAACAGATGAGAACTCAAAATGAAGCAGAGCGAAACCCTGATTACTGTCTTAGGCAGCTGCCCTTCTGTGGGCTGTGGAGAAAGCTAGAAGGAACTCCCTCAGGAGCCAGGCTAGACCCTCCCCGCTTCTCATCTGTCAGTTACCTCCAAAGGCTCTGAATATCAGGAAGAAAGGACCAACCTTCCAGCTTGCCTACCCTTAGGCTACTGGATTTTCTCCATGCCATTTTCACGCAGCCAGAGGACTTCCCCTTCTTTAAACCCACTAAGTCCTCCAGCCCTCTTTCCCTCTCCCTCAGTCCCACAGTCACTTCCTTTGGACCCTTCTCAGTGCCTTCCAGAGTCCCAGCTCTCACCAGGGGGTGCCAATGACCCAGGAAACTCACCACCCTGGACTCCTAGTCCTCCTTTGTAAAAGATCACATACATTCACAGACCAGAAAAAAGCAAGATGGTGGGGGAGGATTTAGAGTGCATAAATGGAGAAAATGGAGGAGAATCAAAATAATAGTTACTACTATATCAGGCCCTGTTCAAAGCACTAAACTTACATTAATTCTCTTGGCTGTTCCTCATTTTACGTCAACCCCAGAGTGATGGTTCCCATTCCCCCAGCAACTCTCAAGGGGATGGAGTTTAAAAAGCCTTCCCTAATTATTGTTATTTGTTTAAGTGTGATAATGGTATTATATTTTTAAAGCCCTTACCTGCTAGAGAAACATAATGGAGTATTTTCAGATAAAATTATATGACATCTGGAGGTTATATTAAAATACTCCAGGTGGGAGAAAAATGAGAGGAGGAAAGATGAGCATAGAGTGGCAAAATGTTGATAATTGTTGAAGCTTGTTACAGAGGTTCATTATCCTCTTCTCCCTACTCTGCCTGTTTGAAATTTTCCATAATAATTTTTTTTTAAACTTTGCTATCTAATCTGCAAATAACACTGAGTCACCTGTACTCAAAGACCGGAAATAAGATAATGAGGGAGAGTTCAGAATGGGTAAATGGAGGGAGGGATGGGGCAGAATCAGAACAATAGCTATTACTAATATAACACTTCAGTGCCAAGCCTTGTCTCTACACAGTTTACATATATTACGTCTTTCCAGCCTCACAACAACCTTGTTCATAGTGTATGCTATTATTGCCCGCCCTTTATAGATAAGGAAACTGAGGCACAGTAAGATAGAATAACATATACAAGTGTACACAGCTTGTGGGTTGTAAAGCTGGGTTCCAAACCCCGGCACTCTGGTTTTTTACTTTTTTTTATTTATTTAGTTTTTTAAAGATTTTTATTTATTCATGGACAGAGAGAGATCACAAGTAGGCAGAGAAGCAGGCAGAGAGAGAGAAGGGTGGGGGCGGGGGGGGGGGAAGCAGGCTCCCTGCTGAGCAGAAAGCCCGATACGGGACTCGATCCCAGGACCCTGAGATCACGACCCGAGCTGAAGGCAGAGGCCTAACCCACTGAGCCACCCGGGCGTCCCTGGTTTTTGACTTTTTGATCCCTTTTTTTTTTTTTAAGATTTTATTTTATTTATTTATTTATTTATTTATTTATTTATTTATTTAAGAGAGAGAGTGCTCAAGCGTGCAGGGGAAGGGCAGAAGGGGAGGGGCAGTGGAAGAGGGACAAGCAGACTACCTCCTGAGTGGGGAGCCTGGTATGGGGCTCAACATGAGTCAAAACCAAGAGTCAGACACCCAACAGACTGAGCCACCCAGGGGTTCCTTGACACTTTGCTCTTCAACATGATGCAAGTTAGATGTAGAAAGCAGCTGATAGGTGAAGATAAGGGCCCATTCACCCATGTACTTATTCATCCACTTAATAGATATGTATTGAGCCTTCACAAGATGGCCAGGCAAGCATCTGGGTGCCAGGGATACAGTAGTGAGCAAAACAGACTGGTTCTTGCTGTGAAAGAGTTTGGAGTTTGATGGGAATGGGGGGAAGGGGCTTGAAATAATGATCATACAAGCATGTGGAAAATTACAAACCACAATGAGGGCACAGAAGGAGAGCTCCAGGGAGTTCTGAGAGCATATGATGAAGTACCTGGCCCAGTCTGAAGGGGCTGAGAAGGTCTTTCTGAGAAAGTAACATTTGAGCTGAGAGCTGAAGGATAAGGAGGAATTAATGGGACAAAAAAAGGGAAGGGCAGAGCATTTCAGGCAGAGCGAAGGGCACAACCAAAGGCCCTGGAGCAGGAGAGAGCTCGATACACATGAAGAACTGGAAAGGCTAAGGCGGTCGGAGCAAAGCCTAGAAAGCTAGAGTTGGAAAGGCTTTTTTGAAGTCCAGTGCAATGTCACAGGTGAGAGAAGTGCCCCTGGGAAAGAAGGAAGTGTCTGATCCAAGGTCACACCCTGAATCAGTGGCAGAAACAGGACTCAACCTAGGTTCCTTGACCGCCAGCCCAGTGCTCTTTTCCAGCACAGATCATGGCTTTCCTGCATATGAGGAGAAGGGAGGTAAACTGGGTGTCAGCACAACATTGCTCACTGGGACAGAGAATGGCAGAGTGTTTTTGGAGATAGGTATAAATAAGCAAATGAAGTCTTCATGGGCAAGGAGACCAAGGGTGAGTGAGTTGGGAGCCAAAAAAGAGAGAAGTAATTTAGAAACAGGAAGAATTTAATTTGTGACTCCCAGATCCCTAATTGGGCTTTTCTCCCGCTATTTCTAGCAAGGGTTCTAAAGTGGGTGGGATTTGTGAAGAGTACTGAGGCTGAGGTCCTTGGCCGCTCATTTGAGGTGAGGGGAGGATGCTCGGGCTCAGCGGCCCAGCTGGGAGTCATCTCCAGCTCTGCCAGCAGGGGGAGCCGGAAACCGAGCTTCCTAAGAATGGCGGCTGGCTTGGCTGGCGGCTGGCCTGGCCCCTGGCCTGGAGAAATCTTCATGGAAGCTAGTCAAGTCAGTCCAACACGCTGTGGAAATGACAGGAACTGAGGGGAAAGAGGGAGCCAAGAGTTGGGATTATCCACAGGGTCTTTGCACTAAATTGCAGTCTTTGGTAAGTGCCTTCTGAACCTGCCTCCTGGGGTTTCAGCCGAAGCAGGCAGGAACCTAAGGGTAGAAAATCTTTTGACAGGAGAAAGCTGCTGCATGAAACGTGGCCTTCTAACACTCCTTTTGGACTACCTCATCCACTCCCCAAACCTCAGAGTTCTGTCTCTAACCTCATCCTTTTTCCTGAGTCTCAGACCTAGATGGCCAACTGGCTGCAGGGACGTATCTTCCCGGAAGCTTAAACTCGACCTGGCACTGAACTCATCTCCCACCCTCCCCAAGTCTTGTTCCCTCGGTATCCCTCATTTCCATGAACAGCACTGCCACCACTGCCCCCAAATCATTCAAGTCAGAAACTGGGAGGCATCTTTCCAGATCCTGTTGGCTCTACCTCCAAAATATAACCGAAACCCAAACACTTCCCTTCATCTCCTCTGTCACCGTTCTGGTCTATGGCATGGTCATCTCTCACCTGGCTCACTGCAATAGCTTCCTGACTTTCTCCCTGCTTTTCTTTGTGCCCGCTCCCCACTGTTTCTGCACCTAGAAACCAGAGTGAGCTTCCAAAGACACCGATCTGATCATGTCATGGCTCTGTCTAAACCCTTTGAAGCCTCCTCCTTGCCCTCCAAATCAAGTCCTGCCTCCTCACCGTGGCTTTCAAGGCCTTCCTAATCTGGCTCCTGACTGCTTCTCCAGCCTATGACTCAATTCTCCACAGCCCCTAAACACACACACACACACACACACACACACACACACACCCCACTGGTCTCAAACTGAAGCACTTCTACTTAAATCTTGCTTTGCGTGCTGTTTCCTTTGCCCGGACTTTCTTCCCTACCTTTTTGTCTCACTATCTCCTCTTTACTGCTTGCGTCTCAGCTCAAGTTTTCCAGGGCCCTTCCATAATCCTTCCCAACAGTCATCCTCTGGGACACAATGTGATTCACCCTGCCTTCATCATTGGATTAGTCCACAGAATGTGGCTGCCCGGTTACCTCTGGCTCACCCATGATCACGTGAGCTCTGTGAAGGACCCATCTGTCTTTTCCACTTTATAACTTCACAGAGCTTAGCCCGGTACCTACATATAGTAGCCAATAAGGAAATACTTTTGGATGGATGATGAATGGGTGGATGGACGAGTTTGTCAATTTCCTGGTCTCAAAGGAGAGCAATAGACACCATGTTGGAGAGCTTTAGTGAGGTCGTGGGTAGGAGTGATAGATCTAAAGCAATAGTGGGGACCAGGAACCAAGGAAGAGGGGAGGTCCAAGCCTGCCCATCCCAGCCACACTTCTTGCCAGCACTGACTCTGTCTTATACCCGCCTCAGGAAGGACTCAGAAATAGCACAGAGCAATCTGAGTTACACCCAGGAATGGGATACTCCCTTTCTATTCTCTCCCCAAATCTCGTGCTGGGAGAAAGCCACCCATGTCTGGCTGTGAAATGAATGGGTTCCAGCCAGTGCCTAGGTGTTGGTGGATTCTCCAGATGCCCCATGCCCACTCGTTCCCCACGTCAAAAGCGTTTCTGGAAGCTCCCATGAGTTCCTCCTCAGCTCCCTCACCTTTCTGCAGCCGCAGAGAAAGGCTCCCTACACGGCATGGGTGCCTATCCAAAAAGCTGAAGTCAAGGCTTCTCCCTGATGTCAGCCCAAGAAGGGATCCCTGGGGGCCCCTAATCTTAACCTTTGTGGTCCTTTGCCCTTCCTCCTTGGCACTACCTGAGGCAGGAAATAAAATCTACAAGCTCTTGAGGGGAGGATGGAGGCCTTGGCCCCCTGCCTAGATGTGAGTCAGGAACTGTATGTCCCAGAGAATTGGCTTCCCAGCCATCTGCTCTGAGCTTAAAGAGCCTAGGGGCCCTCATTGGATGCTCTGTTCAAATTAGCCAAGAAAGGCAGGGTGAGGACAACAGAGCAGGCGGGATCTTGGCCAGTCTAGGCCTCCTAGACTGTGTGTGGAGGAAAGGGGCAGATATGTGACACCAGGGCACAGTGAGGGCATGGCAAGTCCCCAAGCAGAGAGCACCTCTCACAGCCCAGCTGCACTGCTCCCAGAGCCAAGCCTTCCCAGCTCCCCTTTCGAGGGAACTCATGGCTTTGTGAACACCTACTTTATGCCGGCCCACAACAAGCAAGAAATTACTGTTCTCCTTTACCAGTCACAGGAACCAAGGCTCAAAAGGGTTAACTGCTTTACACAAAGTCGCACAGCAAGTATGCCTCAGATTCAAAGAGAGCAAGACCAGGACCAGGGCGTCAGCTCCCAGACCCTTGGTAAATGGTTGCCAAGGCTACTAGAGAATGATTCTCCCTTTCAGTGAGCAGGTAGGCAGTCTGAGGACAATGGCGGGGAAGGGATACAGAAAGTCACACTCCCTCTTTGCCTAGGACATAGCTTGCTCCATCCAGGAGAAAACATGTCTTTAACCCTTTAACGTACATTATATCCGGTAGTAGGAATGGGTCAGTTTCATACATGGAAAATTTTAGGGTGGAGACAATGAAAGACTTACTTAAGGTCTCACATCAGAGAGTAAGAGATAAATGAATCAATCCGAGAAACCAGACAGATCCACTGGAGGAAGCCTGATGAGGCACCCCTCAGTCCCCAAATCCCTTCAGCCCTGTACATTCACAGGATTGAAGAACCAAGCATCAGGCATAGTTGCCGGGGGGGGGCACATTTGGGGACTCACAGAAATAGGGAACCCCTGGGTGCCTGGGTGGCTCAGTCAGCTAAGTATCTGCCTTCGGCTCAGGTCATGATCCTGGGGTCCTGGGATTGAGCCCCGCATCAGGCTCCCCGCTCAGCATGGAATCTGTTTCTCCCTCTCCCTCTGCCCCTCTCCCTGCTCTTGCTCACTCTCTCTCAAGTAAATGAATGAAATCTTAAAAAAAGAAAGAAAGAAAGAAAGAAAGACCTCTGGGGCTGATCTTTAGCGTACCAGGGGTTTTCAACCCTAGATTCATGTTAGAGTCACTGGGGATCTTTTAAATAATAATTGTGTTTGCAATATATGTATCCAATAAAGGAAGAGTATCCAGAATATATACAGAGCATTGACAAATCAATAATAAAATGACAACCTAAAAAATACAGGCAAAAGATAGGAACAGACACCACATGGGAGAGAATATATGAATGATGGATGAGCACATGAAAAGATGACCAACATAGTCATTAGGGAAATGCAGTTTAAAACCACAGTAAGAGGGGCACCTGGGTGGCTCAGTGGGTTAAGCCTCTGCTTTCGGCTCAGGTCATGGTCTCAGGGTCCTGGAATCGAGCCCCACGTCAGCCTCTCTGCTCAGCGGGAAGCCTGCTTCTCCCTCTCTCTCTGCCTGCCTCTCTGCCTACTTGTGATCTGTCTCTCTGTCAAATAAATAAATAAAATATTAAAAAAAATAAAACCACAGTGAGGGATGTCTGCGTGGCTCAGTGGGTTAAGCCTCTGCCTTTGGCTAGGGTCATGATCCCAGGGTTCTGGGATCCACCGAGGTCAGGCTCCCTGCTGAGCAGGGAGTCTGCTTCTCCCTCTGCCACTGCTCCTGCTTGTGCTCTCTCTCTCTCTGTCAAATAAATAAAATCTTTAAAAAGAAAAAAAAAGGACAGACAATACAAAGTGTTGGCAAGGTTGCGGAACAACTGTAACTCTCATATTTTGTTGGTGAGAGTGCAAATTGGCGCAAGAATTTTGGAAAACACAGCCTCAAGCAAGTTCCACATAAATCCAGCAATTCCAGCCCCAAAGAAATGAATGCATGTGCCTATGGAAAGATTGGGATGACCCAAATATCTCTGGATGTGTGAATGGCTGAACAAACTTGTGTGTCCACACAAGGGAATACCCTTCAACAATGGAAGGGACTACTACTGATCAGTGCAACAACTTGGATAGATCTCAAAGGTATTGTGCTACAGGAAAGAAGCCGATCTCAAAATGTCACATACTGCTCAATTCTACTTATATGCAGTTCAAGAACAATCAGAATGAATCTATGGTAGAAATAAAAATGGTGGGTTCCTCTGGCGGGGGTGGGGGCATTGACTGGGATGGTGGAAATGGTCTATGTTTTTACTGGGGCGATGGATACACGCTGCCCAAAGTTACCACAATTCGTTGAACTACATACTTAAGACCTACGCATTTTACTGTGTGTACATTATGCCTTAATTTAAAATGTCCAGCTCTTAACTATAGAAAACAAACCATGGGTTGCTGGAGGGGAGGAGGTGTGGGGATGGGATAATTGGGTGATGGGCATTAAGGAGGGCACGTGATGTGATGAGCACTGGGTGTGACACGCAACTGATGAATTATTGAACAGTACATCTGAAACTAATGATGTCCTCTATGTTGGCTAGTTGAATTTAAATGATAAATATATAGTTAAAAATAAAATAGATGGATCATTAAAAATAAACAAAGAAACAAACAAACAAATAAAATACCATGTCCTGGCCCACCTCTGACTAATTAAATCAAAATCTCTGGAGGCGGGGCCTGGGCAAGGACCTTTTTTAAATCTCCCCAAGGGACACTCATGTGCAGCTGGTCGGAGAAGCATTGATTAATATTACCACCATC
The DNA here is from genome assembly GCF_963455335.1 of Martes martes. Taxonomy (NCBI): domain Eukaryota; kingdom Metazoa; phylum Chordata; class Mammalia; order Carnivora; family Mustelidae; genus Martes; species Martes martes. Next base: position 56,691,074 of record NC_137897.1, read on the forward strand.
TTTCCCTAGCAACAGACTCTTTCAGCCTCCTATGTCATGGAGACGTTTCAAAGGTGCCCATCGAAAAGAGTCCCTCCTAGGATCACCAGCAGAGGTAGGCAGGTGGGACAGGTGAGCGGGTGTAGACACTTACCACATGTCTCAGAAGATGTTTCATATCAATCCATAAAAACACTGCATTTCACACTTTGAAATGGCTAAAATTGTGAATGTACTGTTATGTGACTTTCATCTCAATTCAAAAGATAAAAAAAAATTCAAGAGCTTCCTAAGTTTATTTACTTATTTATTTTTAAAAGATTTTATTTATTTGACAGAGAGAAACACAGTGAGAGAGGGAACACAAGCAGGGGGAGTAGGAGAGGGAGAAACAGGCTTCCCACCAAGCAGGGAGCCTGATGTGGGGCTCAAACCCAGGACACGGGGCTCGATTCCAGGACCTGGATATCATGACCTGAGCTGAAGGCAGACGCTTAATGACTGAACCACCCAGGTGCTCCAAGAGCTTCCTTAGTTTTAATGGCTACATATATTCTACTGTGAGAGAGTACTTTAATTTCTTTGACCAGTCCCCTGTTGGTGGATATTTTTCCAGTCTGCTACTACAAATATCCTGGTACATGCATTCCTGTGAATATGTGTGAATGTATCTGTAGGATGATTTCCTAAAGGTGGAATTGTTGGGGTCAAAGAGTAGGTGTCTTTCTCATTTGGACAGAAACTGCTAAATTGCCTTCCATAAAGGATGGGCGAGCTTCTGTTCCCATCAGCAATGTACCAGAATGCCTGTTTCCCCACACCCTTGCTGACAATAGTTTCTAACCTTTAGATCTTCGCCCTTCCGCTTCTTAAAAAAGTCATACCTCATAGTTTTATTTCCATTTCCCCTTAGAGTAGGTCTTCACTGAGATCAGTCAAGTGGAGAACAAGCATGTCATTTTGGGTGTAGAGAGGGAGGCAGTTACCTGTTCTAGCATAGGGTTAGCTTTGAACGAGTCACCAAGAATCCCAAGAGTGCTTTCCTGAGTATCAAGGACTCCCAAAGGTCTCTCTTAGGTCCAGACCTCTCACTCGAGCCCCGGCCTCCTATATCAAGGCCTCCCTGATATCTTACTGAACACACCCAGAAGTATGGGTTCCCAATCCACCTTCCAACCTGAGCTGCTCCAGTCTTTCCCATCTCTGTGAATGGCACCACAATATACCAAGTTGCTGAAGCCCCAAACCTAAAAACCAGGAACGTCATCTCTTCTCTGTCCCTCACCCAACCCATCGCCAAGCCTTTCAGGCTCTATCTCCAAAATACATCCTGAATCTTTCCACTTTTCCCCACCCAACTGTAAGCACCCAAGCCTAAGCCACCTGGCATTTGCCAGTGACTTCCTAATTGGCGTCCCTATTCCCATTCTTGTCTCCCAGTCCGTTTTTCTTATTAGGGTAATTAAATCCATTCTTCAATCAGCAGCCAGTAATCTTTTTTAAAAATAGAAACCAGAGGGACACCTGGGTGGCTCAGTTGGTTGAGCAGCTGCCTTCGGCTCAGGTCATGATCCCAGCGTCCTGGGATCGAGTCCCGCATCGGGCTCCTTGCCCCGCAGGGAGCCTGCTTCTCCCTCTGCCACTCTGTCTGCCTATGCTCGCTCGCGCTCTCTCTCTCTCTGACAAATAAATAAATAAAATCTTTAAAAAAAAAAAAATAGAAACCAGATCACATCATTCCTTTGCTTAAGACCTTTCATGAGTCCACAGTGCCCTGAAATTACCATCCAAACTCCTTACGGCGCCCTGCAAGTCCCTAGCGCTCAGACCGGTCCAAATCCCATCCTGTTTGTTCATTTCACCTCAACCGCATGGGCTTTCATTCTCTTCTTCAAACAACCAAGGCCATTTCCACCACAGGGGCTTTGCATTTGCTCTTCCCTCTGCCGGGAACATTTTCTCCTAAAATCTTAGCAAGGCTGGCTCCTTCTTAGCATCCAGATCTCAGGTCTCTCCTCTGTGAGACCTTTCCTGACCCATCCTCTCTAAAGTAGCTACCCAACCTCCCTCAACCTGTTTATGTCCTTTGGAGCCCTTACCAGTATTGAGACGTTTCTCCCTCCTCTGTTTACTTCGACATTGTCTGTTCCCCTCCAGAACATTAGCTCCATGTTTGTATCTCCAATACCCACACTAGTTCTGAGGCACAGTAGGTGCTTAAAAAATATTTGGAAGGAATGAACTGTTCGGTAGTGCTTTCTTGTTTTCAAAGCCTCCTCCTGCTCTCCGATGTAAAGAGGGAGGAGGCCATCAGAGAACGAAGGGTTGTTTTTCAACACCGAGAAGGGAACAAAACTGATTTTAAGTACTCGGGGGTCCACATCTCTCCAAATAATTAGCCAAAAAAAAAAAAAAAGTCTAACCAAAGCTCTCCTTGAAAACACTGGGGAGCCTCCTTTGAATTATCGTGTCTCATTGCAAGCAATAAAACAGTCTTCTTTTGTCAATATTCTCTGCTTCAGATTTGTCACTAATTCCAGCTGGCCTCGTCCCAGCCAATCTGAATGACCGAAAGGCAGAGTGAATACAATTTAATCAGCGGCTCGGCCCCCGCGGGATGAGCTGGCGGTGTCTCTGTGGGCCTCGTCGCTAAAAGGTATTCCGGGGCAGTGATTTTTGCACCGAATAAAGGCGGGCCAGCAGGAACCCCGCTCCTGCGGCGGGGGAATCTGGCAGGCACTGAGGCAGGGCGGGGGCGAGGCGGGCGAGGCGGGCGAGGCAGGCGGGCGGGCGGCAGAAAGGCTGGGGACGAGCAGGAAGGAAGACAATGCCACGAGCACGAAGGGTCGTAGTACAAACTGTTCCGGCCGTGATCTCCTTTCTGCCCCCCCCCCCCCGCCACGACGGCCTCGGGGCGGGTTCCTCTTGCCCTGGGACCACGGGGAAACTGAGGGCCCTGCCTGCCATCTCGGTGCCCGCGGAGGGCACCACTCCCCCGCCTCATCTCCTGCGGTCAGTGAGCCGGCGGCGCCGGGGCCGTTGCTATGGCATCTCTGGAGTGTCACAAGTGCCCAGGAAGCATACAAATCGACCTGCGTGAGACATAGCCTTGTGCAAAACAACTTCCAATTTACTCGCAATAATTACCACCCCCAGATAATCGCCTGTACCCAGGCGGGCGAGGAGGGCTTGGAGGGGGAAGGGAGGCAAGAGGCAAGGGAAGCAAGAGGCGGGGGGGAGGGAGGAGGGAGGGGGGAGGGGGGAGGAGGGGAAGCACCAGGCCAGCGGCGGCTGCCCTGCCAAGGGGTTTGAGGGAAGGGTAGGGGAAGAAGAGAGGTGGTCTTCCTGAATTCGGCACTGAGAAAGCGCTCTGTTCTGGGTGGTTCTGGAAACTTGCATGGTCTTCTGGATGGATCCTCTCAGGGCATTGCATTCAGTAGGTACTGGGCACTCCGGTGGTGGGAATTTTGCCTGGCATTGGGGATGCAAAGGCCAGTTCTTGCAGTGGAGGCTCACAGAGTCCTGGGAGCCAAAAATAAAATAAGTTAAAATAAAATAAAATAAAATAAGGCAGCGAGATACGCAAACATGGTGCAATTCATTCAACATGTATTTATTAAGTACCTACACTATGCCATGCACAGCAATGAACAAAACAGACAAAACTCCTGCCCTCATGAAGTTTCCATTGGAGTGGAAAGAGACAACAACTTTGTAAAATATAAATAAAAGTAAACTGTTAGTTGGTGTATTTGGGTCCTCTTGAGAAACAGAACCGATAGGGTCTGTATAAATACGTAAAGAAATTTCCTGTGAGGAATTACTTCATACAGTTTTGGAGGCTGGGTAGTCTGGGATATGCAGTGGGTGAGCTGGAGACCCAGAGGAGCCAATGCTGGAAGCTTCCGTCTGAGTCCCAAGACAGGAGAATAACGTCCCAGCTCCAAGACAATCAGGCAGAAAGAATTCTTTCTTACTCAATCTTGTATTGTATTCAGGCCTTCAATGGACTGGGGGGAAGCCCACCCACACTGGGGAGGGCGATCTGCTTTTCTCCGTGTACAGATTCAAATGTTAATCTCATGCAGAAACACCCAGACATAATAGTTAACGAAATATCTGCCGCCCCCCCCCAACCCCCCTCCCGCCAGTCAAGTTGACACAGCAAATGAACCATCACAACCTGGTGATGAGAGGCGTGGCCATAGTTGCTGACAAGTGAAAAATAAAACAGGAGAGTAGGAATAGAAAGTGTTAGTGGGCTGGGGGTTGCCACTTTAAACGAGGTGATGGAGAAAGTCTCAGAGAGAAAGTATCATTTGAATGAAGACTTGAGAGAAGGGAGGCAGGGGCGCCTGGGTGGCTCGGTGGGTTAAGCATCTGCCTTTGGCTCAGGTCCTGGCCTCAGCATTCTGGGATCTGACGGGAGCCCTTGCAGAGGCTCCCTGCTCAGTGGGGAGTCTGCCTCTCCCTCTGCCCCCACCCCGCTTGTGCTCTCTCTCAAATAAATAATCTTTAAAAAATAACAAATTAAAAAAAGGAAAGAAAGAAATGAGGCAGCAAGCCATGCGGATTTCCAAGAATGTTCCAGGCAGAAGGAAGAGTAGGTACAGAGGCACTGAGGCAGGAGCATGTCTGGTATATTGGAGGAACAGTGGTGGTGAGTCCAGGCTAGCTGGAGCAGAGTAAGCAAGGTCTCGACGGCAAGGAAAGAGGCAGCGACAGAACACGCGGGCCATGTGGGCCAACGCGAGGATGGATACTACCAGTGAAGGGAAAGCCATTGCCAGATTTTGAGATGGAGACCCAGGATTTGCACATATGTTTCAGTAGGATCCCTCCAGCTTCTGAGTAATGAATAGACCGTGTGTGCAGGAAGGGTGGTGAGGGTCAAGGGTGAAGCAGGCGCACTGCTAGGGGCTATTCTATTGCGGCAATCCAGGTGAAAGGTGATGGGAGCTTAGACCAGGGTGGCACCTGTGGAGATGATGAGAAGTGGTGAATTCTGGGTATATTTTGCAGGTAGAGCCAATGGGATTTGCTGATGGATCAGACATGCGGTGGGGTGAAGAGAGAGAAGGGGCACCTGGGTGGCTCCGTGGATTAAGCATCTGCCTTCAGCTGGGGTCATGATTGCAGGGTCCTGGGATTGAGCCCTATGTTGGGCTCCCTGCTTGGTGGGGAGTCAGCTTCACCCTCTCCCTCTGCCCCTCTCCCATGGCTCGTGCTCTTTCTCTCTCTCAAATAAATAAATAAAATCTTTAAAACAGAAAAGAGAGGAGTCAGAGACGATCAAGAGGGAACATGTCTTGGGACAGGTATTGAGGTATGAACTGGAGGGAGTTCAAGTGCATGGGGACTGAGGAGTTCAATTGAGCCCACCCCCCCACCCCCCTCCCCGGCCCTTTTCAGCTGTGTGACCTTGGGCGAGTTGCTTGCCATCTCTGAACCCAGGTTCCCTCGCCTGCAGAAACTTACAGGGCTGTTTTGAAGATTTAACAAGGGGAGGGATATAAAACCCCAGGTTCCACGGCTGGCACAGAGTAGGTGCTCCCTGAGCAATTGCCCCCTTGTCCCTCTCTTTCTGAGGAAGTTGGAGAAGCTTCAAAGCAGAGCCAAGATTAGGGACCGTAAAGGATGAGTGCTGTTTTGTTGGGGGGGGGTGGGATCCTGGCTGTCTCAGTCTGTAGGGCCTTTGACTCTTGATCTCAGGGACTGTGAGTTCGAGCCCCACGTTGGGGGAAGAGCTAACTTAAAAAAAATTAGAGGGGCGAAAGGGCTCATTCTTCACAACAAGTGGGGCATGGGGAATGAAGCCAATGGCCAGGCAGGCCTTAGTGGAAGTCCTGGGGTGGGGAAGGCTGCAGGAAGACAGGGAGCACTGGAGCATGGAGAGAGTATAAGGGAAAGAAAGTCCTGTGCAAAGAAAGGGGATGGTGTGAGGGGAGGGGAGGCTGGCCTCCCGCCTCCCTGGTTCTGCCTTGGGCCAGTCCTGGCTCAGAGGACTTTTGAAACCTCAGTTACAGGACGAAGTTGGTCGTAACTATGGCATGCAAATTCCCAGCTCGGCGAGGGGTTGACTGAGCTCTGTGCTATGAGGAGTCACACAACAAACATCTGGCTTGGCTACCGGCCAAGACAGGGACCCCCCCCCCACCAACTCTGGCCATACACACATTGATTGCAAACATATGGCCCCCAAGGAGGGGACTTTGCAAAAGGCCTCGAGAGCCATCTTTGCCTTTGCCTAGGGCCCCTTACTGCCTTACTTCTTGCATGAAAGCACGAATTCCTCTTACATGGGACAAATAGGCCCATGCCGAGGACCTGCCACCCCCACCCCCCAGAACCATAAACCATCCAATCTCCTCACTTTACGGGAGGCTCTGACAACACCTGCCTGGGTTCTCATCCAGTCCCATGCCTGTTCTTGATCTCTCTGAGCCTCATTTTCCACCTCCACAGAGAAGGATATAAATGACACTTCCTTTGCAGGCTTGATGAAAGGCTCTAATGGGATTATCAGAGACTGTGACTCAGAGGCATTAAGTACTGAGAAGAGCGGATTGACCCCCGCCCCCGACTCCACACTTAATGCTACCAATTATCATTAGGTGATTCAGAGGAAAAATTGTACCAAATGTAAAAAGGGGAAGAAAGTCCAACCAAGTTCTGATTTTTCCTGTGATGACTACTTTGATGGAGACCTTTGAAATATCAACTGTCATATGCTTTCCTCCAACACTTTTGTTGTTGTTCCTGCTTTTTGAATGCCCTCAGCATGTTTATTGAGCAATTGGGCCCTGGAGAATATGGATTTGGAAACGGTAATAGGTCAGACACAGTCTTCTTGGCCAGGAGCAGGGAACATTCAATGGCGTTTACTACCTGCCAGGGAATGTTCTAGGTCATTTTATCCTCCAAAAAGACCCTGCGAGGTTGGTGTAATTATTATCCTCCTTTTACAGATGGGAGAAGTAAGACTCAGGGGAGTGAAGTGACTTGCCTACCATTAAACAGAGGACAAATGCTGGTCAAGGTCTTGTACACAGGCAGTCTTGCTGCAAAGGCCCTATGCTCCATTACAATGCTATACTGTCTCTTCAAACTGTTGGATCAAACCCTGTGAGATCCTCGTATCCCAAGGGGAAGGGGGATCGGCTGAGGGAATGGCATTGGCTCTCAGCAGCCCTTACCCTGGGTAGAGAGGCAGACCCAAACCCTCATCCTCACTGAAAACTACACAAGGGCTCAAATCGGCAATGGGGCTGCCCAGCGACCCTCTTTGGGGAGGCACCTCTAAGTCCCAACTCTGTCTCAGGCTTACCACCTTTCTCCTCCCAGGAGAGCAAGCAGACCCTCCACAGTGCCTTATGGAGGCTTTTCATTCCTCCCCCAAACAGTGGTGCTCATCCGCCCTCCCCTTTCTCACCCTGCGCACCTGGGAGACCTCATCCCTCCATGACTGGAATCACCTTCTTTATCTTGACGCTTGGTCCAGATCCCTTCTCTGAATTCTCAAACCATCTCTCTGGCTTCCTGTCTCTTGTGGACCTAGTGCTCCACCTGCAGTGTGAACTCAGTGGGTATCTTCTTCCTCAGAACCTTGTCCTTCTTCCGTGTCCCCCTTCTTGAGGAATGGCTCTGCCATTTATCCACCTGCTTCAGCCAGAACCCCGGGAATCATCCTCAGGTTTTCTTTGCCTTCGCTGCCCACATCCCATCAGGCACCGGGGCCTGTCAATGTTACCTCCTATCTCGTGAATCTACTCCCTTCTCTCCATCCCCACCACCAACTCCCTAGTCCAAGCCACAACCATCAGAGAGATGAAGTAAAAGGCAAAAGCCTTCTCCCTGCCCCCCCGCCCCCCCACCTCTATTCTCCCCCTTCCAATCCATCCTTCACCCCACAGCCAGGGTGACGGTGAGTTCTTTTTTAAATTAATTTTATTTTAGATTTTATCTATTTATTTGGGACAGAGAGAGAGCGTGCACACACTAGCAGGGAGAGGGGCAGAGAGAGAAGCAGGGTCCCGCTGAGCAGGGAACCCCATGTGGGGCTCCATCCCAGGACCCTGGGATCATGACCGAGCTGAAGGCAGATGCTTCACCAACTGAGCCGCCCAGGCACTCCCCAGGGTGAATTCTTTAAAACACAATTTAACACAATAATTGACTTTAACAAAAACCCAGAGCTCTTTGATTTCTTTATTTTTCTTAGGATTAAGTTTAAATTCCTATACAGCTCTGATGCAGCACTGTGCTATTAAGCAAGCCATTGCTTAATATAAACTGAAGTTTATATTAAACTTCAGTCCTGATGCCAAACCAGCTAGTGTGACTTTTGGTCCACTCTTCACCTCTCTGACCTGCAATTCTCTCACTTGCTTGGTAGGACAGAACGGTTCCTAGGCGGGAGGGTGGTTTTGAGGGTGCGAGTCCCGTGCTGAGCTCTGTGCCCCACACGGAGGTGCATGAATCAGTCACTGACGGTCAGATCAGAGAAGTATAAAGTCATCCGTATCAGCCATATACGTTATTACTGATTTAATCAACTAATGATTAATAATCATTGTTCATGTCATCATGGATCTTGTTACATTGTACTATACTTTATGATTATATTAATTTGGCTTTTATGATTATCTCTCCAGCCGCACTTCTCACAACCCCCCCACCTCTCTTCCCTTTCCTTTCCTTCGACCCACCTGACCCCCCAGTTTTCTCACTCTGTCTCCCTGTTAAATTTTTCTCTCCCCACCCTGATTCATCCAACCTCTTTTTGTATTGCTAAGTCCCTTGCGGTATCAGTTCAGTCATTGATTTCTCTGGGCAGCCTGCCCAGACCCTCCCAAGACCACTGAAGATGGCTCTTCCATGGGCCCGCGGAGCACCCTGCGCTCCCTTTTTAGAGCCTCTATCATACTGTATGTGTCAGTCTATCTGCAGTTCTGCCTTCCACGGTTTCAGTGACCCAAGGTCGCCCGTGGTCCAGAAGCAGATGGTCCTCCTAACATAGCATCAGAAGGTCAATAGCAGCTTAACGCTACGTCAAGGTGCTTACGTCACTCACCTCATTTCGTCTCATCACGCGGGCATTTTATCATCTCACATCATCACAAGAAGAGTGAGTCCAGTACAAGAAGATATTTTGGGAGAGAGAGACCGCATTCACATAACATTCATTGCAGAATATTTTCGTAATTGTTCTATTTATCCATTGTTGTTAATCTCTTACTATTTCTTTATGAATTAAACTTTATCATAGGTACATGCAGATAAGGAGGGAATAGGGACGCCTGGGTGGCTCAGTCAGTTAAATGTCTGCCTTTGGCTCAGGTCATGATCCCAGGGTTCTGGGATCGAGCCCCGCATCGGGCCCCTTGCTCAGTGCGGAGCCTGCTTCTCCCTCTTCCTGCCTTCCCCTGCTTGTACTCTCTCTCCCTCTCGCCTCTGACAAATAAATAAAAATCTTAAAAAAAGAAAAGATAAGGAGGGACTACTGTATTTCTCGTCACACTCCTGTAATTAGGCTGTCAGTTTGCTGAGGAGCTCTGTGTCTTATTCACCACTACATACCATGCTCTTAGCACTGCTGGGCACAGAGTACTTGTCTAATAAATGTTTGCTGAAGTCTGGCTGCATTCCCCCCTCATTAGCCACCTCCCCCAACTCCCTTCATGGGGTCCAAGGCCCTGAGCCAAAACTCTTCAGAGCTAAAAGCTGCTACCTGAGAACACAGAATCAGAATGAACCAAAGCAGGTGGTTTAACCAACTGGTCACTGCAAGAACTTTCTGTCTCTGCCCTAGGGCTATTTCTCTCCTTGGGTTCATAGCCATCTCATGCTCTGTGGGCTTGGTGAAGGTGTGGGTATTAATGTGTGTGGGCGGGGGAGAGATTTAGGGCAAGTTGATTCACCTCAAAAATGAAGTTCAAATGCAATGAACTTCATTTCTGTCATCTGTAAAATGAGGACTAAGGTCCACCTGGTGGGGTCATCATGGAGACGTACTGAGGTAATACACGGAGGTGCTTTGTAAACTGTACAAGACCACATGTGGCGCTCGATGATGATCGCGCACAGAAAATGTGTTGCTCTTTGGCTCAAGTCTTTTCAAGACCCCATGGACACAAGGGGCCTCCTCCTTATATAGCATTATCGTTAACAATCAGGTTACAACTGATTGACATTATCACTTTCTTTATATTTGGCAGATCTCCAGCCTGTGGCAACACGCTGATCACCACAGAGACCTGAGAAGTGCCCTCACCTCACTGGTACTACATTTACAAACCAACCCTTAAAGTGGATTATTTTGTAGATGGCTGCTTTCATCTATTCAATGTTGATTCTATTAGTTCTAATTTCAGAGGGTGACATTTTCTGACCTTGTCCCCTTAAGCACAAGCAAAAACTTTGGCTTCCTTTTCTTTTTTTTTTGGAAGTGAAAAATACATAGTGTGCTTGGGGAAACAGTGAGGAAACAAGACAGATGGAGGGGAGGGTTTGTAGGGGAACTGTGGGATATACCTCTTCCTCATTTGTTCATTCATTTGTTCAGCACCCACAACATGCCAGTAACTGGGCTAGATAGTAGGGATTACAGTGGGGAACAAGATTAACCTTGTGGACCTCGCAAACTCTTGAGGGAGACAGACAATTAAATAGACAATTTTTTAATCAACATATAATGTATTATTTGCCCCAGGGGTACAGGTCTGTGAATGATCAGTCTTACACAACTCACAGCATTCCCCATAGCACATACCCTCCCCAATGTCCATCACACAGCCACCCATTCCCCCCCACCCCGTCCAGTAACCCTCAGTTTGTTTTCTGAGCTAAAGAGTCTCTTATGGTTTGTCTCCCTTTCTGGTCCCATCTTGTTTCATTTTTCCCTCCCTTCCCTCCATGACCCCCTGCCCTGCCTCTCAAATTCGTCTTATCAGAGAGATCATATGATAATTATTAAATAGACAATTTTTTTAAAGTAAGCTCTATGCCCAATGTGGGGCTTGACCTCACAACCCTGAGATCAAGAGTCACGTGCTCCATCGACTAAGCCAGCCAGGTCCCCCTAAATAGGCCATTTTAATACACTGAGGTAGAATCTAGGATGGGAAGAACAGAGAAATGGAGTGCTGAGGGCACTTCCCAGCAGTTTCCCAGAGGAAACAATACCTCAGTTGAGACCTGAAGGACGGCCGAGAGTGGAAAAAGTTCCTGGAAGAAAAAAGGGTCAAAAGGATATGAAGAGGGACGCCTGGGTGGCTCAGTTGGTTAAGCGGCTGCCTTCGGCTCGGGTCATGATCCCGGCGTCCTGGGATCGAGTCCCACATCGGGCTCCTTGCTTGGCAGGGAGCCTGTTTCTCCCTCTGCCTCTGCCTGTGCTCGCTTTCTCTCTCTCTCTGACAAATAAATAAATAAATAAAATCTTAAAAAAAAAAAAAAAAGGATATGAAGAGAGGGGCACCTGGGTGGCTCAGTTGGTTAAGTGTCCGACTCTTGTCAGCTCAGGTCATGATCTCAGAGTTGTGAGATGGAGCCCCATGTCAGGCTCCAAGGTCAGTGCAGTGTCTGCTTGGGATTCTCTCTCTCCCTCTCCCTCTGCCCCTCCCACTACTCGTGCTCTCTAGATAGATAGATAGATATCTTTAAAAAAGAGAATATGGGGCACCTGGGTGGCTCAGTGGGTTAAGGCCTCTGCCTTCAGCTCAGGTCATGATCTCAGGGTCCTGGGATCGAGCCCCGCATCGGGCTCTCTGCTCAGCAGGGAGCCTGCTTCCCCCTCTCTCTCTGCCTGCCTCTCTGCCTACTTGTGATCTCTCTCCCTCTGTCAAATGAGTAAATAAAATCTTTAACAAAAGTATTAAAAAAAAAAGAGAAAGAATATGAAGAGAGATGGAAACAATGTAAATTTGAAGGCCTGAGAGAAAATCAGGGACTACAGAAACAGAAGCACTGTTGGGGTGGGAGGGAGAAAAAAAAGGATGAATTCTAAAAACAAGCTAAGTTAGGGGCACCTGCGTGGCTCAGTTGTTATGCGTCTGCCTTCAGCTCAGGTCATGATCCTGTGGTCTTGGGATGGAGGCCCGCAGCGGGCTCCCTGCTCAGCGGGAAGCCTGCTTCTCCCTCTCCCACTTCCCCTGCTTGTGTTCCCTCTCTCGCTGTGTCTCTCTCTGTCAAATAAATAAAACAAAATCTTAAAAAATAAAAAGAAATTAAAAATGGGCTAAGTTTGAGATGTTTGGGGATCTTCCAAGAGGAAGACTATGAGGGTCTGATGGTCCAAGAAAGAAGTTGTGGTGATTAGAGACCTGGGAATTGGGAGATACTGTGTTGTTCTATTGAGAAAATAGCTTAGGACCACAATGGAGATGGCTTGCAAAGATAGCCCAAGGAATTTGGACCTGAGTCTATAGGCAGTGCTTTTTTTTTTTTTTTAGAATTAAAAAAATATATTTTATTTATTACTTATCTGAGAGAGCATGAGCAAGAGAGAGCACACACAACCGGGGGAGTAGCAAACTCCCCACTGAGCAAGGAGCCCGATGGTGGGACTTGATCCCAGCACTCTGGGATCATGACCTGTGGTGAAGGCAGACACTTAAGCAACTGAGCTACCCAGGTACCCATAGGCAATGCTTTCGAACAAGAGGTTTTGAAGAGGAAGTGACACAATTCAAGCTAGGGTCTAGGAACTGGGCTGCAGTGTGTGGTGGAGAGACTTGGGTGGGAGAAGAGGAAGTCACCCATGGCACAGGTGGCTGAGAGGATGGAGAAGGAGGGTATGTGTAAGGGGTGGTGAGGAGGCACACTCAACCGTACCAGTGCAGCCAGCTGTGTCTTCTGGCATGACCCACATGGTGTGCTGGCTCATACCAGCTCCTGAGAGCTGACTGTTACATTTTCAGGACTTTTCTGAGCCACATGTTAAAAACAGCCACTGTTAGAAATGTAAAAAATATAAATATTTAAGCTATATTTAAACGTTAATATACAAACTTAGAATTAAGCAAATTATATTAAATGCAAAAGTAATAAATAAATACTAAATGCTTATTACTTCCTAATCATTTTACATTTTACTATTACCTCGATGAACTCGAGATTATTTATGCCTATCATATATATGTCGTGGAAATGCTATAGAATGGGGGGCTGCTGCTCATCTCCGCCCAGCTCCCTGTTCAGTGACATCACGGTGGTAGCTTGAAACTGGCAAACGCTATGCTCAGGACTTGAGGGTCTGCTTCGCTGATGGTCTAGAATTAAGGAAGCAAAGGAGAAAATGTTAAAATGCAGATTAAACTTCAAGCGCATTGTATCTTGTAGCCAATACATTAGGACTAGTACAAAAAATTAAGGAGATATTCTCTCCGCATTCGGGAACTATTATCTGAGTCAGCAAAGAAGTTGCTCACGTTGTTAACAAATGAATGACGTTCTTATGAATGTCTTTGTTGTTTCACTTTTGTCTCATGTATTCACACAGACCGAAATATTTGTCAGAACTACATTTCTTAGTCGATTGTAACTGTGATCGTAGATTGATATGACTATAAGAAGTTGGCAAAGATCAAAGAAAGCAATCTGTGAGACCCAACTAGTTATATGGAATGCACAATGAAGAGAATTGCCTATTTCATTATTATTTGCAAATTGTGTTATACATCCTTTGTATCAGTGAAACATCATAAACCCGTGTACATGTATATGTACACATTTTTTTAAAGAGTTGGCTGTTAACATTTACCAGCACACCAGTGATTATTATACCTGTTCATGGTTGCTAGAACAGCTAAGAAAAATGTAAGAGTATATCCCTAGGAAAACCCCAGGAATAAACTGAAAAGCTGTTGGCTCTTGGAAAGTTTCTTCTTTCTGTTGTTGTTAAACAATGTTTGTTCTCTTGAGAACATTTCTGTTATTATTATTTATTGTTTAAACAGTATAACATTCTCGAGGCCCCTGGGTGGCTCAGTGGGTTAAGCATCTGCCTTTGGCTCAGGTCATGATCCCAGGGTCCTGTGATCGAGCCCCACACTGGGCTCCTTGCTCAGCAGGGAGCCTGCTTCTCCTCTACCCGTCACTCCCCCTGCCTGTGCTCTCTTTCTCTGACAAATAAATAAAATCTTTCAAAAAAAAAGGAATATTCCAATATTATTTCGGGTGGCAGACATCATACTATTTATTTGTTCCTTTATAAGTTTATTGTGGGAAATGTCAAACATACATGGAAGTAGAACTAGTATAATGACTCCCATGTAACCACTGCCCAACTTCAACATTATTAGTATATGGTCAATCTTGTCTTCTTGCTCTTCCTCACTCACTAGATTATTTTATTTTTTATTTTTTAATTTTTATTTATTTATTTATTTGACAGAGAGAGAGAGAGAGAGAGAGATAGATAGATAGATATCACAAGTAGGCAGAGAGGGAGGGGGAAGCAGGATCCCTGCTGAGCAGAGAGCCCGATTCGGGGCTCGATCCCAGGACCCTGAGATCATGACCTGAGCCAAAGGCAGAGGCTTAACCCACTGAGCCACCCAGGTGCCCCTCACTAGATTATTTTAAAGCAAGTTCCAGATGCTTGTCATTTCTTCTACAAATACTTCAGTATGTATCTCTGGAAAAGTTTCCATGATTGTCTCACAAAAAATTAACAATAATTTCTAAATATCACCAAATATGGATTCAGGATATATTCTGAAGGTAGAACCAACAGGATTTTCTAATAAAATTACATGTGGCATGTGAGAAAAGGAGATGAATCAAGGACATGTCCAAAGTGTTTGGCTTGAGTAATTGGTAAGACAGTTTGCCATGACCTGAGATGGGGAAGACTATGGATAGAACTGATTGGAGTGGATCAGGAGGCAGTCGGAAGGATATCATTCTTTCTGTAACGTCTGGTTTAGAGCAGGAACACGGGATTGGGATATCAAAAAAATCAAGATGACTCTGTGGGTGCCTATGTGGCTTAGTTGGTTAAGCAGCTGCTTCCACTCAGATTCTGATCCCAGGGGTCTGGGATTGAGTCCCGCATTGGGCATCCTGCTCAGTGGGGAGCCTGGTCCTCCCCACCCCTCCTCTTACTTTCCCTCTTGCTATCTCTCTCTCTCTCAAATAAATAAATAACATCTTAAAAAAATCAAGATGACTCTTTGTAAACTATGAAGTACTACATAAATCCTAGTTGTTTGTATTCTACTTGTTCTCTTTAATTAATTAATTTATTTGACAGAGAGAGACACATCGAGAGAGGGAACACAAGCAGGGGGAGTGGGAGAGGTAGAAGCAGACTTCCCGCTGAGCAGGGAGCCTGATGTGGATCCCAGGACCCGGAGATCAGGACCTGAGCTGAAGGCAGATGCTTAACGACTGAGTCACCCAGGTGCCCTGTATTTTTCTTGTTCTCAAAGCTGTGCCCTGCTGTTCTCTGACTGAAGCATGAGGCCCAGCCCACTGAAGGCAGAAGGGAAGTAAGCCAAATCCAGTAAAGGTCTGTTTGTCTCAGTCCGTTTCATCTCAATAACCATTTGTCTGCCTCCCTGTTGAAATGATCTCTAAGTTTACCTCCAGCTCTAAGATTTTATGAAACAAACTGGAAGCCTTAGGAAGCCCTACGAAGACATGAGCCATTTTATTTGGAAATCTGTAGCTCAGTCTGATGATATTCAGGCTGCTTTAGCGAAGTATACCCATACGACCTGGTTGTTAGGTGGAAATCTTCCCCACATCAGGGCTAGTTGCTAATACAAAAAAAATTCCTGTGCTACTTTAACAAATAAAAAACAAAACACATTTAAAATGTTGTTTGCTTAAGCACAGTGAAGAGAAACAATCAGCAAAACTAAAAGCCAACCTATGGGATGGGAGATAATTGCAAATGACGTATCCAATAAATGGCTAGTACCCAAAATATGTAAAGAACTTATATAACTCAACACCCAACAACCAAATAATCCAATTAAAAAATGGGCAGAAGACATGGACAGACGTTCCTCCAAAGACATCCAGATGGCCAATAGATACATGAAAAGATGTTCATCATCACTCACCATCACTCACCATCACTCACCATCACTCACCAGCATGGAAATGCAAATCAAAACTACAATGAGCTATCACCTCACACCTGTCAGAATGGTGGAAATCAACAAGACAAGAAACAACAGATGGTGGTGAGTATGTGACTAAAAAGGAAGCCTCGGGCACTGCGGGTGGGTATGCAAGTTGGTGCAGCCACTCTGGAAAACAGTATGGAGGTTCCTCAAAAAGTTAAAAATAGGGGCACCTGGGTGGCTCAGTGGGTTAAGCCTCTGCCTTCAGCTCAGGTCATGATCCCAGGGTCCTGGGATTGAGTCCCGAATTGGGCTCTCTGCTCAGCAGGGAGCCTGCTTCCCCCGCCCCCCCTTTCTCTCTGCCTACTTGTGACCTCTCTGTCAAATAAATAGATAAAAAAAATCTTTAAAAAAAAAATAGAACTACCCTATGACCCAGAGATTGAACTCCTGGGTCTTGACCCAAAAAGTACAAAAGCGCTAATTCAAAGGGATACATGCAGCCCTAGTTTATAGCAGGATTATTTATAATAGCCAAGTTCTGGAAGCAGCCCAAGTGGCCATGGACTGATGAATGGATAAAGATGTGGTGTATATACACAATGGAATATTATTCAGCCATAAGAAAAGAATGAAATCTTGCCATTTGCAATGATGTGGGTGGAGCTAGAGTGTATCATGCTAAGCAATTTAAGTCAGAGAAAGACAAATACCATGATTTCACTCATATGTGGAATTTAAGAAACAAATGAGGAAAGGGAAAAAAAATAAGAGAGACGAACCAAGAAACAGACTCTTAACTTTAGAGAACAAACTGCTGGTTACCAGAGGGGAGGTGGGTGGGGGGGGGTTGGGGGAAACAGGTGATGGGGATTAAGGAGCACACTTGTGATAAGCAGCAGGTACCGTGTGGAATTGTCGAATCACTAGATTGTACATCTGAAACTAATATAACTCTGGTAACTCATATTAACTGGAATTAAAAACCTGACAGAAATCAACTTATATGCAGAGACATGAAAAAAAAATAAAGGATACGAGGAGACTGCAGCCAAACACCCCAATTCCTCTGTTGTGCAAGATGGCTGGGCGATGAGGCAGCTAGGAAACCCCTGCACAGGTGGAAAGAACCAACTGGGAGGCCTCTCACTCCCCGCGTTTGCTTTGGTTCCTTAGCTAAACTTCAAATCACTTCCATCATCTGCTGGGCTGAGACTTAGAAAGAGCAGCCTCGGGGCAGTGAGCAGGACAGGCGGCAAGAGAATCCACCAGGATTTAGGGACTCCTGCCCTTGGGCCTTTCTCTGTCTCCCTGGCCTATTTTTCAAGGGGCACCTTAAGATTACTTCTGGCCTGGCTCACCAGAACTGCCTGTCCTTCTGAGCTCTGCTCCTGACAAGACAACCACGCTGAAGCAACAGGTCTGGCAAGCCCACTTGCACAGCACTCCCCGATGTGCTCTGGTTGGACACTGTCCCCGCAGAAATTCCCTTTCACCTGCTTAAGCTGAGGTCTTGAGGCCCGGGGTTCGACTGCTCTCAAGCCCCAGCCAGTGGTGCTTTGGAGTCTGCAGTATGAAAGGCAGAGAAGCCTTGTGGGGCCAAATCGGCTTGGGAGATTCCTGGGCCGTACCTCTTTTACCTAAATGATTAGTTCTTGCCTTGTTCTGTTGACAAGATCGTTATTCTGCGTTATTCTGCGGCTCCTGACTCCAGGCCCAGGATCCAGTCCCCGGGGATCAGGGTGGGGGTGGGGGGCTAAGACACTGCAAGCCACAGGTGTTCAGCAGGCCTCCTTCTCTGTCGGACCACACACCTGGGCACCAGGGAGGACCATTTCCCATGCCCAGTGCAACATGCAAAGCGACCTTACCCAGGCTCATCACGCCTCAGATAAAGATGTCCAAAACGGTTTTGACCCCCAAACCTGTCACGGTGGGATCATTTAGTAAGCTTGAGAGGTCTCTGCAACAAGATGTTAAATAAAAGTGATGGTGAGACACAGCAGGATATATAGGATAGTGGTTCAGAACACAGGCAATTTTGCTCCCCAGAGGGAGCTGTGTCTGGAGTCATTCTGGGATCACAACTTGGCAGAACCAGAAGGCATGCTCTAACACCTGGTAGAGGCCAGGGGTGGGGTCTGACATACCACAATCCGTGGAACAGCCACCCCCAGGTTACCTGGGCCAACAGTATAAAGGTTGGTAAGCCCTGCTATAGGAGGTAAAGGCGGTTTTTGTTTTTGGAAGCCATGTCTTATAGGAGAACAGGAAGAGAGCTAGCCCCTTGTAGGGAGGGAAACAATCAAGAGTGGTGGGCAGGGGGGCACGTGGGTGGCTCAGTCATTGTCTGCCTTCCACTCAGGTCATGATACCAGGGTCCTGGGATTCAAGCCCGAATTGGGCTCCCCGCTCAGCAGGAAGCCTGCTGCTCTCTCTCCCACTCCCCCTGCCTTTCTGTCAAATAAAATCTTGAAAAAAAAATGGTGGGCAGGGCACCTGGTTGGCTCAAGTGGTTAAGTCATCTCAGGCTCATGATCCTAGGATCCTGGGACCGGGCCCCAGGGCAGCCTCTGCACTCAGTAGGGACTCTGCTTAAGACTTTGCTTCTTCGGGAACCTGGGTGGCTCAGTGGGTTAGAGCCTCTGCTTTCGGCTCGGGTCGTGATCCTGGGGTCCTGGGATCGAGTCCCGCGTCGGGCTCTCTGCTCAGCGGGGAGCCTGCTTCTCCCTCTCTCTCTGACTCTCTGCCTACTTGTGATCTCTGTCAAATAAATAAATAAATTAAAAAAAATTTGCTTCTTCTCCCTCTGCCCAACCTCTAACATAAATCTTAAAGATTGGTAGGCAAGGGGCACCTGGATGGTTGTTGGTTGAGCAACTGACTTGGTTTTGACTCCAGTCATGATCTCAGGGTCAGGAGACTGAGCCAGGTATTGGACTTTGTGCTCAGCTGGGAGTCTGTCAGAGACTCCTTCTCTCCCTCCACTCCTCCCCTTCTAAAAATTTATCTTAAAAAAATATTGGGAGGCAAGCCTGACATGACCCTACACACTCCAGGGAGCAGGAACAAGTTGCCTTTCTACAGGATAGTTTTTACAGTCCCCCGAGAAATGGAGGTGAGGACTGCAGTGGCAGCTGGAGACATTAGATTAAGTCCAAGGAGTGCTTTGCTTTGTAGTATCAAGAGCCCGTGCACTTAGCACTGTGTCCACATCTGGAGATTTCCACCCTGGGTGAGATCAAGCTGGGCAAGAATGGGAAAAAGATGAGCCAGTGCAATTAAGACCAGAGGAAGGAGGGCACTATTATTTTTTTTGAAGATTTTATTTATTTGAGAGAGAGAGAATGAGAGCATGAGAGGGGAGAGGTCAGCAGGAGCAGCAGACTCTCTGCTGAGCAGGGAGCCTGATGCGGGACTTGATCCTGGGACTCCAGATCATGACCTGAGCCAAAGGCAGTTGCTTAACCAACTGAGCCACCCAGGGGCCCTGATTATTATTTTTTAAGTGAAGAATCAGTAGGTAGAACAGATGAGTTCTCGGCCAACAATCTGGGCCCCCTTGGCTCTCCTGGCTCCTGGGTTAGTTGCTGCTCCTTCTTTGACAAGTCCTTTGTGTTCTCCCTCCCATCACCCAGAGTCCAATCTAAAAAAAGACAAAGGGGGACCTGGGTGGCTCAGTGGATTAAGCGTCTGCCTTTGGCTCAGGTCATGATCCTGGGGATCGAGCCCCACGTCAGGCTCCCTGCTCTGTGGGGAGCCTACTTCTCCTTCTCCCTCCGTCTCTCATGAATAAATATCTTAGCCGTGTATCACAGAATGCCTAAGCCTGCCTGAGGAGTCAATGTACTTTACAAGCTGTAAGTCAAACAGGAGGCAACTATAAATGAACACAAAACCCCAACCCAAACCACAACAAACACCAAAGAGACAATTTATCGTGCTGTATGACCTTTAATTAGGTATAAAGACTTCCAATCACGTCACCTAGGGACCATTCTACCCGCTGCTCTGTTTGGCCGCCAGTCTCTTGTCTCTCTCTTCAGCAATGGTGAGGCGGATACCCTTTCCACGAGGAAGAGAAATCCATGGTTTGTTGCCCTGCAGGAGAAGACAAGGAGCATTACAAGCCACCACACACTAACTCCCACTGGCAGCTTGGCACACACACCGCACCTGTCATCTCATTTAAAGAAACAGAGGCCTGAGCGCCTTTAGCAACAGCCAGGTAGTCTTAAGACATTCAGATGCCCGTTCGGCAGAAACATCCACTGCCTGGGCCGCGGGCATCACCCTATTAAACCTGCTGCCCAAAAAGATGCAAACTACAGTATCCTTTGTAGTTAATGATTTACAATTATGGAAGCAGGTCCAAGGTGGACTACTAGCACCGCCCCCCATCCAGCCCCACAGGTGCAAATTAAAGAACCTAAGTATAAGGCATATTCACTCTATCACTGGCACTTTTCACCAAGCAAGGTGATCAGGATTCTGTGATACTGCAAGAGCCCAGGTTGGCCCTGGCCCGGCACTGTGCTGAGCCCTACCCCCGCACAGACTTTCCACTAGGATCAGTAGAGGCGGCCGGGAGCCAGGTGCTGCACTCCCAGTGGTCCCTGCATCTGGGCAGGGAAACCCAGACTTACTTTGCCAATAACAAAAATGTTGGAGAGTCGGGTGGCAAAGCTGTTGCCATTGGCATCTTTCACGTGAACCACATCAAACGAACCAGGGTGTCTCTCTCTGTTGGTGATCACACCAATTCTTCCCAGGTTAGCACCCCCAGTCACCATACACAGATTACCTGGGGAGAAGAAGTAATCCGCTTAGAGCCCGGCACCATGCCAACTCATAACCCGATGTGACAAATGACAAGAGACAGCTTTAAGACAAAATTAGTAATTTTTCCCATTTTAATTTACTTCTCTGGATAGGTTAGCCAAGCAAGGAGGACTCTCAGGGCTTTCTTAGGATTTACCCCACCCCTCTCCCTCATAGCTGAAGATCCGCCCAGAATATTCTGAGCATTAGGGCCTCTCTGGAAGTGAACATACTATACTACACATACCTGGCTGTCTGTTTCTGCCCTCCGCCCAAGGGAAACCTGTTCAACCCCTCACAGCTCCCCAAGGCCGCCACTCCCCCCATTCAGAACACATCCCCATCACCACCAAGCCATGCTGAAATGACACACCATGAAGTTCTACACATCGCTTGCCCATTTCTTCAATGTCACAAGTTGCCCCTTCCCCATCCCTTACTACATCAAAAACCCTCCAGCTCTGGTTGCTAATTAGGTGTACATCAGAACCTAAGAGGGTTCAAAACAAAACCAAACCCTGTACCCTAGCCCCAGTGCAAATCCTAATGCTTGATTACATTCTTGAGACAGAGAGAGAGAGAGAGAGAGAGAACAAGAGTTAAGGACAGCTCCTACACCCAGGCTTTAAAGAAAATGCCCAGACAAAATAAAGAGAACGTCCAGGTAGCACTGAGGCTGCTTACCAGTGTCAAACTTGATGAAATCAGTAATCTTTCCGGTTTCCAAATCAATCTGAATGGTGTCATTGACCTTGATGAGGGGATCAGGATAGCGGATGGTGCGAGCATCGTGAGTCACCAGATGGGGGATTCCTTTTGTCCCCACAAAGATCTTTCTCACTTTGCACAACTTGTACTGGAAACACAAGTTCACCACATTTAGTTTAGCTCACATGCACCACGCTCCAAAATGTAGCAAGCAGTAATTTCAAAACCCCAAGTCACCGTGTTAGAAATGCAATCAGCAGTTAAAGGCAACAGCCCTACACAGGAACTGCTGGTTTCCCAAAGTACAGAACGGTGTCCTGGACTTGACTTCCTACCCTCTGTAAATTTCTTTCATGCTGTCCCTCTCTAGTCTTCCTGTTAGGGCTTTTCCTTGTACCACACTCGTTCAAGTCCAAGGGATCAAAGGCTCTACAACCTCCTCATGGGCTGATCACCCTTCTTTCCAGAGGCTGTTTCAGCCTCAGAGGTGACCTTAATTTTCCCCTCCAACTTACCGGCATCAGCCCCCTAACAAGCGCCTCTGGGCGGCTCTTTCTTTCACACAATTGAGTTTTGTCTCACCAACTGCAATTGCATTACCAGTTCCCCTAATCAACAAACATTTCACACAAGGCATTTGGACCTTGGACTTTTGCTCCCTGACCTTCCCCAAGTAAATCAAATCACCTTGATGCCACTGGACATACCCCCCAGCCTGCTGAGAACGAGGCAGCTAAGGCAATTAGGAACTGAATCATCCAATTGAATTAACCTTCATTTATAGCCAGTAATTCAAGGGGCCTTAAACTTTTGTGTAAAATCACTACAACAAACTGGATTAAATAATCAATGTCTGTAATCTTTTTTAGGGAACTATCGCAAAGAAATGCCCCAAGGATGACCAGTCTCTTCCATTAACACCTTTCCTTTCCCCCAGAGTAAAGCTAGAGCCACAAATGGAGACATGACAAAGGGCCAATCAGATTGGACTAATACTGGTTTTCTGGTCCCTTGTACTTAAGAGGACCCATACTTCAGGTACTGATAAATCTTAGAAATCACTCTCCTTGCCTCTAGAAGACAACCTGGAAGCCACTGTTAAACTAGAAAATTTTTTCTGCCATAAAGACGATCTTTGAAGGTGTTAACTTCAAATGGGGACCAATTATTAGATATCCAGCAACAAACTGTGATGCCACTCTTAGAAGGATTTTTTTTTTAATTTATTTGACAGAGAGACAGATCACAAGTAGACAGAGGCAGGCAGAGAGAGGGAGGGAAGCAGGCTCCCCGCCGAGCAGAGAGCCCAATGCGGGACTCGATCCCAGGACCCTGAGATCATGACATGAGCCGAAGGCAGCGGCTTAACCCACTGAGCCACCCAGGCGCCCCTCTTAGCAGGTCTTTTAATAACATGACATGAAACTGCACACACAAGAGAACCCCACCCAACTTAACTGGCTATTTTCAGGTATACCTGAAGTTAAGTAATCTTTATCTACGTCACTGCAACGGACCAGGCCCACATACTCACTCCAGGCTCTCACTTAGAACCAAGTAACTTTCTGAATGAAGACCCAGCTTGTTTGGAACGCTCACCTTGGCCTCCTCGAGTGTAATCCGATGAACAGCAAAGCGACCCTTGGTATCATAGATCAGACGGAAATTCTCTCCGGTCTTGTCAATGCTGATGACATCTGACATCAGAACAGTAACTAAGGTTACTATACAGCCCCACTACCTCATGCCGAGTAACCACCACACCACTAGAAAAACCACCCTATGCTTCCCATTTCAAATTCGAACAAGAACAGAACTCCTGAGACCAATGATGACAGCTGGCCAATCTCTTAATGTTTCAAAACCCTGTTTTTATGACATGCAAAACTCAAAGTGAATTGGAATTCGGTTTTGAGAAATGATTCATGACTCTTTACAGCCCTACGCTATGTTAGTAACGAAACTGAAGGGCAAGGTCATGCTTTACTTACGTGACTGATTAAAAAAAGCCCACCAATATTCAATATGACCGCCATTTTGGAGAGGAGGAGAAAACCAAAAGGAGCCAGCACCAAGCACCCACCACCAACCACTTACCCATAAAACCAGCAGGGTATGTTATATCAGTTCGGACCTTGCCATCAATCTTAATAAAACGCTGCATACAGATCTTCTTTACTTCATCTCCTGTTAGGGCATACTTAAGTCTGTTCCTTAGGAAAATGATGAGAGGAAGACACTCTCTCAGCTTATGGGGACCAGTAGATGGGCGAGGAGCCTGTAAAATGATTTAAAATTAGCTTAAACGTATGTTGGGATTCACTCAAAGCCACTTCCTACGTCCTGAAATCCATTAAAATAGACACCAAGTCTGTTCACCAGCCCCCGAATTTGGATAAACAAGAGGTGTTCAAAATTTGTAAAACTATTCCAAACCAAAAAGCTGTACAGCATCTTTCCCTTTCAGAGGTCCAGGCCCATTAGGAACATTTGAGTTTGGAGTCCACCTAAGTGTACTATATGGTATATGGTATATGGAATATGTGAGGCAGCGCTACTAAGAGGCAGAGTGCACCTAGGTAGCAGAACGCCTTCAAAAACAGGATGACAAGAACACTCTACCCATAATCCTGTGCCCAAATAATTTACAGATAAAAGTAATCAGGGATGCGTGGTACATAAAGAAGTATAAAACAGGTTCCCTGAACGTGTCCCTTAAGGTACTTACAATTTATCATATATGCTCACAATATGATACTTACGAACACACCAGTCAGTTTATCCAGCATCCAATGCTTTGGAGCTGCTACACGCTTCAGATGTTTCTTGGGACCACGAGCCTGAAGGAGAATTTCAGGGTTTTAGATTTCATTGCCGTTAAAACAGTTACAGGTTGTTTCAAGAACAGCTTACCAATTCTCTTAACTTCTTCAAAGAACTCAGTCTCCTGCTGCCTCTCCAGCAAAATGTGTGGTTAGAAAGTGTGGGGCCAGTGACAAAATGAGCAGAAGCAAAAGCGTAGTTATGTAGCAAATACTATAGGTTCCATCGACTTCAACTGCCCCCCTCCGCTGGACAGAGATTAGGAATTACTGTCTTTGGGGAGGGTTCTAAGTTACCGCTTAAAAGCACGCCCACTTTGGGGTGACCGCCCACTTTGGGGTTCAGGTCACGATCTCAGGGTCCTGGGATCGAGCCCCACATCGGGCTCTTTGCTCAGCAGGGCGCCTGCTTCCCCCTCTCCATCTGCCTGCCTCTCTGCCTACTTGTGATGTCAAATAAATATATAAATAAATACAATCTTTAAAAAAAAAAAAAAAGCGTGCCCCCTTCTTGAGGCTATTCCCCCTCCCTCAAGAAACTGTTCTGGCAAAATGGCCAAGGGTTGGACATTGTGGCACGGGGCGAGCCGGCAACAGAAATGGGCAAGAGTTCAATCTGTGTTGCTATTCGGTTACTCTGTCACATAGTAAAGTTTTCCCAACTTAACCACCTGGTTACAAAGTGTCCGTTGCATGCAACAGTCACCTGCTCTCAGCAAAACCACGTGCTGAGAGCTGCTCTCTCGTACTCAAGGGCACAAGGTGAGGGCTGCTTTCACTCTGAAATGCGGAAGCATGTTAACGTCGTGTACACATGCTTACCAGCCACACTACGTCAAGTCAGGCCGTGCCAAAAATAAATAAATAAATACATAACTAAATAACAGCGACTAAAAAAATGCTTCTTGGCCTGGCTTACCCAGCACCCACCCGCCCCGGACCCATCATCCATCCCCCCACTCCGCCCCGGCTGGAGATGGGATGCGTGGTCGGGCAGGCATCTTGGCCAGGCCAGCCACGGAGGCCTTCCCGCCAGCGGCACCCATCTCCCCCTTCCTCCGGGGCCGCCGTTCGCTCTCGAGCCCGCCTGGGCCAAGCCGCAGGTCGCAGTGCCTTCGCCTCCCCCCGGCTACCCACTGCGGGGACCCCGGATCTCCGGGTAGCCCCAGCTCTGGAAGGATGGAAGCTGATGGACCCCGAGAGCTCGCGAAGAAGCCTCCTTACCATGGCTGCGCTAGGAACGAAAAGAGAACCGCCTTCTTCCGGTACCCGAGAAAAGAGGGTCGGAGGCTGCGCGCGACGGAGCCGCAAACGCTCCGCCCAGTTCCGCCCTTTCCCAGAGCACCCGGATTCTATCTTGCCACCTGCTGGTGGGAGGTCATAGGGCCGAAGCTTGGGCGATTTTCTCTCTCTTTCCAGCCTCCGCCGCAACCAATATTTGCTGAGCGCCTCGGTGCGCTGTGATTTAGTGTTGGCTGCTGGAAATACAAGATGAGCTAGACATGGTCCCTTCCTTCGAGGACAGGGCAGAGTGAGGCTAATTGAAGTCCCACGTACATGAGATTGTATAATCAGTAGAACGTATTTTTTTTTCTTAACATATAACGTGTTGTTAAAGGGGAGCCGGTCTATGATTCATCAGTCTGAGTATTCTCAGCAGAATGTATTTTAATAGATATTTAATATTAATTCTGAAACATATTTTGTTTGTCCCTTTTTCCGAGTTCCCTTGAGCCAGCCAAACTGCCCATCCTGTAAGTTGGGAAGAACCAACATTTTTTTTTTAAGATATTTATTTGAGATGGAGAGAGAGAGAGAGAGAATGCACCAGAGCAGGGGGAGGAGCAGAGGGAGAGGGGAGAGAGAACCCCAAACAGACTCGGGGCTGAGTGTGGAGCCCAGGGAGGGGCTCCATCCCATGATGCTGAGATCCTGACCTGAACGGAAATCTGAGCCACCCAGGCACCCCCAGATAGACCGAACATTTTTATTCTCTCTTGTTTCTCCCAGATCGCTTAGGTGGTAGAGTGTAGAGGGCAGGAGGGTAGGATCCTTGCTTGAACCTTGGCACCCTGCCCCTAAGTTCCTATACCACACTTTTGGTACTTACCATGAAGTCTTAGGGAAGAGAGGAGCCATTAGAGACCATCTGGTTATCTTATCAAAACTTAGATCTAATCATACTACTTTCTTACTTTGAAACTGCCCTTGGCCCTCCTGCGTGGTTTCTCAGGTCTCACCACCTGTCACCTGCCTCTGACTGTGCCTGGACACTCATTGCTCCCTTCCCCCATCCTAAACCTCAAAGCTTAAGCCACTCCAAACTATTTACCACTCTCAGAAAGCTGCCTCTTTCAAGCGTCCTGTCTGTGGACCTGATGATTCCTCAGCCTGGACCTGCCATGGGAACAGCCCACTCCCCTTTTCTGGGTCTCTAGTCCCACTCCTCAGCCTCAGGGATACCTAACAACTGAAGTCCTTCCGGCTCTGTGAGCCCGCAGCCCCCGCAGGCACGGTCAATCCCACATTCCTCTGCCTCAGAGCCCTTTGTTCAAACACGGAGAAAGAACTTAGCACATTGCACATTGCGGTGTAATGAGTAGTGTCCTCATCTGTCCTTCACTAGACTGTGAGCATCTCCGTGATCCCCATAACAGAGACTGCCCTAATTCATCTGGTCAGGCCCTTTGCCACCTAACAGAGAGCTTGGCGCTGTGTCCAGCACTTGGTAAATACGTGTTGAATGAATAAATTGAGTCAACAGCCCACTCATTCTACCAAGTCTTACTATATTACCCCTCAAGAGTATCCAGCCTGTGCCTAAACTCCTCCCACCACGGGGTCAAGCTCATTACTCAGGAAGTCCCGCTTTATGTTTCTCTACACCCCCCCCCCCACAACTTTACCCCTCAGCAGTCTGCAAAGGTGCAAGAGAGGAAAAAATTGTTGGCTCTTCTGAACCAGACAGTGCTGACCAGGAGGGCAGGGACTCCTCTTTATCTGAAACCAGGCCCATAGTGAAGCATGCTATAAATGATTATTGGAAAGGAGGGGCAATGGACTGGAGGTGGGAATTAGAGAGAGTGAAGGTGATAAGACAATGGACAGACGGAGAATTTTGAGATTTTCCATCTGAGGTCATTGGGGGAGATGGTGGTACAGCGAACAGAAATGACGGGATTTGATTCGGAAGTGAGGAACAACCATGGGACTTGCAGCCAGAGAGGGTAGGAGAAATGGGGCCTAGAGCTGCAGAGTTTACTTAGTCAAGATCCCACAGCCAGTTAGGGGTGGGGGTGGGGTGAGGAGCTGGTCTCTTTCCTCCCAGGTCAGTGGTTTGTTTACTTTTGTACCACAGCTTGTCCAAGGACTTGAGGGAATCCAAGTACCTTTTTCAGTATACATGTTTTTTTCCTCTGTCAGTTTGTATTTATGCACAAAGACATTCTAACAACAACGAGGGGAATTTGCAAAGAGCTTAAGAAAATCACAAACAGTACCTCCCCAAACACCCTAAACACATCATCTGTATTCATTTGTTCCTTTTCCTGTTCTCATTCTGATCAGTTTGTGTGCGTGCATACTTCTACATAATTTTAGTCCTAGCATACAGACCATTTTGTATTCTGCTTTTATTATATAATAAACACTTTCTGAGTTGCTACATAATTTTCATAATTAGTATTTTAACAGCTGCATCATATTCCACTAAATGGCTGTCCCGTAATTAATAAAAGTTCTCTTTTGTTGAACATTAAGTTTTTTGCACTTTTTCTGTATTATGAATGCTGCTATAGTGAGCCGTTTTCCTTCATAAGCTTTTTCCTTCTGTCGAACGACTTTTTAAATTTAAATTTAAATTTTTGTTTTTGTTTTTTGTGGGTTTTTTTTTTGTTTTGTTTTAAATATTTTATTTATTTATTTGAGAGAGAGAGAGACAGCAAGAGAGGGAATACAAGCCGGGGGAGTGGGAGAGGGAGAAGCAGGCTTCCTGCTGAGCAGGGAGCCAGATGCGGGTCTCGATCCCAGGGTCCTGGGATCTTCATCTGAGCCGAAGGCAGATGCTTAACGACTGAGCGACTTCAGGTGCCCCTAATTTTAATTTTTGAATGATTTCTTTAGGAGAAAGCCATTTCTCCACCCAACATTTACTGAGCGCCTACTCCGTGTCAACCTCAGTATTACCAACCAGGGAGGCAGAGATGATTAAGATCTCGTTCTGTTCTTCGGCTTGCAAGGAATTCCCATTACAATGGGAGAGGCCAGCTGGGAGGAGGGGACAGAAAACCAGGAGAAGCTCACCACAGAAAAGATGGTGGCGAGGCAGTCTGGAGCACAGAGGGCCGCTAAACCTTAAGAACCTTGGACTTTAGCCTGTAGGTATACAATGGGTGGGGGTGCATTGAAAGATTTGAAGGACAACACAGAATCAGCTTTGTATTTTATAAAGATAACTCCCACGGCTCCCTGTAGAATGGCTTGAAGGAAGCGTCAGTGCCTTGGAGGAGATGGGTCAGGGTTATTTCAACAATACAAGCAAGAAACAGCAGGTGAGACCCACATCTGTGACTATGGGGGGGAGGAAGAGGCAGATTCAAAAGACATTGCAGATGGAGTATTGGCAGGAGCTGATGGAAAAGATGAATGTGCAGGAGTGAGGGACAAAGAGGCAATTAGGA
Organism: Martes martes; assembly: GCF_963455335.1. Taxonomy (NCBI): domain Eukaryota; kingdom Metazoa; phylum Chordata; class Mammalia; order Carnivora; family Mustelidae; genus Martes; species Martes martes. The sequence goes on from NC_137897.1 coordinate 56,720,156, forward strand.
TGACTCCCAGGTTTCTGGCTTGGTGACTCAGTGGTGCATTCACTGAGAAAAAGGAGGAGGCATTCTTGCTTTGAGTGAGATGCACAGCTGAGGAAGGGGACATCAGATCAGAGATGTCTTATAGGCTGAGGTCTGCAGGTGCACGATCTGTGCTGGGGACTCACATTTGGAAGAACTGGTGCGTCTGGGCTCAGTCCATGAGAGTGGTTGGCAGTAACTGTTGGAGAAGGAGCACTATGTTAAGAGTCTGAACACTTTGCAGTCATGTATGCGTATTGCCAAAAACCTTTTTCCGAAGATCCTTTCAATTATACTGTCCTCGTGGCAGCCTGGTAATTACTTATTCTTAATTTTCCCTAATGTGATTGTTTTAATTTGCACTTAAAAAACCACTTGTGAGGGTGAACATTTTGCCGTATGCATACTTACCCGGTCCATTTCCTCTTGCGTAAAGTATCTCTACCCATTTATCTTTGGGGGACGTGGTGTGTTTGTCTGATCGATTTGCATGAGTGCTTTATGAAACCTGGAAGTTCATTTTCTGTCATATTTGAGGCAGATATTTTTACCATTTGGTTATTTTCCTTTGGGTTACATTTTTCTGTGTACAACGTTTCAAAATTTTATAGAACTCAATCTATCGATCTTTTCTCTTGCAATTTCTTCCTGTCAATTCAAAGCTTAGAAGGTTACCATCAGTTCAAAGATCTGCTAAATACTCAATTCTGTTTAACAGCATGTATTTAATTCTGTATCAGCCTGGGGTTGATAAAGACAAACAGAAAAGAGAAAAAGAAAAAATTCTATTTTCCCCAAACGGCTAACCAATTTTCTCACTACAGTGTATTGAATGATCTTTCTCTGCTCTGTTGTGTTCTAAGAACTGCCTTAGCATTAAATGAAATCACACAGTACATGGTTCTGTTTCTTTAAGTGTGGGCTTGGGAGGTGGAGTCTATGGTGAGGAGAGAACTGAGACATATGAATCCCCAAGTATCCTGTCCCAGGTTACCAGAGGGAAGGGACGTGTATGAGTGGTTCATGGTCATAAGTGATGCTATAAGTGGAGTAGTCCAAACCCCTGCCTCCCCGTCTTAAAGAGTAGCCCTTCATGGCTTATGTTCCCTGATCCACTAATTGTCAGCAACCGATGAGCCAGCACCGTCTTCTCTTCCATTTCTCACACTGCTGGGACATAGTGAGGCAGAGTGGAAAGAGCACAGTTTGGATCTGTCTCTGTGTGCGCATGAACAAGTGGCTTCACTTCTCTGAACATCAGGTTACTGATCAGAAAACAAGGATAACAATCCTTACTCTTCAGTTGGTTGTAAGGATCAGGGACGGTGTGTCAAGTTCACAGAACATAGTAGTGACTCAGTCAGTGAATTCATACTCCAATTCTCTCCTGACCACTCCTGGCTACTCCCTTAAACTTATTTTTAAAACAGCTTTATTGAGGGATAATTGACACACAATAAAGCACACATATCTAAACTATATGGTTTGGGGGTGCCCAGGTGGCACAGTTGGTTAAGCGTCGAACTCTTGGTTTCCACTCGGGTTGTGATCTCAGGGTCATGATCCTAGGGTTGTGAGATCGAGGCCCTCATGGGGCTCTGTGCTCAGTGTGGAGTCTGCTTGGGGTTCCATCTCCCTCTCCTGCCCCTCCCGCTTATGTGCACTCTCTCTTGGAAATAAGTCTAAATAAAAAATAAATGTATTTATTTATTTCAGAGAGAAAGAGAATGCAAGCACAGGAGCGGGAGTATGGGGTGGGGAAGTGGGGGAGGAGCAGAGGGAGAAGCAGACTCCCCACTGAGCAGAAAGCCCCATGAGGGGCTCAATCCCACAACCCCAGGATCATGAACCAAGCCAAAAGCAGATGCTTAACTGACTGAGCCACCTAGTTGTCCCAATAAATAAAATTTAAAAATATATATACAGTTTGACACATTTTGATGGATGTATATACCTAACATAATCATCTCAACTAAGAGAAATGAACAGGTTCTTCACCCTGAAAATTTCCTCTCATTCCTTGGTAATCCCTCACTCCAACCCGTCCTCCTGCATTCCCAGGCAGTTACTGATCTGCTTTCTCTCACTACTGATTAATTTGCATTTTATAGAATTTAAAAGAAGTGGAAATCTTACAGTATGTTCTCTTTTGTCTAGCACCTTTCACTCTGCATAGTTATTTCGAGAGTCATCCATATTTTTTGCATTGTATCAATAGTTTATCTTTTTTTAAAAAGATTTTATTTATTTATTTGACAGAGATCACAAGTAGGCAGAAAGGCAGGTGGAGAGAGAGGAAGAAGCAGGCTTGCTGCTGAGCAGAAAGCCCGATGTGGGGCTCGATCCCAGGACCCTGAGACCAGGACCCTGAGACCAGGACCTGAGGTGAAGGCAGAGGGCTTAACCCACTGAGCCACCCAGGGGCCCCAATAGTTTATCGTTTTTATTGCTGGGTAGTAGTTCATTGTGTGGTAAACCACAATGAGCTCATCCATTCACCTATGGATAGACATTTGGGTTGTTTCCAGTTTTGGCCTATGAACATTTCCACACAAGTCTTTTTATGGACAAATATTTTCATTTCTCTTGGCAAATACCTATGATTGGAATGGCTAAGTCATATAGGAAATGCTTATTTCACTTTTTTAAAAAACGCCAGTTTTCTGAAGTGTTTGTATTATTTTACATTGCCATGAGCAGTTACGAGAGTTCCAGTTGCTCCACATGTTAAGGTCAGTCTTTTTAATTTATTTACTTTTATTGTGGTAAAATATACACAACATAAAATTTACCATTCTTGCCATTTAAATTTTTTTTAATTTTAATTTTAATTTATTTTATTTTTTAAAGATTTTATTTATTTATTCGTGAGAGAGAGAGAGACAGAGTGCACAAACTGGTGGAGGGGCAGAGGGAGAGGGAGAAAGACTCCCTGCCGAGCAGGGAGGCCAATGTGGGGCTCCATCCCAGAATCCCAGGAACATGACCGGAGCTGAAGGCAGACTCTTCACCGAATGAGCCACCCAGGCACCCCCATTTTGGCCATTTTTGGGTGTAAAATTAAGTGGCATTAAGTATGTTCATGATGTTGTACAACCATCACCACTATTCATTTCTGGAATTTTTTTCATCTTTCTGAACAGAAACTCTGTATGCATGAAACAATTGTTCCCCTTTCCCTTCTGCCCTCAGCCCCTGGTAACCTCTTTCAACGTTCTGTCTCTGTGTGAATTTGCCTATTCTAGGTATCTTATCTAAGTGGAATCATATGCTCTTCATTCTTTTCCACCTGGTTTATTTTACTTAGAGTATTTTCAAGGTTCATCCATGTTGTAGCATGTCTCATATTTTCATTCTTTTTAAAGTCTGAATAATATTCCATTTCAGGTATACATTGCAGTTAGTTTATCTATTTATCTGTTGACAGACATTTGGGTCTCTTCCACCTTTTGGCTATTGTGAGTGTTGCTGCAATGAACACGGGTGTACAGGTATCTGTTTAAGTCCCTTCTTTCATTTCTTTTGGCTCTCTACCTGGAAGTGAAATTGTTGGACCATATGGTAATTCTCCATTTAACTTTTGAGGAATTTCAAATTATTTTCCACAGTGGCTGCACCGTTTTCCACTCCCAGCAGCAATGGGCAAGGATTCCAAATCTCTCTGTCTTTACCAACACCTATTAGTTTCCATTAAAAAAAAATAGACATTCTAATTGGTAAGAAGTGGTATCTCGTGATGGTTTTGATTTGCATTCCCCTAATGATTAGTGATGTTGAGCATCTTTTCATGTGCTCATTGGCCATTTGTATACCTTCTTTGGCGAGATGTCTATGCAAGTCCTTTACCTATTTTTGGATTGGGCTATTAGTTTTGTTGCTGTTGAGCTGTAAAAGTTATATATGTATTCTGAATACTTATAGGTCTATGATTTGCAAATATATTCCCCCATTCTGTGGGTTGTCTTTTCACAGTCCTGAGTCCTTTGATACACAAATATTTTTAATTTTGGTGAAGTACACTCATCTGTTTTTTCTTTTGTTGCCTATGAAGGCCAGTCTTATTAATTTTGGCCATTCTAATAGATGTATAGTGGTATATCATTGTGGTTTTATTTTGCCCTTCCCTGATAGCTAATGATGGACATCTTTCCATGTGCTTCTTTGCCATCCAAATATCTGCTCAAATGTTTTGCCTATTTCTCAAACTTGAGTTGTTTATTTTCTTATTGCATTTAAGTGTTCTTTGTATATTCTGGATGAAAATCCTTTATCAGCTATGTGATTTGCAAATATTTTCTTCAAGTTTGCAGTTTGACTTTTATTATTTTTTAAGGATTTTATTTATTTATTTAATTGACACAGAGAGAGAGACAGAGAGAGGGAGCATGAGCAGGGGGAGTGGGAGAGAGAAGCAGGCTTCCCGTCAAGCAGTGAGCCTGATGAGGGGCTCGATCCCAGGACCCTGGGATCATGACCTGAGCCGAAGGCAGACGCTTAAGGACTGAGCCACCCAGGTGCCCCTGTCTTTTTTTTTTTAAAGAGATTTATTTACTTATTTGAGAGAGAATGAGAGCATGTGTGTGAGCAGGGGGAGGGGCAAAGGGAGAGGGAGGGAATCCTCAGGCAGACTCCCTGCTAAGCACAGAGCCCAATGGGAAAGCTCAATCCCAGGACCCTGAGATCACCACCTGAGCTCAAGCCAAGAGCTGGACACTCAACAGACTGAGCCACATGGACACCCCCAGCTTTTCATTATTTTAAACAGTCTCTTTCAAAAAGCCAAAGTATTTAATTATGATGAAGTCCAGTTTATCAATTGTTTTTTCTTGTATGGATTATGCTTTTGGTATTGTATCTAAGAAATCTTTGTCTAACCTAAAATCATATACATCTTCTCCTACGATTTCTTCTAGAACTTTAATAGTTCTAGATTTTACATTTAGGTTCATGATCCGTTTTGTGTTAATTATTGCTTATGGATATCCAACTGTTTTAGGATTTGTTGAAAAGATAATTCGTTTTGGCCACTTCTGGCTACTTCTTCATGAAACTTAAAAAAAATCCTTCTAATCATATAAGTTGCAGATGAATATATTCTCCTTGTAAAATATAAAATCATTTCTGACTACTTTTATATTCCATCTTGCTTCTCCCAACACTCCCCACCAGATAGCAACTCTAACAACATCAATTTGAAGTGTATCCTTCCAGATATTTTTCTACATATGGATACACATACACACATACACACATACAATATTGTATGCTTTGTTTTGTTTAGATATGCTCATAGTGTATGTATCATTCTGAGTCTAGCTTTTTGGTACATGACAACACTTCTCAGAGATCTTTCCATGCTAGAACATAGAGCTCTATTTCATTTTCTTTAGCTGACTCATAGTATCCCATAGGATCACTATAACTTACTTTGTTTCATCATTGCTTGCTTTTTTAGGGGGGCTGTGCAGAGGGAGAGGGAAAGAGAGAATCCCAAGCAGGCTTCATGCCTAGTGCATGAGCCTGACGCCAGGCTTGATCTCACAACCCTGAGATCATGACCTGAGCCCAAATCAAGGGTCAGATGCTTAACCGACTGAGCCACCCAGGTGCCCTGCACCATTGCTTTATTGATGGATATTTAGGTAATTTAGCTTAGAAATTTTTTAAAAGACTTTATTTATTTAAGAGAGAGCGAGAGTGAGAATGAGAGAGAGAAAGAAGAGAGAGAGAGAATAAACAGGGGGGAGGGGCAGAGGGAGAGGAGAAGGAGACTCCCCCTGAGCAGGGAGCCTGACAAGGGACTCAATCCCAGGACCCTGGGATCATGACATGAGCTAAAGGCAGAGGCTTAACTGACTCAGCCGCCCAGGTGCACCTATCTTTAAATTTTTTTGATTAAATTAAAAAATTTTAGGTAGTTTCAATTTTTTTTTTCTACTGCTATAAAGAATGTTGTAGACGAACATCCCTAAATCTGCTTTTGGTGCCCATGTGTTTCCCTAGGTAGATACCAAGAGGTAGAATTTACTCAACGAATACCTATATAACAATTACTATGTGCTAAGTGCTGTTCTAAATGCTTTACATATATGGACTCCTTTAATCCTCACAGCAACCCCATGTTTTCATCCTTCTTTTACAGATGAGGAAACCAAGGCACAGAGAGGTTAGACAATTTATCAAAGGTCACACAACTAGTCAGTAGCAGGCAGAGTCAGAATGTGAACTCAGATCGTTTGGATCCAGAGTTCAGTTTGCCGGGTCACAGGGCAGGGGTATTTTTAATTTTGTTTTTTTCTTAAAGATTTTGTTTATTTATTTGACAGAGAGAGAGAGAGAATACAAGCAGGGGGAAGTGGTAGAGGGAGAAGCAGGCTCCCCGAGGAGCAGGGAACACGATGCGGGGCTCCATCCCAGGACACTGGGATCATGACCTGAACAGAAGGCAGACGCTTACGACTGAGCCACCCAGGCGCCCCGGTATTTTTAATTTTAAAAGACTTGCCAATTGGCCTCCAAGGGGGCTGTATGGATTGCACTCCCACCAGCAGTGTATGAGAACATTCCTGTCCCTTCGCCCTTACTAACACTTAAAACTTTAAAAATAGCCTTTTTCTCATTACCAACAACAATGTCTAACAACAACTAATATTTTTGAACACTATGTTCTAGCACTGTACTAAATACTCTATATGTTTTTTCTTCTTTGACCTCATCGTGCTTTACTTTCTCTTAGAGTACAATCTCTGCTGATACACGTTAATTAGTGTGTTTGTTTACTACCCCACCCCCCCCCCCCACCCCCCCCCGCCCAGGATGCCTGCTCTATGAGGACAAAGATTTTGTCTCTTTTGGTCACTGCTATCTATCTTCAACACCCAGAACTAAATGTTCATTGACTGACTGACTGACTGACTGAATACATGAAAGGAAACTTTTATGCCAGAGGAAATCAAGGCTGAGTGAGATGACGCCAATTACCCCAACTCCCACTAGCACACAGCGGAGCTGGGTTTAGAAGACAATCTAATTCCATTGTCAGTGCTCATTAACAGTTTAGCGCCCTGTGATCTCTTTTCCATTTCTATAATTATGTTATTTCACGGATGTTACATGTGTGGAATCATGCAGTATATATCTTTTATAGATTGGCTGTTTTTCACTCAACATCATTTCCTTGATGTTCATCCAAGTTGTTCATTTCTTTTTATGGCTGAATAGTATCCCGTGGTAGGGATGTACCACTGTTTGCTTAACCCATTGAAGCACATCTTAGTGGTTTCCAGTTTGGATCTCTTAGGAAGCAAGCTGCTGAGAATGTTTGTGTATAGGTTTGTGTGAACATAAATTTTCATTTTTCTGAGGCAAATAAATGCCAAGAGCGCAATTGCTGGGTTATATGGTAAGTTTACTTTGATTTAAACTGCCATATTCTAGGCCACAGTGGCCGAACCATTTCACATCCTCACCAGCAATATGCGAGTGATCCAGCTTCTCTGCATCCTTGTCAGAATCTGGTGTTGTCACTGTTTTTTATTTTAGCCATTCTGATATGAGTGTGTATCTCCTTGTAGTCGTTTTTTAAAAGATTTTACTAATTTATTTGATATATATATAGAGAGAGTGCATGAGTGGGGTGAAGGGCAGAGGGAGAAACAGACTCCCAGGTGAGTGGGGAGCCTGATGTGGCATCATGACCTGAGCTGAAAGCAGCTGCTTATCCATCTGACCCACCTAGGCGCCCCTCTCCTTGTAGTTTTAATTTACCTTTCCCTAATAGCCCAGTGATGTTGACCACCTTTTCATGTGCTTATTTGCCATCTGAAAATTGTTTTTAGTGAAATGCCTCTCCATGTCTTTTGCCTATGTTCTAATTGGATCCTTTGTCATTTTACTGTTGAGTTTGGAGAATTTTTTTTTACATACACTGGTTTGGAGAGTGCTTGAAATATTCTAGATACTAATCCTTTGTCAGGCATGTGGTTTGGAAGTATTTTCTTTCAGTCTGTAGTTCGTATTTTCATCCTCTGTACCTAGGCTTTCAGAGAGCACAAGATTGTAAATATCACAAAGTTAAATGTATCCATTTTTCCTTTTCTAGATAATGCCTTTGGTGTCAAGTCTAAGAATTCTGCACCTAGCCCTAGGTTTTGAGGATTTTCTTCTAAAAGCTTTTTAGTTTGTTTTATAACTAAATCAGTTATCATTTGAAGTTAATTTTTGTATATGGTATGAACTTTAGGGTTCTTTTGTTTTGATTTGTTTTGTTTTGCCTATGGATGTCCAGTTGCTCCAGCAGCATTCTTTGAGAAAGCTATCCCTCCTCTTTTAAATTGCTTTGGAAACTTTGCCAAAAATAATTTGGTCATATTTGTGTGAGTCCATTTCTGGATTCTCCATTCTGTTCCATTGACCTATTCTCCTTCAGCCACCATCACTATCTTAATTGTTGTAGCTATATCGTAAGCTTTAACATTGATTAGAGTAATTCTTCCCACTTTCTTTTTTTTTTTTTAATAAAGATTTATTTATTTATTTATTTGACAGAGAGAGAGAGAGAGAGAGAGAGAGACAGTGAGAGAGGGAACACAAGCAGGGGGAGTGAGAGAGGGCCAAGCAGGCTTCCCGCTGAGCAGGGAGCCCCATGCGGGGCTCTATCCCAGGACCCTGGGATTATGACCTGAGTGGAGGCAGATGCTTAATGACTGAGCCACCCAGGCACCTCCCACTTTATTCTTCTTTATCAAATTGTTTTGGCCACTCCAGTTCCTAGGCCCTTCCATATAAACTTTGGAATAAGCACAAATATGTCTACAAAAAACTTGCTGCGATTTTGGTAGAAACTGCATTAAATTTATAGAATCATTTAAGTGCTCTATGCTTTCTTTCGTCAGCATTTTGTAATTTTCAGATGCAGATCCTGACCAGGATTTATAGTAAATGTGTGTATATATATATTTATGTATATTTGCATATAAATATATATGTATACGTACATACATATATGTATATATATAGTGATGATATATGGTATCATGTCTGAGATTTCGGTTTCCATATATATTACATATATCATATATATATAATATATTTCAGTTTCCACATTTATATATAAATATGATTGCTTTTTGTGTGTTGATCTTACTGCCCTTGGACTTCTTGAGCTCATTTATTCATTCTAGGAGTGGCTTTGTAGATTCCTTGGTATTTGCTATTGGACAATCATGCCATGTGCAAATAGGAAAAATTTTCTTTCTTTGTTTCTGATCTGTTTAGTTTTTATTTTTTTTCTTGCCTTACCATAGCGAGTAGGACTCCCAGTGCTATGTTGAATAAGAATAATGAATGTATATCCTTGTCTTGTTATCTTGTTATCCTTATCCCAGTCCTAGAGAGAAAGCATTAGTTTTTCTCCAGTAAGTATGATGCTAGCTGTCGGGCTTTTTGGAGATGCTCTTTATGAGGTTGAGGAAATTCCCATCTATTCCTAGTGTACTGAGAGGTTGTTGTTGTTGTTTTAATCATGATTTGCTGTTGGAGTTTTGTCAAATGCTTTTTCTGCTTTACCTGGTATGATCATATTTTTTTTCTTCTTTACTTTGTTGACATGGTAAATCATGTTGATTGAGGTTAAATTTTTGTTTAGAAAATCAGAGATATTGGTCTATAATTTTCTTCTTTTGTGTATTGCCTTTGTCTGGTTTTGATATCAGAGCGTTACTTGGGAGGCATTTCCTCCTCGTATTTTCTGGAAGATGTTGTGTAAAATTGGTGTTGATTCTTCTTTGAACATGTCATAAAATTCTCTAGTAGAAAAGATCTGGGCCTAAAGATTTCTCTTTAGCTCTTTAATTATACAAATTCAATCTCTTTAATGGCTGTGGGACCATTAGCCTATTTCATCTTGATAGGGCTCTGGTAGTTTGTGGGTTTTGAGGAATTGGTCCATTTCTTCTACATTGAATTTAGGAGTGTGTAGTTATTTGCACTATTCTCTTCTTATTCCTTTAATAGCTACAGAACCAGTAGTGAGTGCCATCCTCTGTTTCATTCCTGATATTGGTAATTTGTGTTTTCTCTCTTTTTATTTGTGTCAGTCTTGCTCGAGTTTTGTCAATTTTATTGACTTTTTTCTGAAGAACCAGCTTTTTGTTTCATTGATTTTTCTCCATTGTTTTTCTGTTTTCAATTCCATTGATTGCTGCTTCCATCTTTATTTCCTTCTGTTTCCTTGGTTTGGGGTTTATTTTGCTCATCTTTTTCTTGGTTCCTGAGGTAGACCATGAGTTTGAGACTTTTTGTCTCTTTCTAATGTGAACATTTAATGCCAGACATTTCCCTCTCTGCTTTTGCTGGCATCCCGCAAAGTTTTATATGTCATATTCTCATTTCCATTCAGTTCAATATATTTTTTAAAAATTTCCTTTTGGGGGGGCACCTGAGTGGCACAGTCAGTTGGGCATCTGACTCTTGGTTTCAGCTCAGGTCTTGATCTCAGGGTCATGAGATCTAGCCCCATGTCGGGCTCCACCCTCAGTGGGGAGTCTGCTTGCGATTCTCTCTTCCCCTCTCTCTGTCCCTCCCCCCCTTCTCTAAAATGAATAAGTAAATCTTAAAATAAAATAAAAATTTCCTTTTTGAACCAAAGATTATTTAGAACTATGCTGTTTAGCTTCCAAGTGTTTGGAGATTCTCCTATTATCTTTAGGTTATATTGACTACTGGTTTGATTCCATTGTTGCCAGAGAACATAATCTGTATGACTTCGGTTCCTTTCCATTCCTTAAAGTTTGTTTTTTTTTTTTAAGATTTTGTTTATTTATTTGACAGAGAGAGATCACAAGTAGGCAGAGAGGCAGGCAGAGAGAGAGGTGGGTGGGCGGGGGGCGGAGTAGGTCCCCTGCTGAGCAGAGAGCTCTACGCTGGCTGGATCCCAGGACTCTGGGATCATGACCTGAGCCGAAGGCAGAGGCTTTAACGCACTGAGCCACCCAGGAGCCCCGCCTTAAAGTTTGTTTTATAACCCAGAATACGGCCTGTCTTGGTCAGTGTTCCCTGAGTATTTGAAAAGAATATGTATTCTTCCGTTGTTGGGTGAAGTGTTTTATAAATGTCAATTAGATCCTCTCAGTTGATGGTACTGTTGAATATTCCTATAACTTTGCTGAATTTGTCTAGTTGTTCTATCCGTTGCAGAAAGGAGATGTTGAACTCTGCAACTGTAATCAGAGATCTGTTTTGCCTTGCAGTGCTCTCAGTTTTTGCTTTGCGTATTTTTTTTTTCTGGCTACAAATTTATTCAATACAAAACAATCTCCAACTTTACTGAGGTGGCTGACCACGTCCACGACCAAATCCACCTCTGAACTGGAACTCAGTTGCTGACCCAGCCCCGGCCTCAGCTTTCTTGTCGGCACCAGGGGGGCACAGCGCTTCGTCTGTAGGTGTCTCTGTCAGCTTCCCCTCATGTGAGTCTTGCAGGTCGCTCTCCCTCCAGACCTTTGGGCCGTGGTCTGCCAGTCTCAGGGCGGCTGCGGTGCAGAGTGGCAGGCACAATCTCGGGGGGCAAGTGGAGGTAATCATGCAGTTACTGGATACCCTCGTTGGTAAGGTACCAGTAGAAATGTCTCCAGGCAAACTGTTCCTTTACGTAGCCTCGTGATTTGAGAGACTGCATGGCCTTCATGACGTGAAGATTGGGCACGTTCTTGTCTGCCAACTCAGGGTGTTTGGGCATGTGGACATCCTTCTTGGCCACCATCACTCCCTCCTTGAAAAGGAGTTCATAAATGGCAATTCGGTTCTTCTTGGGCATCAACATCGGCGGCTGCTACGTCCGCGGCCGGAGCTGGAAAGGCAGGGCTGTATTTTTTTTTTTTTTAAGTAGGCTCCATGCCCGGCATGGAGTCCAGTGCAGGACTTGAACTCTTGACCCTGAGATCAAGACCTGAGTTGAGATCAAGAGTCAGCCACTTAACCGACTGAGCCACCCGGGCACCCCTGCTTCCTGTATTTTGCAGCTTTGTTTGTTGGTGCATACACATTTAGGATTGTCATGTCTTCTTGGTGACTTGATCCTTTTACCATTATGTGATGTCCCTCTTTGTCCCTAGTAATCTTCTTTGCTCTGAAGTCTCCTTTATCTGCTTTTAATATAACCATTTCTGCTTTTTAGTATATGTGCTGCCGAAGCGAGCACGACCATTTCTGCTTTTTAAAAAATTACTGTTTACATGGTATATCTTTTTTTTAAATTATTCTTTTACTTTCAGCCTACCTCTATTGCTATGTTTGAAGTGAGTTTCCTGAAGACAGGATGTAGTTGGGTTGTGTGTGTGCTTTTTTAAAATCCATTCTACTTATCTCTCTTTCGAGAGAGAGAGAGAGAGAGAGAGAGAGAGAAGTAGGCTCCATGCCCAGCGTGGAACTGACACAGGGCTCAATCCCACAACCCTGAGATCATGACCTGAGCAGAAATCAAGAGTCGGTCTCCTAACGGACTGAGCCACCCAGTCACCCCTACTTATCTCTTTCTTTTAATTGATGTATGTAGTCCATTTATGTTTAAGGTTAATTACTGATATCTCATGGCTTAAGTCTGCCATTTTGTTACTTGTTTTCTGTTTCTCATGCTTTTGTTTCTTTTTGCTTGCTTACCTGTGAGTTACTTGAACATATTTTAGAGTACCATTTGGATTTATTTATAATGATTCCGTGTATACTGCTTTGTACAATTTTCTTAGTGTTTGCTCTAAGTAGTATTGTATACATAACAACACTTACTGCGGCTTACTGGTGTTCAAGTGAGTTCAGATTGACTAAATTCTATTGATCTGCCTTCAAGTTCACTGATTCTGTCCTCTGTCACCTCCACTTTATTATTGAATCTATCCAGTGAGGTTTTTACTTCAGTTATTTTTCTTTCATTCTCTAATTTCCACTTAGCTCCTTTTATAACTTCTGTTTTTTTGTTGAGATTTAAACTTTTTTGTTTCAAATGAATCTGTAATTGTTTGTTGAAGTATTTTTATGATGGCTGCTTTAAAACCTTTGTTGGGTAATTCTAGTATCTGATTCACATTGGTGTTGGTGTCAGTCGATTGATTGTCTTTTCTCATTCAAATGGTGATTTTCCTGGCTTTTGTTATGATGAGTGATTTTCTGTTGCATTGTAGACATTTGAGTTGAGCTAGGAGACTCTTGATCCTGGTTCAATCTTCTACTTTAGTAGGCAGTCACCCTGTTTAGGTTTAGCATGTATGTTCTGGTTTATTTCTATGGGTTGTAGTTCCAGTGACCATTTAGTTTTCCAAACCCTTACCGTGCGTTTCTTGGTCTGCTTCATTTTTCTGTTGTCCCTGGGGGTTCCTGCTCAATCCTTGCTGTGCTGTCTGCAGGGGGAGAAGGTGCTTCCCTGAGCTGCTTGTTTTTTGCTGGGTGATCTTCTGGAGGGAGGGGAAGGTTGTTGAAGCCACTGGTGGCTGGATTTCCTTATGCCCCTGGGTAGAGGGTAGGGAGATACCGGGCTTTGTTGCTGCTACTGCTACAGGAAAATCAGGCTGCCTGGGAGTGTCCTAGTTCTGGAGTGGGGACTGAGACAGCCCAAGGCTGTTGCTGCAAGCAGACTGGACCGCCTTCTGGGACTTTGGTTGTGGAGCAAGGACTTAGATCCTCACAGCAGGTTTCCAGTCCGTGTGTGTGTGTGTGTGTGTGTGTGTGTGTGTGTGTGTGTGTGTAACTGTTGGTTTGGTGGTTTTGGCTTCTTTGGCACCCAGTCCAGGGGAATATATATATATACACACACACACACACACACACACACACACACACACACACACATATATACATAAGTATATGTATACATATATACAAACGTATATACATATATACACATATATATATGATAAAAGGAAAACCGAGGAGGCAGATAGTAACTAGACTTATCATGGTGACCACTTTGTAATGTATATAAGTGTCAAATGCCTATGTTGTACACCTGAAACTATTATTATTTTGCATGTCAACCATACCTCAACAAAAATATATTCTCTCAGGGTGTCTGGGTGGCTCAGTAGGTGAAGCCGCTGCCTTTGGCTCAGGTCATGATCTCAGCGCCCTGAGATCGAGCCCCGCATCGGGTTCTCTGCTCAGCAGGGAGCCTGCTTCTCCCTCTCCTCCCGCTTGTGCTCTGTCTTGCTATCTCTGTCACTATCTCTATCTCCCTCTCAAATAAATAAATAAAACCTATACACACACACACACACATATTTCTTTTATTTATTTAAATTATTTCAAGATTTTAAAAATTTATTTATTTGAGAGAGAGAGGGAGAGAGCATGAGCAGAGGGAGCGGCAGGCAAAGGGAGAGGGAGAAGCAGACTCCCTGCTGCTGCCGGACTTGATCCCAGGACCCTGGGGTTATGACCTGAGATGAAGGCAGATGCTTAGCCATCTCAGCCACCCAGGCACCCCTGAAATACATTTCTTTTAGTATGAGTGCATTTGAGCATCTTCTGATCAGTTTTGAAGCCATTTTAATTTCTTTTTCTATATTTCATTTTGATTTTTTTTACTTTATTTGCTCATTTTTATATTGGCTGGTGGTATTTGAGGTATTGATTTGTAAGAATTGTTCTCATATTCACTGTGAGTAGCAGATATTTTCCTCAGCTTATTGTTTATCTTTGGATTTTGCCTTTTTTACAGTAATTTTTGCCATAAAGTTTTTAAAAATGTGGTTGAATATGTCAATCTCTTCCATAGCCTCTGAGTTTTGTGTCATGCTTGGAAAGGCCTCTTGATTTCAATATTTTCCGTTTAAATCCCCTCATATTTTCTTCTAGTACTTTTATGGTTTCATTTTTGAATTTTTAAATCTTCAGTTTATCTGGAACTCATTTTGTTGTATATTGTGAGGGAGCATATCCAGTTGTCCCAAAGCATTTATTGAACAGTCCACCACTTCCCATCTCGTTTGAAATGCTATTTTGAAAAAAATTGTGATAAAACACACATGACATAAAATTTACCATCTTAACCATCTTTGAAGTATATAGTTCAGTAGTGTTAAGTTATTTACATTGTTGTGCAACAGATTTCTAGAACTTTCTTATCTTGCAAAAGTGAAACTCTTTAACAACTCCCCATTGAAATGCTACCTTTTCATCATAGACTGATTTCCTGTCTTTGTCACTTTTTGCCTCCACCACTGTAACAGCTTTTTAGCATTACCATAATTCCAATCTGTCATGCACACTGTGCCTGATTCATTTTCCTCATGTAACTTCTGACCACAACACTCTCTTGTTCAAAACCTTCAGAGGCCCTTCCTGATCCCGCAATTGAAATTAAGCCCCCATTCCACTTTCGCAGGGCCTCTACTTTTTCTTCCTGTCATGTCTCATGGTTTGTAGTTTTAATGATCTGTGTGATTATTTGATGTCTATCTCCTTGCTAAACTTCAAGCTTCAAGAGAGCAAGGGCGATGTGCTCACCGCATATTCCTGGTACTTAGCATGTTCCTGGCCCACAGTAGGTGGTGTTTAGTCCATGTTTGTGGAATGAGAGCTTCCCCCTGGCTTCTGGAATAAAGTAGAAACAACTGCAAGATCTGATTCTTTTTTTTTTTTTTTAAAGACTATTTATTTGAGAGCAGAAGCAAGGGAAGCGGCAGTGGGAGAGGGAGATGCAGACTCCCCGCTGAGCAGGGAGCCTGACACTGGGCTCCATCCCAGGACCCTGACATTATGACCTGAGCCCAAGGCAGACGCTTAACCGACTGAGCCACCAAGGCGCCCCTCTTTTTTTTTTTTTAAGATTTTATTTATTTATTTGAGAGAGATAAGGAGAGAGAACACGAGCGGGGTTGGGGGGCTGGGGTGGGGGTGGGGTAGGGGGAGAGTGAGATGCAGACTCCCCGCTAAATGGGGAGGCCCACACGGGGCTCAAACTCAGGATCCTGGGATCATGACCTGAACCAGAGGCAGACGCTTAACCAACGGTGCCACCCAGGAGCCCCTGCAAGATCTGATTCTAACTTACCTTCTCTCAGTCCTCTGCCCTTCAAGGAAGTCAAACTGCTGAACTCACTGCCCTTCCTGAAAGAGCTGCAGGCTTTCTAGTGCTCTGTTCTGGTTTATACCATGCCTTGATTTTATCTTATTTGTACTTCACTTTCTCCCTCTGCCCGAAGGCCATGCCTTCCCCTCAGTCCCCCACAGCATTACTGCCTTATGGAAATCCAATTTATCCTTCAAGACTATGGCTGTCTCCGCCACTGGACTGTGAGTTCCTAGACAGTGGCGACAGGGTCCCCCTAATTTGCCCTTAGCAATTAGCAATTAACAACACAGCTCCTGGATTCCAGGGGGCGCTCGTGGCCACAGAGCTCCATCTGCTCCCAGGCTGCGGGCTCCTTGGGGGTAGGCAGTGTTCCTTATTGGCGAGCCTCTTGGAGCCTCTGGGAACCTTGCTTCCTGGCCTACCAGGGCAAGACTTAGAGCTGGCCTCAGGAGCCTTCTTGTAACCTACTGAATGTGTCTGGTTGTGTTGGGAGAGGCTTGGACAGGAAGTGGTGGAGCAAGGGCAGAACCTTACCTGCCTTTCCCCAGCTGTGCCCTTGACATTCCCTCACTTCTTTTTTTTTTTTTATGTAGGTTTTATTTATTTATTTGACAGGAAGAGCCACAGTGAGAGAGGGAACACAAGCAGGGAGAGCTGGAGAGGAAGAAGCAGGCTCCCCACTGAGCAGGGAGCCCAATGCAGGGCTCTACCCCAGGCCCCTGAGATCATGACCTGAGCTGAAGGCAGCCGCTTAACGACTGGGCCACCCAAGCACCCCGACATTCCCTAACTTCTGCCCCTTCTCCAGCAATAAACAATTACTGCCTCGTGCCCCTCCCCCTCCTCACCTGAGCTGAGCCTGGCTCTCCCTAGAGGATGCTCCCTGCCTCTTCCTCCCTCCAGGCTCTGGAGAGGAGGCTGCCCAGTTGGCCACAGTTCCGGCTGGCCCCCTGGCACCGGGAGACAGGATTGCCACATCCAAGTTCCTGTTCTCCCACCTCCACCGTGCCTTGTCTAGGGATGTCCAGACTATTCCCTGCCACTACCTGCTTCCTGACAGCACCCCTGTCACCTCCACGATTCTAAGGCAGCCCCTCCCCCTCACAGAAGCATTGGCCCCTGGCTTGGGCTTCTCCCTACCCCAAGAGCTGCTAGCATCCTGGAAGCACAAGAGCTCACAGAAGTCAGGGGTAGCAAGCTGGGGCCCATGTGCAGGATCCATCCCGCTAACTTATTTTGTTTGTCCAGAATCTTGTTTTGTAAAGACCCCAGCAGGGGAAGGACCTCGAACTCTCCAGACTTTTAGGGGCTAGGTTCCTTCCACATCCCGCCATTCTGCTTTAGAGTTCATCCCTGAGGCCACCCTGACCCTAGAGCTGTCCAGATTCTGAAATCTGCCTGCCAACCACAGCATCCCTCCTTCCTCTTCACTTCCTGCCTCCCCCGATCCTGTTCTGTTCTCCGCACGCTGACCTCCAGGCCCTCAATCCTGCCCTGTTCTCCCAGGCTTCTGTTCCTCTCTTTGTTTTCCTACTCCTGCCTCATGGGTCATCTGAGAATCCCATGTCTTCCTGTTGGAAGCATTAGATGAATCTAACCATCCACCTTCAGTGGGAGCATCCTGAAAATAAAAGTGGGTTCAGGGCACCAGGGTGGCTCAGTTGTTGAGCAGCTGCATTCGGCTCAGGTCATGATCCCAGGGTCCTGGGATTGAGCCCCGTGTTGGGCTCCCTGCTCAGCGGGAAGCCTGCTTCTCCCTCTCCCATGCCCCTTGCTTGTGTTCCCTCTCTTGCTGTGTCTCTCTCTGTCAAATAAATAAATGAAATCTTAAGAAACAAAGTGGGTTCATTCTTTGCTCTTCTACAAAATTTGAGATTCTTCCCCAGACACAGGGCCGGGGTACTAAAGATACAGACACTCCTCACCTGGTGTCGAAGGCCCCGTGCAGTCTGCCCCTTGCAAACTTCCTCTGCATTGTCTCCTGCCAAACTCCTATCACCCCTGAACTTGTAGCCATCACAACCCCTTTCGATAACTTGTACCTGCACAACAGTTTTTTCCCCTTGCTCATTCTTTCCCTGGCTGACCTTAGTCTGGTTTTAAAACCCGATTGTTTCTAAGGGTAGATATGTCTTCATGTAAAGGCACAGAGCAAGGCGATCAGGATTGAGGGAGAGAATTGGTCAAAGGGGACTTTGGCCTTATCTGTCAAGTTTCAACTTTCACAGGGCGATTATATCATGTATTTATTACTCGTGAGATAGGAAAATAAATGAATGGATCAGTTCAATACCAGGAAGGTTTCCCCAGACTTCCCAGGCTGATGGAGCTGTTTCCTTTTCTGGGATCAAATAGCACTTTCCCAGTGTTATAGAAAATATTGTGTTTTATGGTAATTTGTTGGTGCCTTTCTCCTTCTAGATGGTGGACATCCCCTCAAATCGAGAAACTTTATGTCATTCATGCTCCCAGTGCCTAGCAGAGTGCCTGGCCCAGAGCAGGTGCCTCGGGAGTGTGGAACCCAAGGCACTGCTTCCACCAGTGGGAAGCGCTTTGAACACACTTGCTATGTGACAGGCCTGACACTCGTCCTGAGAAATTGATTCACTTTTACTATATCCAAGGGAGGTCTCTAGGGGTCTGAAACATGGGTAGAGGGGCCCCCAGGCTCTCGGGTTGGGCCAACACGGGGATGGGGCCCAGGGCCCCCAAGGCCAGGATCCAATTCAGTGCTACTGCCTTGTCATTGGCATGCCTTTTTTTTTTTTTTAAGTTTTGTTTATTTGTTTGAGGGAGAGAGAGAGAGCACAAGCAGGGGGAGTAGCAGGCAGGAGAGGGAGAAGCAGGCTCCCCATTGAGCAAGGAGCCTGATGCAGAATTCAATCCCAGGAGCCCGGGATCATGACCTGAGCTGAAGGCAGAAGCCCCACCGACTGAGCCTTCCAGTCACCCCGCTTGGTATGCTTCTGAAGCCACTGCCTAAGAGCAAGGGCTATGTTGCTCAACGTTGAACTTGTCAAGCCCAGCCCTAATCTGCATCTCTAAGAGGAAGAGGCCAGCTTCAAGGAACAGGCTGTCCCCATAACCCACTGGGCCAGGAAGCCCAGAGTCAGGAGGACACTCACGCCAGCTGTGTGTCCGGGGAGGGAAGGGTTGAACAACTTTCCAGGGGACTTAAAGAAGGCACCTAGAATCCCAGTGTAATCATGGGAGTCTGCTACTTCTGCAATTTTCCAGAGAAATCTGAACTCCCAAGTCATAGGATGCTTCTTAGGTCCCATCTCTGGCACGTGGGCAACAGGGCAAAGGAGTGGCCTTAATGGGTCGATTAGACAGGGCCTAGAGAGTGGGTAGGGTGGCTTTTAGAGTTGTAGAGTGGGTACCATGTGGCCAGGGCAACCCTTTAGGATTGGATGGGCTGGTGGCAAGGAGGCTGTGGAAGGGTCTGAATGAGTCTTTCATCTGAGACTGCCTCCGACCAGTCCCCATATTCAACCTTGACTAGGACAGCATTCCTGGGGTCTTAGAGTGTGAGGACAGCTACTTGGGCCCCTGGAGAGATTAAGGGCAGTGGCGGTGGCAGGCGGAATTTGGTGAGCCGTCCCCTTCGCGCCTCCCCCTTCCTCCCACCCCGTTCAGCTCCTTCCCGGCTAGCCACGAATAACCCCACTGTGGGCCTCCGAACAGTTAGAGGTAATGCCAGATCATGCCGCACACCTTTAGATCTCAAGGAAGAACGCCTCCAGCTGGCCCAACTCTCTGTAAGTAACTTTTATTTTTTATTTACAACAGAATCGGTGGCTTTGTTCCTCCATCTTTAGGGGCAGCGAGCATCATCAGCAGCCAGATGGAAAGTCCGCAGTGAAGTCAAACTCATTCTGCCCCAGCCACAGCTCCGGAAGCTCATTGGCTCGGTCCAGTCCCAGTTCCACCACCAGCGACATCAGCACCTCCTCATCCACGGGGTCCGAGTCGATGATAGCAGGGCTCTGGGCACCGGTAGAAGGAGAGAGTGATCCCGCCCCTCCCGCCTGAGCCCCAAAGCCCCAGTTTTGTAGGGGCCCTGCCTCCCCGGGTTGGCCCGGAGTGGCGGCGGCGGCGGCGGCGGTGGCGGCGGCCATCCCATGATACTGGCTATTAAGTTTCTGCAGCTGCATACTGGCCAGCAGATGTGGGGCGGGGTGCAGGTTGAAGGGTGGGGGTTTAGTGGGAGGGGTGGCAGTAGGAGAGCCTATTGGAGATGGCGATCCTGAGGAACTAGTGGGAGCCCCACTGGCCTTGCTTCCGTTCGAGGCTACCCCAGGGTAGTGCAGGATGGCCACTGCTTTGCGGTCCTTTGTGCCCAAGTTAGAGTAGGCCAGTGAGCTCATCTCAGGGTTGGCATCCTACAAGACAGAGAGAGGCACAGCTTGGCACCCGCATTGCCAGTTGGTCCATCACCATTCACTGGGCTCAGGAAAAGCCCCTGCATGCCCTTCCTCTGGGGCTAGTGGTGGGGAGAGAGCAAGGGCCCCCTGGCAAGTTAGGCTCCCAGCTTGAGTGTCCTCTTGCTACCACCATCCTGAGCACTGAGCTCAGACCCAAGTGCTCGGTGCTGGGTGCGCCTCGTCCTAAGTGGGTCTGTGGCTTTCATCTCTCTCCCCCTGACCCTTCCTTTACGTCACCATTCTGAAAAGGGCACCTCATTGGCTCTCTTCTCAGCCTCACAGCAATCTCTTCAAAGGAGCAGCCTTGTGCCGCTTCTGCTTCTCTGTTCCCTTCTCTGCCATCTTTCCACACCTCGGTGGGTTCAAGTTGACCACATTGAGGCAGAAGCTATTCTCATTCTCCCCCGAGAAAGCCCTGCTGTCTCCTCTCGGCTAAAGGACACTAGATACTGTGCATGGGAGAGCCTTTCACAAGGGCCAAACCAGGTTGTCTTTCCATGCCTCAGTGTCCCCATCTGCAAGATGGCAGAAGTTACCTCCTTCACAGGTGAGGTGCCACCCTTGACATCGAGTGCAGGCCTTGACATAGTTGGCATTTCAGAGCCTTGGCAGAAGTTGGATAAGTTGGTGGGAGATGATGCTGTCAGCTGGAGCTTTTGTGCTGTATGTGAGGGAAAAGAAGTTACAAGGACAAAGGCTTTAGTGACTGAGAGAGCACTAGCAAAGCCCAAAGCTGGGCAACTCCACACAGCTACAACGCAAGGATGATAATGGGGTTAGGCCCAAGACCAGAAACCACCTGAACAGAGGCAGGAGATCAAGCTAGAACATTTGCCCGAGGCAGGAAAGGGGCTTGATTTAGCCAGGTGCTGCCCCCATCACCAAGAGGGCATACATGCAACTGTTTCCTAATGTGAGTGACTTCAGAACCTCAAGTGTGTGCATGAGGTGCACTGTTTCTGATTCTGAGGGTAGAGATGTCCCTGAGCAAGTAGCACACTTTCTCAATGGGCCACTGGCATCCAGGCTGGGGACCTGGGGCTCCACTGAGCTTGGGAGAAAGTGGGAAGGACTGAGCACAAGGAAGACCTGGAAAGCTGGCTGCTTCAGCCTGGGGATGGAATGAGTCCCTGAAACTAAGGTCATGGGGCTCCAGAGCCCTGCCTCCAGCACGGTGTGAGAGAAACCCAGCCGATTGGGGTGGTCTTGGGGCACGAAGGCAGCCAGAGTGCAGCTAGGAATGTCTCATCTGCCTCCATGCCTCCCAGACAACCTGGGCAGCACCAGACTTTCCCAGGATATCTGCTCTGAGCCCAGCCACACCCATCTGTGGTGACAAGTGGGAATGATTCTTCCTGGAGGGAAACTGAGGCAGAGAGATTCAGTGGCTTTCCCATCAGGTAGCTGTGGTTCTGGGAGCAGGATCTAGGGAGCATGTGGATCTATATCCACATGCCTCACCTGACCCCTGGGGCCAAGTCATCATACAAGTAATGATTCAAATGGCTCCTGAAGAAATGATTCCCTAGCTCAAGTGCCAAAGGATAAGGGGATGGGGGTAAAAGGGTGCCCCAAACCAGAACAAACATCTCTGAAAAATCTCAAGTTATTTTCCTGGAAGCTAGGGTTTTTTTTTTTTTTTTTTTTTTTTTGTTTTGTTTTGTTTTGTTTTGTTTTGTTTTTGTTTTTGGTTGTTGTTGTTTTTTAAGCCCTCTATATTCTGGCCTTCATGATGAATTAGAGATGTAAAATTTCATTTTTATAAATACCTCTTAGCCTAGAGATTCTTCAGGACCTTAAAAAAAGGATCTCTAATCTGTCCACAAGGTTTGAATTCTCCACACCTCGCTGTTTCCTGTGGTCATTAGAAATCTGTTCAGACACTTCTAGAAAGTGACCGCTCACTACTTCTCTTTCTCATCGCCATTTATATGGGAGGGAGGCAAGAAAAACAGAGAAGGGAAGAAGGGGGTGGGGAGAAAACACGGGAAAATCATTTTCTGGGTTTGCCACTGCTGCTTGATTGGGAAGCCCTGTTTCTTCTCTGAGGCAACCGGAGAATATTTCAAGCCAGTGATCACAAGACAAGGAGTCTAATCCATGTCATCTTCAAGAGCTCAGCACCTTTGGTATCAAGCAATTTCATGTCCAAACAAAAATGTTTGGCGGAGGGGGGGGGGGCTATCCATCTTTTCGCTTTCCTATCCAGCCTCCCTTTCTTCTGCTACTAGGTACCCGAATGTACAAAAGAAAAAACAACAGCGGGAACAACAATAACGAAAAGAAACGGGGGCGGGGGGCAAAGTAGGAAAAAAAAAAAGAGAGAGAAAAAAAGTATCTCTGTTCTGATATCGGTTCCCGGGGAAGACCATTTTACCATGTCTCCCCCTTCAGGCTGGAAGCTCCCCTAAGCGGGACCCTGCTTCCATTCTGATCTGTGGCCTCCCATCCCCGCCACTTCCCCACCACCTGTCCTGACCCCTGGCCTGGGTCTGGGCTCAGTGGGCGCTCAGTAAGTGTTACTGAATCCGTCTGAAGAGGCTATAGCATTTCGATCGGGATTCCTGCCCCTGCTTCCCCGAGTTTCGGTCCCGATTCTGCCACCCAACCCATTCGAAGGCAAAACTTGGCAGCGCGGACACGTCCCAGCTCGCTATCCGAGCTGCGAGCTGACCACCGCGCAACCACTGCGAGAGGCGGCTGGACAAACCCAGAGCAACAAGTGCCTCCGCGCGCGCTGGTGCCTCGCGGGCCCGGCCACCAGTTCCCGGTCCCTACGCCCTCCCTTCTCTACAGATCTTCCCAAGGGCCAGCAGCCCCCTCCCGCCCAGATGGGGGTGGAGAGGGGAGAGGAAGAAGAGAAGGGAGAGGCAGGTAGGGGGCCGCGTCTTTGACCTGTTGGGGGACCAAAAGTTAAAATGGCACCAACCGGATGGCTCCATCTCGATTGCTATTTTCTCACTCAGAAGGAGAAATTTAAAAATCCAAACAGTACTGCGGCTTGGCTTGGACGCGCTCTAACCAGACCAGTCAGTTTCGCCACCTGAAAACTAAAGGCCCGTTGTTTGCGGACGGCTCGGCTGCCCTCCTCGCCGCATCCCAGGTGGATCTGCGGGAGTTGGGGGCGGCTGGGAGCATCCCTGCACGGTGGGCGCGAGCACCCAGGCTACACGGGGCCCCCTCCGCTCCCGCGAGTGCTGTTATCAGGAACCGATCGCAGGGACTGAATGGGCAGGCGGGGAGGGGCGCGGGGTCTCGGCCTCGGCAGTGAGTTTGGGGCCCCGCGGTCTTAACGCGCGCGGGGGCGCACTCAGCGCCGGCGGCGGCCACTCCCGCGCCTCACAACACTTACTGAGCGCCCGCTGAGCTACCCGACGCGGCCGCGGGCTGAGTCTACCCCCTAGCGATGCCGCCCGGAGTCAGTGCTATAAGTCCGGTACGAGAAGAGTGAGAGAGGCCCGGAGAGGTTCGGTAACTTGCCCAAGGTCACAGCGCTAGAAAGTGGCGGAGCCGGGATTCGCAGCCAGGTCTGTTTGACTCCAAGTCCGGCGCTCCGCGAGGCAGGGACTCAGTGCGCGGCCCGGCCCCGCGGCCCTCATTTATAGGGAGAGGGGTGTGTGCGTGGGTATGCGTGGGTGTGTGGGCGTGCTTGTGGGGGAGAGTAAAGGTCGGCTGGGTAGAAGAGGCAAGTTGCCCAAATTCGCTAACTTCCATCCCGCAATTGGCTGAACTCGGCCCCCAAAGCCCCTCTCGTCTCCAGTCCCCGAAGGAAACCTGAGCTTTGTGCAGCCCCGGAGCCGGAGCGTCCAGATGCGGTCCGGGCGATTAGCAAAGTCTGTGGAAGCCAAGCTGGAGAAAGCGCGGGCACGGGGAGAAAAGGTGCTGCGGTCTCCCCGGGAGAAGCGGGCGGCTGGCCCGGCTGGCCGGCAGGCGGGCGCGCTGGCGAGCGAACCGGCTCGCTGGCGGGCGGGCGGCGGCCCCTCCGCCCCCAGCAGAACAGCTTTCAAACAGAAAACAAGTCCCCCAGAGCCCCCTGGCCCGCCCGGCCGCCGCCCGCTCCCCACACCGGCTCACACCGGCTCGGCTGGAGTCCCTGGCCCCGCCGACCAGCCCAGCGCCCTGCCCGCCGGCCCGGCTTACCTCTTCGAAGCCGCCCGCCCTGGAGAGAGGGAAGCGCGGAGCCCGGTGAGCCGCGGGCGAAGCGGCGGAACCCCCAGCCCCGGGCACGCACGCCGCCACCGCCGCCGCGAGCCGGTCGCGCTCAGTGCCACCCGACCCCGGGGCGCCTGGGTAAAGCCCTCATCCGCCGCGCCGCCGCCGCACCGCACCGTGCCGCGCCAAGCAGCCCCGGCCCGCGCCCGTGCCCGCCAGCCCGCCCGCCCGCAGCTTCGGCGCCTGACTCCGGGGCGGTGGCGGTGGCGGCCGCCGCGCTCCCTTCCCGGCGCCGGGGACCCGGTTCTCAATTTCCCATTGCCGCCCGGAGAGCCCTGACGCACACGCACACAGCAGCAGGCTGGATTCGGCTAGGAATCCCAGGAAGGACAGACCCTTTCCCCCCCTTTTTTCCCCTCTCCCCCCAATTTCCACGTCTTTATAACCGGCTTAGGGCATTATTAGCACATGTCCTGGCTCGTGGGCGAGTTGACGGCAAAATCTGAACTGGATACTCACCGAGGGCCAGAGCGGGTGCTGTGCCTTCCGCAGCCCTCTTCCTCCTCGCCGGGAACGACCCCTCGCGGGCGGGCTGCGGGCGGGCAGCCGGGCCGAGCGAGCCTCCTCTCGGCAGCTCAGCGGTGCCCCTTCTGCAGCTGTGCCGCTGGGAACATTTTATAGCGGCGGCTGGCGTGTGTGGCCCTTTAAAGGCGCTCAAGCTGGTGCAGTCGCCGCGGATCGTGTGAAAGCGAAGGGCCGGCTGGGGAACGGAGTCCGAGCGGCCCCGCGGGTCCGGCCGCGCCGGGGACCGTCCGCGGTTCCCGGGGTGGAGCTGGCGGGCCCAGGCCGTGGGCGCTCTGAGCCTTGAGCCCCAGGCCGACGCCTGCGCTTCTAAAGCGGCGGGGGGCGCGTGCCCGGGACCTGGTCTCTCCCCACCGCCCTGCATGGACTTGCCCAATAAATTCCACTTAGCAATTTCGCTGAGGCGAAGGAGAGCTGTTAGTGTCTGTTTTCTGACCTAAATCTTGCCGGGTGGCCAGAACGGGCTTCAGGGGGCTGGGGGTGGTGGTGGTGGTGGAGAGCCAGAGAGGCTCAGGGAATGGCCCGGGGGAGGGGGGCGCACACGGGACGGGGCTGGTGCCGGCGGGGCAAGATTGGAGTTTTCTGCAGAGCTTTCTCGGAGCCTGTTCGCCCCCTTTGGGCCGCACCATCTTGTTGAAGGGCTGAGGCTGGGAGTCCCTTTCCCCTTCACAGTCCCCGGATTCCGGGCAGAGCCTATCCCGCAGCGGCGGCTTCCCTCGAAGGCCTGAGCAGGGGTTGGGTTCGAGGGATTCATTCACTCTTGTGGTCATCCCAGGCAGGAGGCTGGCTGGATGCGACGCGGTAATATGCTGCTCACCGGGACCCTGGGGCCAGGTGCAGCTCAGGAGGCAGCCCAAAAACCAAGAACCGGCAGCCGGGTCCGAAAAGCCTGCCCCGGAGCCCGAGGGGGAATTCCTTCTGTCTTCCCATGATGTCAGGTTATGTTATTACAATTATATAATCATTCCCATCTAGCAGGAATAACATTTTGCATTTGGAGCATGTATTTCTCAGGTTGGGGTACTATCTTACAGATGTTTAAGGGAAAGAGGTCTGCTTCCTCTCCTTCATGTTCGCGTTCCTTGTGGCCAGCAAGCGCCCGTCTCACCTCTTACAGGAAGGCCACCAGGATTGTCGCCCTCTACCAAACTCCCTTTTTTGACCCCTTTCAGCAACTACTCATTTTACACTGTTTATAAAACAAGCTCTTTTTTTTTTAAAGTACTGATGTTAAGAAAAAAAGAGGGGAGGGAATGTCATGAAGTCATTTTCACTATGTATGTGTTCTGTCTTCTTAATTGGATTTGAAGACCTAAAGGTCTTTTTCTTTTTTCCTTCTTTCATTTTTTTCTTCCTTTCTTCTTTCCTCTCCTCCCCCACCCCCTTCTCCCTGAGCGCTCTGCATTTGCTCTTTTGAACAAAGTTCTGTTTGTTGATGGACTAACCGGCTTACTGACAAAAAGATGAGGAGCAAACGGAGGGGAGGGGACGGATCAAGGCCCTTCCTTAACACCTGGAGTATGCTCAGGGCGTGCTTTGGTCTCCAGCTAAACCCCTTCCCCAGCCCCAAAAGCTGCCTTACGGGGCTCCATTCCTTCTCCTCACCTTACCTCAACACAAACCCCAGTAACAGCCACCGCCCCCCCAAAACCATTTCTCAGTTTGCCCAGAGATCGTGGGTCGTGTGCCCAGTTTGCCTCCGATAAAAGGCGGGATCTGTCGGAAACCTAAAGCCCTACAGAGTATGCCTGTGAAACACACTCTCAAGCCACCTTGGTGCTTGCCTGAGGTGAGCGACCCTTAGGCTTTCGAATTGTGTGCTGCTAATTTGGCCCTCCGACCTACACTCCCCCTCCGCCCCCTCTCGGAGGCGGGTCTGGAAACAACGGCAGCTGCTCCGCTGCAGGCTCCCGATCCTGGAGGTGTCGGATCCGCCCTCCATCTATTGGATGGTTCCCAGGCCAATTGTTAGAAAGAGGCATATGTTCATCTCGGCTTCTGGAGTGTCTCCGGAGCAGTTGCTCAACAGCCAGCCCCCTCCCCCATCCGGACCATTGAAGGGCAGAAAAAGGAGCACCCTCCGCCACAATTCTCTGTGCCCACATGCCGGAGAGGGTCTCCCCGCTGGTGACTTCCTGTCATCTCCGCTGTCCACCTCCTGGGGAGCGGGAAAGAGAGGTGCTTCAAGCACTCAGTTGTGGAGCACAAAAGCCACCCCTTTCCTTTTGGGGGAGATGGGAGAGGAGGTTAGTTGCAGAGGCAGGGAGAGAGCAAAGGAGACATTTGCATCTATCTGCAAATTTGCCCCGGATCACAGACTTCCCAGTTGGCCGCAGCCCAGCTCAGAGCTCTCCGATGAACTCTTATCTCCAACTTGGCAACTAGATCGCGATCTCGGGAGGCAAGGAGAGGACAAGGATGGTTACCCAACAAGAACCCTCTGTGTTCCAGCATTGGGCCTAGCACGTTCCCATCCATCATCTCATTTAATTCCCACCACCGACCAGCGAGGTAGGGTTTACCAAAGGTGAAAGGGAGTCCCAGAAATATGCCCAAGTTCATACAGCCCAGAGGCTGGGTGTTTGAATCTGGGTCAGGCTGACTGCAGAGTCCTTCCTCCCACCCTTACACCTTGCTGGCCTGGAGGCAAAGGTTGCCTTCTAGACTGGCAGTCAAGAATACATGTTAAGGGGTCAGTCCACGTGGGTTTAAATTCCTACACTGCCATTTACTAGCTGTATGATCTCAGGCCAAGTGGCTTCACTTTTTGGGCCTCAGTTTTCCTGTCTGTTAAATGGAGATAATAATGATAGCAACTCTGCGGCTTTGTTGCAAGGATCCAGGGAAAAGCTTAGCCTGGCTGGTGCCTGCTGTGTAGTAAGCTGTCAACAAATGTTGTTATTGTGCCTTCTCATTTTTTCCCTTTTGCCTCCTAGCCCTGTCTCAGCTCATACTCTTCAGTTTCAGTAAGACTGACTGATTAAGTTAAAAAGCCGGGCTGAGAGGGGATGAAGGGGGTCTATAAACTCAGGAAGGGTTGGGAGATGAAAATGCAGATTTGTTCTCAAAATTCCATCCCGTGGAACCAAGGGCTGTCTGAGCTATATGACAGGAGTAAATTAAGGACCAATAAAAGAAGACGACTTTTTACAGGACAGCTGGTAAAAACACATAGAGTGGTCTCCAGAAACAGATACTCAGTATGCGTGTAGAAAATTTAAAAAGCACATCTTTGTTCAAGAATGTTGGGGCACCTGGGTGGCTCAGTGGGTTAGAGCCTCTGTCTTCGGCTCAGGTCATAGAGAAGATATGGTATAGATAGATATACAGTGAGATATTACTTAGCCATAAACGAGAATGAAACCTTGCCACTGGAGACAACATGGAAGGATGTAGAGGATATGATGCTGAATGAACTAAGTCAGACAGAAACAAATACTATGTGATTTCACTTTATGTGGAACCTAAAAAACCAAACCAAATGAACAAACAAAAAACCCAGAAACAGACTCACAAACATAGAGAACAAACTGGCCAGAGGGGAGAGGATGTGGGGGGATGGATGAACCAGGTGAAGGGGATTAAGACATGATCTCGGTGTCCTGCCAGGTGTCCTGCCATGGAGCCTGCAATATTGGGCTCTCTGCTCAGTGGGGAGCCTGCTCCCCTCCCCACTCTCTCTGCCTGCCTCTCTGCTTGCTTGTGATCTCTGTCTGTCAAATAAATAAATAAAATCTTAAAAAAAAAAGAATGTTTGGAGCACAATTATTCATAATAGTGAAAAATAAAAAGCAATCTAAATGTCCATGGTAAGGACGTACCTTAGTACCTTGACACACACAAACAATCCTGATTTCTAAAACTCTTTTATTCATGGGAAAATGTTCATAACAAAAAAATAAAAAAAATACTGGGTACAAAGTTGCATAAATATGATGCCAAGTTGCAACGAGCACAAAGAATAGAAAATTGAATACTATGTTTCCAACCATGTATGAATATGGGTAATGAAGCAATGGTCAGGAAAACACCAAACCAACAAGAGGGTCAGTACGGTGGTAGGATTATGAGTGATTTTTTTCCCTCTTTTTTCCATGTTATGCAACATGATGATATTTTTCTTATAATTAAATATAAATTTATAGTTAATGAACTGCATACATAGTATGCTCCCACTTTTGTTAAAATTACATGTGCATAAAAAAATTGGAAGTAAATACACCAAAATATTAACAGTGATTATAATTGAGTAATGGAATTACGGGTGATATTTTTCTTTTTCCTTTTTAAAAATTTTCTGCAATATGATTATGTTATTTTCTTGCAATTAAAACAGATTCCTAATTTGAAAAGTGCATGATCAGTACGATCCCACTTGTGTTAAAAGTATGTATGTTAGTTGAAAAAAATGGGGAGGAAATACATTAAAGTATTAACAGGTTTTATATTGGAGGTAAAGGATTATGGGTAATTTCCATCTTTTCTTGACTTTTCTGTAATATGATTTTATTACGTTTATAGTTTAAGTGAAGTGACACCTACAAATGGTACATACAGTAGGGTCCCACGTTTACTCAAAATGTGTATCTATAATGTATATATACATATATATACATATATATGCATAGAATAATTAATGGACTACTCGAAATGTTACCTCTGGGCGGCGTGGTTATGGGTGATTTTTATTTTCTCCTTTGTATATATATTATTTCTTCTTCATTTTCCAAGTTTTCTACAGTTATCGTTTATTATTTTGTAATTGAGGAAAAAGTAAAAAGCAGTTCAATACTGAATTCTTTATGGAAACAAAAGGCATTTCTGGGATTTATTCTGGAATATTCCAGTGGGGATGGGGGTGAGGTGGGTGGGGATATAAATAAAATAAGATGATAATTGTTGAAGATGGTACATGGGGCTTCATTGTAATGCTTCCTTGTACATGTTTGCAAATGTTTACTTGTCGATGTTTCCATTTTACAGAAAAACTGAGATTCCAAGAGATGAAATCACTTGCCTTCAGTCACAGAACTGGGAAGTGAGAGTGGGCTTGACCTGGGGCCCCTTATTCCAAGCCCAGGGCTCATCACCACATCCCAGTAGCTTCTTCTTTTTAATAATTAAAAATAATTAACATTTTGTCTGGTTCTAAATGTCATAATTGTTCCCTGCACGGAATTTGGAAATAACAGAAAAGCACCAGGAGGAAAACATAATAACCTAACCACATCATAGTTAACCCTTTGGTGTCTGGCCATGCAGAATTTATCTGTGTGGCCTCTTATTCCAGAGGTGACGAGTGGGGCAAGCATGTTCTCTGTAAGAGTGGTGAGTCACTCCTAATGGGCTAGTGAGTGAAGCTGGGGCCCTTCCAGTGGGGGTGGTGGTGGCTTGGGAGATGGTGGATCCTAGCTACTCCCGTCCCATTCTTCTCTCATGCCCGCTTCGGATACTGTCGTCTGGACCAGAGTCTCTTCCTACATCTTTCCTCCCTTGCCCTCCTACGATCTCAAGGAGTGGAAGTCCCTCTGGGGAAATCTGGGTGGCCCTTCTCCCCTTATTCCATCCGGAGACCCTGTCCAGAAGCTCCCATGGGACCCTGAGAGTCTGCATCCACACCTCGTGCCATTGTGCCTCCATTTCCCCATCTGGAAGATGCTAGTGAGAATAGCAGACTGGTCGTTCTCTGCCAGGGAGTGATGAGCTAACGTCTGTAGCGCTTTCCAGCCTCTCAGAACAAGGTGCCGGGAGCCTCCCCAGCTCCGCACAGCGCTTGCCTGCCTCTGCCAGCCTGAATGAGTGCCTGGGCCTGGCCGCCCCTGGGAGGGAGTGGCCACATTCCTCCGCCCCAGGCCAGCAGGGCTTGGAGAGGCACTGGCTTCTGCTCCTGTGTTACAAAAAAAAAAAAAAAAAAAAAAAAAGAGGAAGAGGACTGAAAAGAAGAGGAGATGAAGAAGAAGAGGAGGGACAAGATTAGTAATGGGAGAAAGGGCCTTGGGAAACGAACACTGAGAAGAGCAGAGATAACAGGCATCCTTGGGCACTCCAATCAGCTTTGTAGACCATAGCCTTGGTTTCCTGTGTACACAAGGGGGAGGCTTTGGAAAAGGCCAAGAATTGGGTCCAGTTGAACTGATTCCCTACTTGATTTCCTGTTATTTATACATAATGGAAAAACCGCAAATATACAAACAAGTCCGGCCACCCAGCTGCGCACATCCTTGGGGACTTGTCTTCACAGCTCTGTACCCACTCCAGCCTCTGGGGGGATGTCATTCTGGGATGTAGACCTTCGAGGATTTGACTTCACAAGAATCCGAGGAAATCGACACTATGATCCCCACTTTAGAGAGAACAACATTGAGGCACAGAGAGATGAAATTACAAGGCCAAGATCACCGAGCTGGGATTCACAGCCAGCTCTGACTCACTCTTAAGGCCAAACTCTCCCAGTTAGGCTACCTGCTCCACTGTCACTCTGTTTCTCTGCTTTCCTCTCTTCTTGAACGGCTCCTCTCCCTCTCCCAAGGCAGTAAACAAGCACTGTGTGTACCAGGAGGCATGCATGGCTCAGACTGAGGGAGAGACCCGGAACAGGGAGCCCATGTAGGCGCTGTCACAGGAATTTCCATTGTGAGGGGCAGGGTGGTATGGGACTGCAGCCTGGGAATGGCCAGGACAACTGCGAGAAGCAGTACCCAGGGAAGAGCACCGGGTTCAAAGGTGGGGAGGGAGAAAGGCGCTGGTGTAGGGGAGGAGGAGAAGCAGCCAGGTCGGCCAGGCCCTGGGCTATTCGGGTGTCAGTAGTGAAGCTAGAGGCCTTAGGAAGGTGTGAGGGTTTGTGGGGGAAAAGAAACTCTGCTTTAGCATGTTTAGTTTAAGCTTGTTGGCAGAACATCCAAGTGGAAATAGTTTGCGCACAGCCAGGAATATAGGACTGGAAAGAAAGTGTGAGGTTGTGTCAGAAAGAGCAATCGGCAGAATGACTTTCAGCCAAACTGTGGGGAACTTTCCTTCGCCTCCCTCCACTGGCACAGAGAGGGGCTTTCTCTCCTCTAGGGCCTGGGACACTGGTTTTTCACCACAGTTCTCCCTTCCTCTCCCCACGCCACAGCCCCTCCAGCCCAGCACCATCATGGACACATGCTTCAGATCCCTAAAGGGCAGTGGGAGGGGATCTCAGTCCATAAATTCCCCCACACCAGGGAGTGACAGGGGCCTCATTTCACTTTGCTGAATACATTTCGGCCAGGCCTGAAGCATGCCAGGCCCTCCCTAGTTTCACTTGAGCTTCTAGAACATAAGCCTTTGGGGGCTTGTTTGCTCTCCCTTTTCTGCCACCCGCCACTCGGCCTAGTGGTGTCTCTCAGCTTACTTCATCCTTAAAAAGGTGAAGCCATTTTGGTCTGGCCCTGCTCCCTGCACCGTCAGGCTGAAACTGCTCCTCTTACCTGAGCCCTGAGGTCATACAGCGGCCACTTGGTCCCCAATCTCATCTCCAGGCCAGGAACACTTCTCTGTGCTCACCTCTCTGGGGCGCCCCGGCCTTGCCCTTCCAACCTCCCAATCCCATCGCATCAGACACCTAGTTGTCCATCCATGGACCCCGGTTTCCCTCCAATCAGAGCCCCTGCTTGGGTGGGAAAGTCTCCCAGCTTGAATCGCTAGCCCTGTGGCCTCTAACCCAAGGTCTGGGGTTGGTTCAGACAAACATTGCTGTGGACTCATTGACGTGGTTAGGATTCATTTTGCGTGTATAACCCCGGGACCTGGAAATAGTTCTTCGGGTCCCTGTAGCCATAGACACTTGTCCCCCTGGGGATCATTGGTCAGAGCTGGAGACAGATGGAGGATCAGAGTACCTCAGGTACTGCAGATTCTGCCGCTGGCCATGAGGAGAGGCCCGCAAGCCCAGGGACCCAAGATGTGTCCCCTGCCTCGATGCAGCGGAGACGGCGACCATCAGTTGGCACAGAAGGTCTCCTCGTGCTAATCACAGAGAGGCATCTCCTCTGGGAGGCCTCATTAGAAACAGGGGCTGCTCTCTCTGGGATTGACACGGCCCTCACCCCAGGGCACACGGCTTTGCCAGAGGCACACAAGCGAGCTGAATTTCAGGTGTCCCCGTTCGGGGGCACGGCCCGCACAAACACACTTGGAGGCCCAACAGGGAGACGAGGCCACATCACCACGGGGTCTGACTTCCCTGTGGTGGCCCAATGCTCCAAAGAATGCCACCTCTGAGGAGGCTTAGCTTTTGCCCCCCCCACCCCCCCGCCAAGCTCTGATGAAAAACATCGAGGGTAACGCTTCCTGAATGCTTAGTAGGTGATAGACCCTCACTGTCCTTAGTGTTTCACCCTTCTTGCATCTAATCCCCACTATACCCTGACATGGGAGGTGAGTCCTAGTCTTAACTCACTCCTATTTTGCCCTTAGGGAAATTGAGGCACAGAGATATTGGGCAGCTTGCTAACAGGCCACGTCTTGTATGTTCTGGGCTGAGGATTCAAACCAGGCCCAGTGGCGCCAGACAGCCTGCTGTTGACCACTGGGCCTCACCGCCTCCTAAGAACAATGCCTTCTGGGAGCTGCCCCTCATTGTTCAGAAAAGCCTCTCCTGCCCCCTGAGCAAGGTTGATTTTCCTTGTTTCCCCTTACCTGTTTCTCTCTCCCTTTCCTGCTCCCTAGCCAACCCCCACCCCCAAGTGTCTTGCCTTCCCTCACAACTGAGTATCAGAGCTGGTGGGGACCCCTGCACCTGGACCTCTCACTGTTACGGAGGTGGGAGCTGGCGCTGTGTCGTTACCTGGATAGAGTGGGGGGCAGGGAGAGACAGACAGCCTGAGAAGCACGGAATGTATTCAATGGAGGGAGAAAGAAAGAATGAATGAGAGCAAGAGCCAGAGAGCGAGAGAGCGAGAGAGCGAGAGAGCGAGAGAGAGAGAAAGAGCATGAGAGTGAGCATCTGGGAAGAAAAAAAGGCAAGGAAAAGAAATCAAATGAGAAAGAAAAAGGCCCAAAGTGAGGTGAAGGCGTAAGTGACCAGCCATCTGGAAGCAGCACCAAGCTTGGCGGGGGTGTGTGTTTGTGAAGCAGGGGAGCTAGACCGACAGGTGCGAGAGCCCAGCTGCTGCCAGCCATGAACCTTCTGGGCCCAGCGCCCAACCAGAAAGAAGGCATGGCCCCTGCAAGAGACTTCTCCATGGGGGCTTTTGGCTAAGGGAATAGAAGAGAGCTGCCCTGTCCTATGAGCCAGGCAGACCCTCAGTGGGCCCAGTGGGGCTTGCCCCTGAAGAGCTCCTGAGAAGCCGGCGAGCGGCAGATTCCCAAAGCCTCTGCTTTCATGTTTTGTGCATTTTCTTCAAACGTCTCCCAGGTGTTACCTTCGGAGTCTCAAATGCGGATGATTCCCTGCCATATTTGAATCCCAGGCTGCCTGGCCCCATCCTTGCCTGAGGGGGTGAGTAAATGCTGACTCACGCTTCCGTGGGCTGGAACACACAGTAGGGCTAGGTAGGGAGGCAGAAATGGCAGCTGAGACCCGGCTGGCCATCCTCCCATCCAACTTAAGGTAGGGCCTACTCTGATGTCGAGAACGTGGGGCTCTGCCCTCAGATGAACCTCAGTTCGAGCCCCAGGGCTGCCCCTTCTTGGCTGTGTGACCTTGGCCAAGTGACTTGAGCTCATCAGCCTCAGTTTCCTCAGATGTGAAGTGGGGGAAAACAAGAATACCTACCTCATGAGGCTGTGCCAGGGCTGAATGAGATAATGTCTGTGGCTATAAACTCTGAAGGGCTGTACACATGTGAGTAATTACTCTTCCTTGACCTCTGTTCCCTGCTGCTTGGGGGATAGAGTCAGCTTTCCAATCTGAGTTCAGTTCCAAGCCTGACTTCACCTCCTTGAGGGCCATAAACGTGAGCTGAGACCTTGCTGACCAGAACAGCCCCCTGCTCCGGTCAGCCAGACCCCAGATGGAATGAAGGTGCCCCTTTGGCCCTCAAGGAGTCCCCAGGATGGTGGCGGAGATAGAAAAACAGACACTAATAAGATGAAGTGGGAGGTAGGAGGAGGTCACATCTGAGCTGAGAGCTGGCATTCATCAGGTGTTGGGGACAGTACATGCGGAGGAACGATGGGTACCAGGAGAACGGCACAGTTGGGTTTGGGGAGGTCCTGGGAGCCTCACTTAGAGGGCACAGTAAGAAATTCAGCCCTGATATTGTGCTCACTGGCGATGACCTGGGAAGACGTACATGGTACAGTGTGTTACTCATTCAAGGCTCATTTCCTCGACCTTCTCCATCCGCCCTCCACCCCCACCTGCAAGCAGTCAGGCTGAGTCCTAAGCTTCCGGGAGAGAGAGCAGCCCTCTCCCCTGAACTCAGCCAAATAAGGCGCTCGATCGATTCCCTGTCCTCTGCTACCCGCACCCCAGCTTCCCAAGCTCGGTTATGATAGCTCTGTTCACCGGTTACTCAGGCCAACAACCTTGCCTTCATCTTTTCTTTCTCTCTCACCTCATGTCCTACTGAGCAGCAAAATCTGTGAGCTCTCTTTCAAATACATCCAGGATCCAAAACACTCATTACAGCTTTCACAGCCACCGCTCTGGGTCAAGCGGCTGTCATCTCTTCCCTAGGTCACCGCCACTGCCTCCTGACTGGTCTCTTGGATTCCCACTCCTCTACAGACTCTTCCCCACACAGCAGCCCAAGGGACACAGTCCTTCGCTGCTTAGCGAGCCTCCAACGGCTCTTCATCCATCCCACACACGGGGCAAAAGTCAAATCCCTACAGCGGCCTATGTGACTTGGTCCCTCTTCTCCACATTGTTTTCTTCCCCCTCCCTTTCATTCCCTCAGCTTTATTTTATTTTATTTTATTTTTTAAAAGAGTTTATTTATTTTTTTAAGAGAGTGAAAGAGAGACACACAGAGAGAGAGAGAGAGAGAAAACAAACAGACAGGCAGAGGGGCAGAGGGAGAGGGAGAAGCAGGCTCCCCGCTGAGCAGGGAGCCCGATGCAGGGCGGGGGGTGGGGGCCCTCCATTCTAGGATCATGACCTGAGCCGAAGGCAGATGCTTAACCGACTGCGCCACACTGCCGCCCCTCATTCCCTCAGCTTCAGGCACACTGGCCTCCCTGTCTCTAGGATTCAACTAGGTGGTTCCTGTCTCAACTCTGCATTTGCTCTTCCCTCTGCCTGGAGCACTCTTTCCTGGATAGCTGTAGGACTTGGCAGCTCCCTCTATTTAGGTCTTTTCTCAGTGTCACCTCCTCAAATAGGCCTTCCCTGGGCATCCTGTCTAAAATAGCAACCCCAGGGGACCCTGGGGGGCCTCAGTTGGTGAAGCGTCTGCCCTCAGCTCAGGTCATGATCCTGGGGTTCTAGGATCGAGTCCCAACTCGGCCTTCCTTCTCAGTGCGGGGTCTGCTTCTCCGTCTCTGCCCCTCCTTCCACTTGTGTGCGCTCATTCTGTGTGTGTGTGTCTTTCTCAAATAGAATAAAATAAATAAAATAACGACCCCATCGTATCCACAGCTACCTCTCTTGGTTTTCCTCCATAGCACTGATCTCTGCTTGTTGTGTTATGTTTATTACTCGTCTCTCTGCCCAGAATGCCCAGTTCATGAGGATAGGGATTTTTGTGGTGTGTTCACTTTTGTACCCCTGGTGACTAGTGCACTGCCTGGCACATAGCAGGCCATCAATAAATACGCGCCGGGGGAATGATAGGCTGAACCCAACAGCCCGGCTTCTGGACCTGGGAGAGAGACGTTGCAGGAGAGACAGGCGAGAGATGGCGCAGAGATGTGCCAAATGGGCTCAGGAGTGGACCACAAAAAACAGTTTCTGTGGAATATTCCTTGAAGAAAAAAATATACGAGCGAAAGCCAGATGGAGGGCGGTAGAGGAAAGCTCAGTAACTCTTGAAAGGAGGGGTAGGGTGGGAAGGCTGGAGGTTTTTCCCTCCCTCCAGCCTTCTAGGATCTATCATGGAGCTGACTGGAACCTTCAGAGAGGCAGTCCAGCCTGGCAATAAAGACAGGAGGGGGCAGCGAGTGGGGCCACCAGCTTGGCAAATGAGCGAGCCAGAGAGACCTGATGTAGGCCTTGAGAAGTAATATCTGTCCCCGCAGGATACAGCTGTAATTTGGGTAGTTTCTCTTCTGCTTGGGTTCATTTACACACACGTAAATATCATTCCCAGGCCCTAGATCAACCCTCATTCTCGCTGATTCTGCTTTATTGCCATTTCCAGCTCAAGTAAACCCATCCCTTCCATGATGTTGCCAGCGTGATTCCCAACAGCACATTTCTTTTCTTTTTAAAAAGATTTTCTTTTTTAAGCAATCTCTACACCCGACGTGGGGCTCAAACTCACAACCCCAAGAATGAGTGTTCCATGCTCTACCGACTGAGCCAGCCAAGCGCCCCTGCTTTAAAGGAAAAGGCATTTGGGTGACTTCTGGGGGAAGATAGAATTGCACTGAATGTCTAGAGCTAGCCTGGGCCCCTGGGGGAACCAGGAGAAGGTTATGGTCTCTGCTTTCCCTTTAAATCCTCACAACATTGACTGAGTCCTATTTTGTGCCGTTCAGAAGTGCTGACATCAAGAGGTGGGAAAGGTCTTGAATGTGAAAAAGACCCAAGCTCATGAAGATTTGCCCTTGTGTTTTCTCAGAGTTTTATGGTGTTTGCTTTTGCACTTAGATCTATGATCCATTTTGAGTTGATTTTTGTATTTGGTATGATGTAGGTATCCAACTTTATTCTTTTGTGTTGGAAATTCAGTTGTCCCAATACTCTTTGTTGAAGAGACTATTGTTTTCCCCACAGAAATGGACTTGGCACCCTTGTCCAAAATCATTTGGCCATAGATGCGTTGGTTTATTTCTCTACTCTCAAATTCTGTTGCACTGATCTATATGTCTATACTCAATGCCAGTAACACACTGTTTGGATTACTGTGGCTTTGTAGTAAGCTTTGAAATTAGAAAGTAAAAAAAAAAAAAAAAAGAAAGAAATTAGAAAGTGTGGAAACTCCAGCTTAGTTCTTTTCTAAGACCGTTTTGGCTATTCAGGGTCCCTTGAGATTCCATATGAATTTCAAGATAGATTTTTCTATGTCTGCAAAAAGTCATGAAAATTGCACTGAATCTGTGGATCACCCTGGGCAGTATCAACACCGCAGCAAAATGAAGTCTCCCCATCCATGAGCACAAGGGTCTTTCCATTTATTTGTGTCTTCTTTGATTTCTTTTTATTTATTTATTTATTTTAAAATATTTTATTTATTTATTTGTCAGAGACAGAAAGAGAGAGCACAAGCAGGGGGAACAGCAAGCAGAGGGAGAAACAGGCTCCCCACTGAGCAGGGATCCTAATGCAGGACTTGATCCCTGGGATCACGACCCGAGCCAAAGGCAGATGCTTAACTGACTGAGCCACCCAGGCATCCCTTCTTTAATTTCTTTAAGCAACATTTTTCAGGCTTTGGTATGCAAGTCCTTCACCGCTGTGGTTGAATTTATTCCTAAGTATTTTATTCTTTTGAATGCTATTCTGAATAGAATTGTTTCCTTCATTTCCTTTTCAGATTGTTCACTGATAATAGAAACACAGCTGATTTTTTTGTCTGTTTTGTACCCTACACTTTTGCTGAATTTGTCTATTAGCTCTAGTAGTTTTTTTTTTTTATTTTATTTATTTGAGAGAGAGAGAGAGCAAGAGAGAGCGAGCGAGAGAAAGGAATTGTTCCCGGTTTTGTCCACAGATACGGTACATAGTGGGTGCTCAAGAAATATTTATGGAATAAATGAAAAAAAGTCTGGAAAGATAAACACTGACCTCTAATAGTGGTTCTTGCTGAGACATGGGGTTATGAAGGAGCCATTATCTCCATCGTTTGAATGTTTTTACCGCAAAAATATATTGCAAAAAAAATTCCATCACACACACACACACACACACACACACACATGCACACTGTTTTTCTCACCAAGTAAATGGTAAGGAGAAAGGCACCATGGCAGGCACCTGGGTGGCTCAGTGGGTTAAACCACTGCCTTTGGCTCAGGTCATGATCTCAGGGTCCTGGGATCGAGTCCCTCATCGGGTTCTCTGCTCAGCAGGGAGCCTGCTTCTCTCTCTCTCTCTGACTGCCTCTCTGTCTACTGTGATCTCTCTCTGTCAAATAAATAAGTAAAATCTTAAAAAAAAAAAAGGCACCGTGGGTCAAGGGAGGAAGGCTTTAGGACTCCAATTGAGGTAAACAAAGGCTTCTCATAAAGAGCCATTCTGGAATGGGACCTCAGCTGGCTCATTTCTCTTGTGCAGTAGCTAGTGTGATCTTTTTAAAACACAAATCTCATCAGGCCACTCTAGCTTAAAACTCTCTGATGGCTCCCTCACCTGCAGGATCTAGTCTGGCCTCCCCTGCCTGGCATAGGAAGCCCTTTATGATCTGGCTCCTGCTACTTTTCCTCCTCTCACTCATGAATGTTATTTCACCTTTTTATGATAGAAATTAAAAAAAAAAGAAATTTAAAAACACACGAGAACAGAGAGAATGGTATATTCGACATCCATGTGTCCATTAAATCAACTTCGACCATTAACAATGGTTTTCAAATTTTGTTTTGTTCATGTCCACCGACCACTCACTGCCATATGCGTGCACCTTTCCCCCTTTTGGAGTATTTTTAAATAAGCTGCAGATATATTCTTTCACCTGTAAATACTCTACTGTGAATCTCTAACAAATGAGGACTTAAATATATATATTACTATCATGCTGTTACTGCACTTAACAAGATTGTCAATAATTTCTCTTCTACGGGCCTCTCTCTTTTAAGAAAATCTTTATTACTGAAATAGACTTAACATGTCATGTTATATTAGTTTTGGGTGTACAACATAGCGATTTGACAATTCTATACATTACTCAATGCTCGCCATAATAGGGGTGGTTACCATCTGTCACCATGCAATGTTATTACAGTATCACTGACTCTGTTTCCTAGGCTGTGCTTTTCATTTCTGTGACTTATTTTATACCTGGAAGTCTGTATCTCTTAATCCCCTTCACCTATTTCCCCATCCCCTCACCCCCTTCCCCTGTGGCAACCACCAGGTTGCTCTCTGTATCTATGAGACTGTTTCTGTTTTTCCTTTGTTTGTTTGTTTAGATCCCGTATATAAGGGAGATCATATGGTATTTGTCTTTCTCTGACTCATATCACTCAACATAACACCCTCTAAGATCCATCAAGGCTGTGGCAAATGGCAAGATCTCATTCATTTTTATGGCTGAGTAATGTTCCATTATATATGTGTATATATATATACACACACACATATATATATGTGTGTATATATATATACACACACACATACACACACACACACACACACACACACACACGCACCACATCTTTATCCATTCACCCACCAGTGGACGCTTTGGGCTGCTTCCATAGCTTGGCTATTGTGAGTAATGCTGCAATAGACATAGGGGCACATACATATTTTCAAATTAATGTCTCCATTTTCTTTGGGTAAATACCCAAAGTGGAATTACTGGATCATAGGGTAGTTCTATTTTTAACATTTTGAGGCACCTCCATACTGTTTTCCATAGTGGCTGCACCGGTGGACATGCCCACTAACAGTGCATGAGAGCTACCCCCTTTTTAAAATATAAATGAAATATAAATATCCTCCCCAACACGTGTTATTTGTTGTCTTTTTCATACTTGCCATTTTGGCTGCCATGAGGTGATAACTCATTGTGGTTTTGATTTATAAATAATTTCTTACCATCACCTAGTCCATGTCCAAATTTCTCCTATTGTCTTTTTAAAAATAGATTTTTAAAAAGATTTATTTATTTGACAGAGAGCAGGAGAGATAGTGAGAGAGCACACAAGCAGGGGGAGCAGCAGAAGCAGAGGGAGAAGTTGACTCCCTACTGAGCAGGGAGCCCGATGTGAGACTGGATCCCAGGATCCGGGGATCATGACCTGCACCGAAGGCAGACGCCCAACTGACTGAGCCGTGCAGGGGCCCCTCTCCTGTTGTCCTAAAGATACCGTTTTACAATTGGTTTGCTCGAATACCGCTTAATAGTCTGTGTTCCAACAACACTAAAGTGCTTCACACTTCCCTAAATTTTATGTGCCTCTGCCTGGAGTGCCTGCCCCCGGCCCCTGGCCTTAGATCAGCTTGAGTGTCATCACCTCTCTGCGGTCTTCATGGTTGCCACAGTCTGGATCACCTTTCTCTCCTCTGCATCCCATAATACCCAGGATAAAAGACACTACTTTCTTCGTACATTGTTCCTCCTTTCCATAGCTGTGTATTGAGAATTACCATAGTATCACGCCGGGCCCTGGGGATACAGCGATGAAACTGACAAAGTTCCCACCCTCCTAGCATGTGTGTAGGAATAAATAAAAAATGAGTAAGATAATGATAAATGGTATACTTATTTTATTATTATTATTATTATTATTGTTTTGGAATAGAGAGGGCAGTGTGGCGACAATAGATGAGGTGGCAGGTGTATTTTACTGAGGTAGTAACATGTGGCTGAAGACGGAATTAGAGGGAGCCAGTCTGGGGAAGATTGTGGGCATTCCAGGCAGAAGGACAGGCATGCACAGAGACCCTGAGGTGAAGGGTCCCCGTCTTGAAAGGCTCTATTTATGTTTGTCTTTACCTCTGCATCTGTAGCTCTCATCCTTTTGGGGAATCATATCCCTCCTTCCCTGCTTGAGTGGACATCTGGGTGGCTCAGTCCTTTAGGTTCTCAGCTCTGGATTTCAGCTCAGGTCGTGGTCTTGGGGTCATGGGATGGAGCCCTGCATAGGGCTCCAAAGTCAGCCCAGAGTCTGCTTGGGATTCTCGCTCTCACTCTCCCTCTGCCCCTTTCCCTGCTCATGCATGTTCTCTCTGTCAAATTAAATAAATAAGTGAAATCTTAAAGCAGCAACAACAACAACAACAAACAATTCTTGGGTGTTGAAAATCTGAAAATGAGCTCTAGCTCCTGGCCTCAAAGAATGTGCAAATGCACAGACCAACAAATTTGCAACCTATTTCCCTATAATTCCTACAGCCAGGGAACTTCAGGAAGATTTCCTGCCCAGACTGGGTTCACCTTCAGGGCAGAAACAGGGTCTGCCTCTGATACCTAAAATGTGCTCTACAGTGTGCTTTCCTTCATTGTCTTTTTGATCCCTTGAAACCTCCCCACGCTGTTGGCACAGTATTATCCCCATTTGATAGATGGAGATAAGCCTCAGAAGCGGTGTGTTACTTGGCCAATGTCACACAGCCTGTGAATGACAGGGAGGGAACTTAAACCCAGGCACTCTGAAGGGGAAGGCACTGCCAGTTCAGCTTGGGGCCCAGCACTGAGCAGGAGGTTTGGAGTCTTGTCCTGAGCAAAGGCTGGGGAGAAAGAGCTGCTGGAACTTTCTGTGAGGGGCTTAGAGATGTCAAAACCTGCTCTGTCTCGGTGACTGATTTCCTTCTTGCCTTTCCTTTTCCTTGTCCTCCTCTTCTTCCTCCTTCCTTTTTTTTTTTTTTTTTGGTTGAATGACGATATTTGATTTTCTTATAAAGAAGTCTTTCTGCCTTAGAAAGAGTCTTTTAAATATAGAACTGGAAATACACTTCTCTCTCTGGGACAGCTCACAATGAATACAGCAGAGGAAGATCCACACCCCAACCCCCAACCCCAAAGGGAACCTGGCTTGGGATTTTTCCGTTGGCTTTTAAAAAAGATTATTTATTTACTTTTTTTGGACCAGGTAATGCATTCACACGGTTCAAAAATCAAAAGGTACAAAAAGGAACACAGTGCAAGTCTCTCTCATTCCCCTGCCACCTGCCACCTGGTTTCCTTGCCTGGAGGCAACCGAGGTGCCCCACTTTCTTGTGTATCTTTCCAAAGATGTCTTATGCAAATATAGGCATATCCAATACATACACACGTGCATACATATACACATAAATAAATGCATACATACATATATATATGTAATTTCTTTCTTTAAGTGGTTATTTTCTTAACCCTTGAGTTGCAGACACAGACTATACTCTTCTGTCTCTTGTCTCTCTACCCCTGTGCACGCCTCAGAGAGAGTGGAGGCCCACGGGGATCCTGAGAACCCTGGGTTTTCCTCAGTTTCCAGGCCCAATTTAATGGCAACCCCCACCCCTGCACCCCTTGCCCACCATGCTTCAGACTCTTTTCAAAGTTTTTCCACCTGTGAGAATTCGCCAAGCACTCACAATGGCCCATGCGCTGTAGGAACTATTTGCCCCACTTTACCCGCAAGGAAACAGACCCAGAAAAGGTCGAGTAACTTGCTGAAAAGCGCACAACTGATGTCCTTGTGCGGCAAGGGCCGGGGAGCAGTGGGGCTTGGTCCAGCTTGGACTTTGGAAGCCAGAAGAAAGTTGTTTACTCCAAAGTCACAGTTTAAAAATATTTCGGTGGCACTAGGTGTGGGGCCGTGGAAAAAAAGAAAAAAATAAAAAGGAAGGGAATTCGCAGTTTCAGCTGGGCTCGCTTCCTGGCTCTGCCACTTACAACCCGGTAAGGTACTTTGCAGTTTGTAGCCTCAGTTTGCCCATCTAGAAAGTGGGGATGATAATATCCACCCAGGGAGGTGGAGAGGGACATCATATAAAAGAGAGCCATTTGTAAAATGGGGCCTATTCCGATGCTTGCTTTGCATCATCATCATCATCATCATCATTATTATTATTGCGGTTCCTTGTGGGGGGCGTTTCCTGAAGGGAAGGCAGGCTCACACCGGGGTGCAAAGCTGACCCGCCTACAAGCCACAAACCTAAAAAAGACCCTTTCTGGCCTAGTGAGTTGTAAATCAGGAGCCCTCCAGCCGGACCAGTCTTCCTTGCCAGCTTGGAACCTCCGGGGTGGTTAGAACAGCCCCAGGGCCTGAGCACAGACTATTCCTCAGTGGGCGTCTAGAATTTACTTTGATCTGAAACTTTCCCTGCAGATCAATTCTTTTTTTTCTTAAGTTTATTTTTCCAATTATAAAACTGGAATCTGCTGACGGGAGAAAATTTGGAAAATATTGAAAAGGAAAAGGGACAAATATGAAACCGATCCTTACACCTTCCTCCTCCGGAGAAGCCCACTTTGGTAAATATTTTGGTGTA
This sequence comes from Martes martes, assembly GCF_963455335.1. Classification (NCBI taxonomy): domain Eukaryota; kingdom Metazoa; phylum Chordata; class Mammalia; order Carnivora; family Mustelidae; genus Martes; species Martes martes. Next base: position 56,764,608 of record NC_137897.1, read on the forward strand.
TTTCCTTCAAGTCTTTTTTACCCTTAGGCACTTATGATAATTCTTAGCAGAGCAATTCTTTCTTTCTTTATTTTTTCTTTTACAGCTTTACTGAGATAAAATTGTTATACTCAAAGCGGCAAATAATTAAATGTGTAAGATTCAGGGCGACTGAGTGGCTCAAATGTTTGGGCGTCTGCCTTTGGCTCAGGTCATGATCTCTGGGTCCTGGGATCGAGCCCCAAGTTGGGCTCCCAGCTCGGCGGGAAGTCTGCTTCTCTCTCTCCCTCTGCCTCTCCCCTTGCTTGTGCTCTCTCTGTCTCCCTCTCTCTCAAATGAATAAATAAAAGATCTTTTAAACAATGTGTACAATTTGATGACTTCAGACTGTACGCAGCAACTTGGTCTGTCTTGCTGGTTTTGCGAATGCTGTGCCCACCTTTGGGTATTTCTTTCTTTTTTAAAAAAAGATTTTATTTATTTATTTGACAGAGACAGCGAGAGAGCACAAGCAGGCAGAGCAGCAGAGGGAGAGGGAAAAGAAGGCTCTCCACTGAGCAGGGAGCCCGATGTGGGACTTGATCCGAGGACCCTGGGTTCACGACTTGAGCCCAAGGCAGTGCCTTAACCAACTGAACCACCCAGGTGCACCTGAACCTACTTTTCAAAAAGAGTTTATTTTGAAGTGATCTCTACACCCAAGGTGGGGCTCAAACTCACGACCTCGAGGTTATGAGGTTACAAGTCATTCGCTCACGACTGAGCCGGACAGAGCCCCAGGCCTACTCTTCTCAACAAGAATTAAGTGAAAAGGAATCCTGAAGGCCATTGAGGTGGCGCACTCTCAGGAGCAGGCCAGGCCCCTGGGAGGCCCCGCAGGGGTGGGTTCTAGAACTTGCTCTGGTGCACTTGGTGGCACTGGCTGTCCAGTGGGTAAAAGGTCCTTTTCATTCAGGTCCGTTCTCCTTGTGAAAGGAAACTGGAGCACTAGCATGTTCCATTTTACCGGGTGGTTGCCTCTTGGGGCTAAGGCCTTTACAGGAATTTAGGGTGATGGCTTTGGAGGTGGAGCCCCTAGAGAGGATTGGGATAGGGGAGACTGCAACCGGACCAAGCAAGCCTGTGAGACAACAAACCTTGCTGGGTGGTCTCTCCTAGGCTAGGAATTTGGAATTCCTGGTTTGCCTTCCTTGGCCTCCCCCACCCCCACCTGCCCCATTCAGTGCCTCCCCCCTCTTCTATTTTTTTAAATCCCCCTTCTTTTTGGTATAAGTAAAACTTCCCTTAAGCTGAGAATGTATAATTAGAATAGCGGGCACTTGGAGTGACTGGTATTCCTAGCCAACCAGGCGCCCCAATGTTGTTTAATAAAAGCTTGGCTATTCCCATCCCGGATATGGTCAAGGCTTTTTCCACTCCCTTCTGCGGAATGCCCATCCCCCCTCTGAGGCCTGGAGAACTACAACTCACCCCAGGAGGTCTGGCTCAAATATCACCCCCTTTGAAACGCTCCAGGATGCTCTTCTGAGTTGCCTTTTCCTCGATGCTCCCCCCAGCTCTGGATTCATGTTAGTAGCAGAGTGAGAAATCGGTTGGGATCTGGATCTTCCCTTCCTTTGCCCTGTTTGGGAGTTCCTAGATGGCTAGGATGGGGCTGTGTCCTTGTCTCCTATCTCAGTCCCAGGAGTTGGAGGAGCTTTTCATAAATATTTGGGGAATCAAGTGATCAGATCACAATGTTTCGCTGTCCTTTCTGCTTCCTCATCTCGCTGGTTATTCCCTGTCCCCATTTTGCCACCTTCTCTTCCTCCGCCCCCAGATGACAGTACCAACTGGATCCCTTTTTTGTCAAGTGCGCTGATCATCTACACTCAATGGGGGCAAGTATCCTTGCTATTCACCAAAATGCCTCTCCTTAGATACACAGGCCACCTACCCTTCCCATCCCTGACTCTCTGCAGGGAGGGGAGAGCTCCTCCCCAGCGTGTGGGGGTACACTCTCCTTGGTTGCAGTGCCTGTATTCCCATGAGGCCTGGATGGGCCCCAGCACAGGATGGAGCTTAGCCACATGTCACCAGGACTTAGCAGGGACACACTAGTTCCTTTGTGAGGAAGGGGTGGTGGTGGGGTGAAGTGGGATGGGGTGGGGCTTTGTGGGGGATCCAGCGCTCAGAGAGCTTCCCAGGTGGGTCCCCAACAAACCACGGAAGCAGCAGTGTTATCCTAGATACTTCGGTGAGAGGAAATGTTCCCAACTGTGAGCGCTGTGTGGGGCACTGTACAATGAGGACAATGGGACAAAGAGGTAGGTTTTCAAAGATTTTATTAAAAAACAAAATAGATCCACAACCCTAAAAACAACACAGGTAGATTTCTTCCCACCTCCCAGTCTGCCAATCAGTTCTCCTCCCCTAAGACTCCATGTGGATGGTCCTGAGGCTCAAACCCTGCCTCTGGGCTCCCCCCACCCCACAAACCAGTGACCAAAGCATCACGCTTTTCTCCAGCGCCTGATGTCTCCTTTAAGAAAATAAAAATACCCCCTCCCTGACTTGCTTAAAAATAATTTTCAAAGATTAAAAACGGCATTTGTGTGTTTCTTAAAAATAAACACTTTAAATGCTGGAAATCTCTCTTCCCCTAGGCCTAGCTGAGGCCTCTGGGGTGCCTGCCTTCCTCACCCCAGGAGGCCAGCTGCCACTTGGTGCCCCTTGGAAATTTTCAGGAAGTAATTTCTTCCAAATTTCCCCTGCAGTCACAAATTCCACACACTGCTCGCATAAACACGCTGTCTTCATTACAAGCACTGCTCCTTGGCTCTGGAAACCTGATCTCTTTTTGTCAACTAGACCACATGCTTCAGATTCCCTGCAAACAGGAGAGAAAACAAAATTCAAATTCAGGTAACATATGTGAATTATACCTCAATAAAGCTGTTTTGTTTTGTTTTGTTTTTTAAAAAAAGACTTGCATTTTGGGGCTTGTTCTCTTGCTGCTCCTGGGAACCCAGAGACCTCAACATATGAACAAGCCCAGGCTAGCCTGCTGTATGGTGGGAGACATACAGCTCAGTTACCCTGGAAACCGCCAGTTACCCACCGGATGAGTGAGTGAGGGCTTTGGCAGCCAGCTGGTGGCAGAACCAGCTGGGTGAACCCAGCCAAAGCCAGCAGAAGAACCGCCTGGCTGAGCCCAGCCCAACTGCCAATCCACAGAGTCATGAGCTAAACAAATGATTATTTTAGGCCTCACGCTTGTGGTGCACGCGGGCACACCCCCCCTCCACCCCCCAACACAGTCAACTTCTTAGACTTTACACTTCACTAACTGTGTCAAATCTTCCCCCACCCTCCTCAACCTTTCTTTCTGGCTTAGCTGGGCTCAACCCTCCTAGCATTTTCTCTTGTGACCACTTATGAAGTATGAACTGGGGGCTTTTGCCTGCCCTTGGGCCTAAGAGTCTTTCAGGGAAAAGGGAGCATCTGCAATCCTACAGGACTGAGCTCTGTGAACGAAAGATTTGCTCACTTGGTTTCTTTCTCCTTGCCCCACTTGCCCAAGCAACACTGGGCTCTACACCCTGTTGACAACTTGTCCTCTGAATCAGGAAGAATGCACCATGAGGGCAGGGACCCAGGCTGTCTTGTGTTTTCGCTGATTGCCAAAGTCTAGCACAGGGCCTCACACACAGCAGGTGCTCAATAAATGGCTGCATACATGGAGGGAGGAAGGAAAGGAAAAAAACAGTCAGCACCCACTTGCCTATCTAGTCTTACTTATGTGTTTATTTAAAGTTTATTTATTTATTTTAGTAATAAAGTTTATTTCTTTCTTTAGTCGTCTCAACACCCAACAGGGGGCTTGAACTCAGAACCCTGAGATCAAGAGTTGTATGTTTTTTTGACTGAGCCAGCCAGGTGGCCTTCTAGTTTTCATTTTAATTTTAAATTAACATGCAGGAAAATTGACTTGATTTGTATGTGCAGGTCTATGATTTTTTAATACATGTGTAGATTCATGATACAGAACAGTCCCATTACATGCCTCTAAAATTCCCTGTGTTAGCCCTTGGCAGTCACATCCTCTCCTTTGCCTCTTACCACCTGGCAATCACTGACCTATTCTCATCACTCTAAGTGTTGCCTTTTTGAGAATGTCATATGAGTGGAATAAAAAAAAAAAGTGTACAACCTCTTGTGACTGGCTTTTTTTCATGCAGCACAATGCCTGGGTGTGTCATGAAAACTTTCAGGTATATCAACAGTTTATTCCTTTTTGGGGGGGGGGTGGTACTTAACTTTTTAATTTTTAAATTATCATAGATTTATAGGAAGTTGCAAAACAATGTCAAGAGGTACCCTTCATCCTGTTTCTCCGAGTGGCAAAATCTTTCATAATGATTATTTGATATAAAACCCAGGAAACTGACATTGGTACAACATCACAGACCACATTCGGATTTCATCAGTTTTACACACACACACTTGTGTGTGTGCATATGTGTCTGTGTCTGTAAGTGTATAGTTCTCTACAGTTTTATCACATGTACGTTTGCATAATCCCCATCACAAGAAGATACAGAACTTCATCTGTCACCATAAAGAGTTCCCTCCTGCTACTTTGTTACAGTAATTCCCCTCTAATCCCTAACCCCTAACAACCATTACTCTGGTCCCCGGTTCTATAATTTTGTATATAACCTTTTGAGATTGGCTTTCTTCATTCAGCACACTGCCCTGAAGATCCATCCAAGTTGTCATACGTTAAGTTCATTCTTTTTTTTTTTTTTTTTTTTTAACCACAAGAGTAGGATTCCATGGTCTGGATGCACTAGAGTGTGTTCAACCATTCACGAACTGAAGGGTATCTGGGTTGTTTCCAGTTTGGGGCTATTACACAGAAAGCTGCTGTGAACATCTGTGTACAAGTTTTTGCATGAACATAGCTTTCGTTTCTCTGGGATAAATGCCCAAGAGTGCAGTTGTTGGATTATATGGTAGTTGCACGTTTGGTTTGAAAACTGTCAAACTGTTTTCCAGAGTGGTCATACCATTTTGCATTTCCACCAGCGACGTATGAGGGATCTAGTTTCTCAGCACATTTTCCCTTTTTTTTAAAAAAAGATTTATTTATTTATTTGAGACAAAGACAGAGAGCATGAGCAGGAGGAAGAGGAGTAGCAGAGGGAGAGAGAATCCACAAGCAGACTCTCTGCTGAGCACAAAGCCCAACAACGCGGGGCTCGATCTTGGGACCCTGAGATCATGACCTGAGCTGAAACCAAGGGTCAGCTGCTTAACTGACTGAGCCACCCAGGCACCCCATTTCTCAGCATTTTTGTCAGCATTTGGTGGTGTCACTAGTTTTTATTTTGGCCATTCTTATAGGTGTGCAGAGATCTCTCACTGTGGTCTCCGTTTGCATTTTCCTAATGGCTAATGATGTTGAACATCTTTTCATGGGCTTATTTGCCATCTGTATATCCTCCCCATGTCTTTTGTTAACTGGATTTTTTTTTTTATTACGGTTGATTTTGGAGAGTTCTTTATATATTCTAGATACAAAGCTGCTGTTAGAGATATGATTTGCAAATATTTTCTCTCAATATGTGACTTGTCTTTTCATTCTCTTAACTCTTGCAAAACAAAAGTTAATTTTGTGGATCATGTCTTTGCTGTTTTAAAGCCCGAAGCTCATTGTCTCTGGACAGTCTTTTATTCTTCATCTCTTAGTTCAAGCCTCCTCCACATCTAATGAGTTGCCAAGTCTAACCTCCAGATGCCTCACAACTCTGCCCTCTCCTTCCTGTTCCAGTGTCTCAAACTTAGTCACATCTCTCATTAGTCAGGTCACTGGTGCTCCTGCCTCTGGAGTTGTCCCCCACACAATCGCAAGCTATGATCACATGCCTTCCCTGCTCCCCAAATCCTTCAGCAGCTCCTCACTACCTACGAATGAAGTCCAATCCCTTAGCTTAAGTGTGCCCCATCCACACTTTCCCATTTCCATGGGGGCCTTTGCAAACAATACGTTGCCTCTGCTGAGGAAAATCTACAGAGGATCCTGATGCTGAAGCTAGGGGTCCTTCTGACTCTCAGTGTAGCCAGAGCTTGACAATGAATGAGTGACTTCATGGATAAACAAAATTCCACGTCCAAGTATTCCAACCACACATGTTCACAGAAAGGAAAGGTGGGTGCTGTACCCTTTGTTGCTCTGTCTCACTCTCCAGTTACATTTGGAGGCAATTAAGAAAAACAACAGAAATAATTTCCGCCAAAAGTTGATGATGAGCAATATTGAGTTTGGGTAACAATAAAAATGTAAGCTTAAATAATGCCTATTGTTTCCCCCTCACGTCTAGCTTTTCCAACAGTGGGTGGCAGCCTGAGAAAATTCTAAAGGCCGGCATGGTCTGGAGCCTGGGGAGACACAGAGTAGAGACCAGAGGAGGAAAACACAAATGTTTATAGAGGCCAAGAACGCACTGTATATGAGTCAAGTGGATTAGGGGCAAGACGTATGGAGCCTTCTTGAGCCTTTATTCTTTTTCTTATTTTGAGTCATGACACGAGTATAAGAAATAGTTCCCTTTTTTCTTAATTCTATTACAAAAGAAAACAAAACCAAAGCAGTGTAAATGAGATGACAAATGAAAATTCACACTTGGGGGCACCTGGGTGGCTCAATGGGTTAAGCCTCTGCCTTCAGCTCAGGTCATGATCTCAGGGTCCTGGGATCGAGGCCCATATCGGGTTCTCTGCTCAGCAGGGAACCTGCTTCTCCCTCTCTCTCTGCCTGCCTCTCTGCCTACTTGTGATTTCTCTCTCCCTGTCAAATAAATAAATAAAATATTTAAAAAAAGAAAAAAAAAGAAAATTCACACTTGGCTTAGGGTAGAATATACAAGAGGGAACAGTGGGGCTTGTGGCACAGAGGAAGGCAGATGTTCACGAAAAGTGCAGCAGCAACCTAGTCCCAGACACTGACTACTGTGCAGGAAGGTGGGCCCAGTATAACCAGATCTTTCCATTTTCCAAGAGAAGGCAGAAATTTCCATTTGTGTGCAAAGTTTCCACCATCTTAAATGCGGATAACTGCTTCACACTTTTTTAAGATATCAATATGTGAGGCCAAATGAAACAATTTTGGAGGCAAGATGTGGCTCATGGGCTCCAGGGCTGTGATCTCTGGGTTATCTCTGGGACAGTTCTGACTTAGACCTACAACATCCTCAAATATCCTGGTTTGGACAATACATTGTATCATCATCCTACCTCTGGTGTATAAGAAGGAGTACCGAATTGGGACTCAGGAGGCCAGTGGTCTATTGATTCATCGACTGACTGACTGACTCATTTGTTCGTGCATTTATTCAATAAACAATTTATGGACTATCTATTCTTTGCCAGGCACTAGGTGTTGGAGAGTGCTGTCTTTAGTCCTTTTTTTTTTTTAAGTTAATAGACTTTATTTATAGAGCAGCTTTAGATTTACAAAAAAACCGAACAGAAAGCACCAAGACTTCTCAAATCCTCCTGCCTCTTGCCTCCCCTGGCAGGCGGTGTCCACCCTATTATCAACATTTTGCATTAGCATGGTACATTTGTTTTAGGTGATGAATGAATATGGACATGATTATTAAGTAAAAGTCCATAGTTTATATTAGGTTTCACTCTTAGTTTTGTACAATTCTATGAGTTTTGACAAGTGTAGAATTCACCATTACACCTATTCATGCCTTCCTTCCTTTCCCCAAAGCCCTGGCACCCACTGACCTGTCTCTCTACTTTTGCCTATTTGAGAATGTCCTATGGTTGGAATCACAGAGTATTCAGCCTTTACAGACTGTCTTCCTTGACTCAGCAATACGTGTTTAAGTTTCCTCCTTGTCTTTTTGTAGCTTAAGAGTTCATTTGTGTTTTGTGCTGAAAAATATTCCATTGTCTGGCTACACCATTGTTTGTTTATCTGTTTGTCTACTGAAGGACAACTTGGTTGCTTCCAGGTTTTGGCAATTATGAATAAAGTGGACATAAATATTCATATACAGGTTTTTGGGTGGACATGAGTTTTCAACTTATTTGAGTAAATAGCAATGAGTACAGTACAATTGCTGGATCATATGTTAAAACTTTGGAAGAACCTGCCACTTGTCTTCCAAAGTGGTCATACCATTTGGTATTCCCACCAGTAATGAATGAGAGTTCCTGTTGTCCCACAACCTTGCCAGCATTTGGCATTATCAGTGTTCTGGTTTTTAGGTATTCCAATAGACACACAGTGATAGCTCATTGTTTTAATTTGCAATTCCTTAGTGACAGGAAAGTAAGCATATTTTTGTCCACTAACTTGTCATTTGTCTATCTTCTCTGGTTAGGTGTCTGTTAAGGTCTTTAGCCCATTTGTTAATTGGGTTGTTGTTTTCTTATTGTTGAGTTTTAAGAGTTCTTTGTATATTTTGGATATCAGTCCTTTATTAGTTAAGTGTTTTGCAAGTATTTCTCCCAGTTTGTGGCTTGTCTTTTTATTCTTGTATTCTCTACTTTTTAAATGTAGAGCAGCGGGGTGCCTGGGTGGCTGTCAGTTTTGTGTCGGACTCTTAGTTTCAGCTCAGGTCATGATCTCTGGGTCATGGGATTGAGCTCCATGTTGGGCTCCCTGCTCAGTGGGGAGTCTGCTTCCCCTCTCTCTCTCCTTGCTCCTCCCCACCATTCATGTACTCTCTCTAAAATAATTAAATAAATCTTGAAACAAAATGTAATAAAATGTAGAGCAGCATTGTCCAATAGAACTTCCTGCTGTGATTAAACTGTTCCATATCTACTCTGCCCAATACGGTAGCCACTAGTTACATGTGGCTCTTGAGCACTTGAAATAATGGCTAATGCAAGTGACGAGGTGAATTTTAAATTTTATTTAATTTTAATTAACTTCAATTTAAATGGGTATGTGTAGTTAGTGGTGACTGTGTTGGATAGGGAAGAAATGGAACAGTTCCCTTGGGCTTTCTTTCTTTTGTGACATTGACTAGGGATCATCTGTATTTCCTCCTGCATTTACAACCTCCCTTTGAATCCATTAGCAAGTCCTGTCTGTGCTACCTCTACAATGTGTTCCAAGTCCGCCCACTTCCCTCCATCCTTCACTGCTATAAGCTTACTCCAAACCACTACCACCCTTTGTGTGGACAACTTTAATAGTCTCAAAATTGGTCTCCCTGTTTCTATCCTTGTCCCCTACAACCTATTTTCTACATAGCAGCCAGAGTGTCTAGTTAAGACTTAGGTCAGAGCACATCACTCCTCTGTTCAAAATCCTCTATGGCTGCTAATCACACCTGGAATCAAATCCAGTTGCCAAGCCCTGCAGATTCTGGTGCCTGTCTCATGTCTCCTACCACCACCCCTCCTGCTTACTCTGTTCTAGCCACATGGGGCTTCTTTTTTTTTTTTTTAAGATTTTATTTATTTGACACAGAGAGAGACACACACACATGTAGCAAGAGAGGGAACACAAGCAGGGGGAGCTGGAGAGGGAGAAGCAGACTTCCTGCCAAGTGAGGAGCCCCATGCAGGCCTTGATCCCAGGACCTTGGGATCATGACCTGAGCCGAAGGCAGATGCTTAACGACTGAGCCACCCAGGCACCCTGGACATTCCCATTTCTGACTCTTCTCATTCGGGTGTCAATTCAAAAGTTGTATCTGAGAGGCCTTATGACTGCCCCATCTATGTGGCCACCTCCCCACCCTCCTGCCATCACTTTCTGTCACACTATCCTGTTCTATTTCCTCCCATGCACTCAGCACGCTGAAAACATCTTGTGTATTGATTTTGATTGAGTCCGTATCCCTTTCACAAGCTCTGTGAGGGAACCCTTGTCTGTCTTGTTCATCACTCTACTGTAAGCACCCTCGACAGTTCCTAGTACATGATAGGTGCCCAAGAAATATTCATTAAAGGAATGGACATCTGTGGAGCTATAGAAGCCGCAGATAAAGCACTTCCCCATTCAGTTCACAGAGGCTTAAAGCTTGGTCATTGCTCTTAAGGCTGTTATAAATGTGGCTGAGGTGAGCCAACATAGGCTTACAAAGGGAGCGTCCATGCCACCAGGCTAAGTGGCAAATGAGTTCTGAAGACAAGCAGTGTCACGGAAGTTTGGAGGAATACTAAGGAACCCCACCGACCTTGGAGGCTGAGTGGCACCACAGAGGAACAGAGAAGTAAATTTAGGGCTGTTGAAAAGTGTTTCCCAAACTTCCACTGTATGGGTGCCCATTTCAGGAATGCTGTCGTATCTACTTAACATCTGTATTGATAGTAACAATATTTTTCTTTGTATCATTTCACTTTAAAAATTTCAATACTGGGGCGCCTGGGTGGCTCAGTTGGTTAAACGCCTGCCTTCAGCTCAGGTCATGATCCCAGGGTCCTGGGATGGAGCAGGGGTCAGGCTCCCTGCTCAGTGGGGAGTCTGCTTCTCTCTCTCCCTCTGCTTGCCACTCCCCCTACTTGTGCACTCTCTCTCTCTGTCAAATAAATAAATAAAATCTTAAAAAAAAATTTTAATACCTTTTTGGGTCTCATCTACCCTAAGTAGTAGTAGGTAATCATCATCATCAAAAACAGACTTGATGTGCTTAGTACATTTTGTTTTATTTTTTTAAAAAGATTTTATTTACTTATTTGAGAGACAGAAAAGAAAAAGAAATACAGAGAGAGCACGAGTTGGGGGAGGGGCAGAGGGAGAAGCAGGCTCCCCTCTGAGCAGGGAGCCTGACGCAGATGCGGGGCTTGATCCTAGACCCCCTGGATCATGACCTAAGCTGAAGGCAGACGCTTAACCGAGGAAGCCACCCAGGTGTCCTTGCTTGGTATATTTTTAAAAATCCACTAAAATGAATACAACTATTAAAATGAAAAATATCTTTGTGTCACCTCAAATTGTCTCTCACTCCAAGGGGCAGGAGGCACATTTTGAGAACAATCACTGCAGGGATTGCTCTGGGACAGCTGGTGCCCAGGCTGCTCTGCTGATTCTAGTATCTGCAAATCTTGGACAGTGCCCTCCCCAACCCCGACCCCCTGCCATCCAGGTCCCTCAACCCAATCTGGTCCCTCATCTCTGTCCCTTCATTTCATAAGCCTTTACTGTTGTCTACATTGTAGATGGGGCCCTGCGCTGGGTGCTGAGGTCACGGGGGAGAGCAAAACATAGGTCTTGCCCTCAAGAAGTTCTCAGTCTAGTTGGAAAGGCATATATACAGACAAACACATCATAGTCCATAACAAGGTGACAAAATACCAGTCTGTACAGAGAGCTCAGGACATACAAAGAGGGTGTGGAGGGCTTCACAGAGGAGGCAGCATCTTTAAGGGCAAAGGGGGAGAGAATGTTCTAGGCACAACTAGATATACAAAGGCAACTGCAAAGTTTTTGTGGCCAGAGCACAGGATGATGGGTCAGGGAAAAGGGCAATGAGGTTGGAGAGGTGGCCAGAGGTCAGACCATCAAGGACCTAGAAGGCCATGGCCTTATCCTAGAGGCCATAGGGAGCTGCTGAATGATTTTAAGATGGGGAAGAGGCCCATGTAGCTTGATCTAGGGCTAGAGCAAGTTTTCTAGTTGCTGCCCCCTCACAACCATGTTTGGGGGTGGATCTCACCCTCTACCTGGGAACAATGGCAGAACAAAAGATTTCTGTGAAGCCTTGGGCATGTGCTGATATGGAAGGCTGATTCAATTTTAGCTCTTAATTGTCAACTGTATTGCTTGCCTTGGAATGTAGATCCCTCCTGTCATCAGAAAGCCTTTCAATGACAATTAAGTATAACCACCAATTACCACTTGTCTGCCACTGACCTGAATTAGAACCTGAGGCTGTGGATTAATCCCACCAAGCTTCTGGCATTTACAGGATATCTGCACTTAAAGGATATTACCCTGATGGCTAGGGTGCTCCAGTCTTAGCTTAGCAAGGGACTACTGCAATCTCAAACAGAATCGAAGCAATTTCTAAAATAGCTTATGATTCATTTTTTCTCCCCTCCTGTGCCTAAATCTGCTGGCTCCATGTGGAGGGATAGGCACAAGTAACTGTAGAGGTGACATCACAGGAGTGGGCTGCTTGTCTGCCAGCCAGCCTGGGGAGCCTGGCCTGGAGTGGTTTATCTGCTGGGCTGGGCAATCCCTCCCAGCCATTTTGGAGTCACAGTTCCAGGTTCCTTGGTCCATGTGCTTTCTCCATATTTCTTTTTCAGACAAGAATTCTGGGCCGGGAAATCCAGGATAATGGGAATAGCAGTGGCAGGAAGAATAATACAGCCTTACATCTGTATAATGCTTTAGAGTTGTGAAATCCATTTGCTCCATTTTGCTCCACCCAAACACCAGTGGGAAAGGGAAGCTGGGATTTTAGGCCGAACTGGAGATAAATCCTCCTTCTCTTGCACAAAGGAGGTAAATGCTAACATTCCCCATTTGCTTCAGGGCCCATCATGATTAGGCCTTGGATACCACCAGAAGGTCAGAGAGACTCCTTTCAGTGTCTAGGTGCTTCCTGTAAGATATATTTTCCAGCACAAATTGCCTGGCAGGCACAATCTATTAACCATGCCATCCTGATTGAGCCAGCAAGTAGTGCCAGTCTCAGCACTGCCAACTCCTTCTGTACACCCTGGTTTATAGTCCCAATGGTCCCAAAGACCTTTACTGGAGCCAAAGGCATGGCTGTTAACTGTGGAGCCCTGAAGGTAGGGTGTGTCATGAACATCTGGAAGTGCCAACAGCTGCCAGAGCAGCTCAAGGGTCTGTGAAAGGAAAAGGTGGAATCCGAGTCACATTAGCCACCACTGCGGATCCTGAGGTGAAGGGCCATCGAGCCCAGTCATGAACAGCTGAGGCGTAGGGTGAATGGATTCTTTCCTTGAAGGAGCCGGAAAAATAGTTCTGCATGGATCTCTTGTTTGCTCTGTGATGTTCCAACACCCGGTCCCAGCATAGTTTGCTGCCCCCAGTGCTCTACTGCTACACTCAGCATGAAAAGTCTCGCAGCCTAGCTTCCCTCCCCTGGTCCTCCCCAGCATCATGGCTGCCAAGCTGGAGACTAAACCGGGGACAAACTCTTGCTGGGCCGCCTTGGTTTTAGATTAGATTTCAGTGTTGCGTGCATGAGCGCGCGCACGCGTGTGCGTGCGACGCCTGTGGTTGGAGTTAGCCACAGGCACTCACGAGTATTGCAAGAGTGGCGGGTAATCCTGCTGTTGCTGCCATTGCCACCACCCCGCAAATTCAGGATGATCCAGTGCCAAGACCATAAATGCTGGTCAGTGCCACGAAAACGTCATCTTCGTAAACCTAGATTCTGTATTCAGGCCATTCTGTCGGAAATCTTGGCGGGGTATAAAAGTGACCCTTTTGAAAGTTGAATCTGTAAACTTATATGTGGAAAGTGACTGGCAGAACAGAACATCATCACCTCCAAAGCAGAGAGGCCTCCCAGAACTTGTTTTCCAGCTCATGGGGGATATGTGCGCCTATGAAAATAGATTAAGGATCACTGCTTCAGCCTCTTTTAGAGATGTGAATAAAAAATCTTGGCTTGGGATTGCCTCCTCTCTGGTTGACTGATTTTTCAATTGATTTGTATTTATTAGCTAATGAAATTAAAGTTGTAAAAATGATAACAGAAACACAATAAATCTCCCCCACAACTGGCTGTTTCTATGTCACTATGGTACATTCCTCACTTTGATTACTTCAAAGTCTATTATTTTGTTCTCAATTATTCTGTTTTTCTGGCACTGGAGAAAATCAATTTGTTTTATTTTCTCTTATTCATGCACTCAATTATGCTCTTCGGGCACATTTAATCACTTTGATGTTTTCATTTTATGGCCCGTCTCTAGGCACTTCAGCTGCATTGCTGCCAACGGGCAAGCAGGACTAATTTGCATGTCACAATAGACTTGAAATTCTAACTCAATTTCGAAATCTTTATGAAATCTCCCTCCAAAATATGCTTGGAGCTGCAAAGAGGCAGAAGGATGTGGGTAAACCAGAAGCCTATAAAGATGCTTTCCTTTCTCAAAACACTGAGAGCTCTTTGGTGGCCTGACTGGAGCTTGGGGATGTCCTGGTCCAGGTGTAGCAGAGGAGTCTACAGGATGGGATGTCTGTAGAGCTTCCGCTGGGACTCTGTGGTGAGAATCCTGCAAAGACTGCCCCTCAACATCAAGGCCAGGGAGGCTGGGCCTGCTTACTCTGGCATAAAATGCCTATCAGCACTGCTGGATTTGGCAGCTGTGCTAAAGACAGCACCTGAATCTCAGTTGGTTAAAGGGCCTCCGGGTAGACTGAGGGAATTGTCAACAGTAAGGCATTCCAGAACTCTGAGTGTTTTACCTTATTTTCTCTAATAAGTTCTTTTAAAAAAAAAATAGAAAAATGCAGTTTATTTTATTTTATATATTTTTTAACATTTCAAGTTTTTATTTACATTCTAGTTAGTTAACATACAGTGTAATATTAGTTTCAGTAGTAGAATTTAGTGGTTCATCACTTACATATAATAGCCAGTGCTGATCACTACAAGTGCCCTCCTAATCTCCATGACCCATTTAGCCCATCCCCCACCCACCTCCTGCCATCAACCCTCAGTTTGTTCTCTGTAGTTAAGAGTATCTTCTCTAGGGGTGCCTGGGTAGCTCAGTGGGTTAAGTGTCTGCCTTAGGCTCAAGTCATGACCTCAGGGTCCTGGGATCGGGCCCCACATCTGGCTCTCTGCTCAGCAGGCAGCCTGCTTCCTCCTGCCTCTCTACCTACGTGTGATCTCTCTGTCAAATAAATAAATAAAATCTTAAAAAAAAAGAGTATCTTCTCTAGTAAGTTCTAACCTCCTTTCTGCTCCCTGATTATTTTAGAGCTAACAGCTGGAGGGGAATAAATGATATAATTGCTTTAGGCATGTACTTTGGGCAAACAGAAAAAAAAGCTTAATTAAACACATCAGAGGCCTCCAAGTATTCTTCAAAATTTCTTGGTTTGGGGGTGCCTAGGTGGCTCAGTGGGTTAAGCCTCTGCCTTCGGCTCGGGTCATGATCTCAGGGCCTGGGATTGAGCCCCACATCGGGCTCTCTGCTCCGCAGGGAGCCTGATTCCCCCACCCCCACCCCCCGCCTGCCTCTCTGCCTACTTGTGATCTCTGTCTGTTGAATAAATGAATAAAATCTTTTAAAAAAATTTCTTGGTTTGTTGTATACTAAAACCAGCAACTCCATCAGGAAGAAGGAAAATTCCATATTTCCTCTTCTAAACCTTGGGCATGACCTTCAATTTCTCAGGTGGAATTCCAGCTCCCTTCCTTGTTCTGTGACCTTGTACAAGCTAATCAACTTCCCTAAGCCTCATCTGTTGAATGGAGCTAATAACATTACCTACCTCAGAGACAGACTTGCTTCCCAAACTTCAATACTGCCAAGAAATTTGTCATATTTATATACCACTTATGTGGAAACCTCTCTCATACCAACTCTGTTTTAAAAAAATTAAGCTTATCCTAAGCAATGATATCTGTGAAATTATCAGATTTTGATGTGACAGTTATATTTCTTTCCAATACACACTAAAACATACATGGCTGACCCTTGAACAGCACGGTTTGAACAGCATGGGTCCACTTATACATGGATTTTTTACAGTATAGTACTGTAAAAATATTTTCTCTTTCTTACGATTTTTTAATACCATTTTTTCTCTACCTTACTTTATTGTAAGAATACGAAAACACTAATTCAAAGGGATACATGCACCCTTATGTTTATAGCAGCATTATTTACAATAGCCAAGCTATGGAAGCAGCCCAAGTGTCCATTGATTGATGAATGGATAAAGAAGATGTGGTATATATATACAATGGAATATTATTCAACCACAAAAAACAATGAAATCAGCGCCTGAGTGGCTCAGTTGGTTAAGTGTCCGTCTTCAACTCAGATCATGATCCCAGGGTCCTGGGATGGAGTTCTACATCAGGCTCCTTACTCAGCAGGGAGTCTGCTTCTCCTTCTGCCCCTCCCCCAACTTGTGTTCTCTCTCTCACACACAAATAAATAAATAAAATCTTTGAAAAAAAAGAAATATTACCATTTGCAACAATGTGGATAAAGCTAGAGAGTATGGTGCTAAGCAAAATAAGCCAGAGAAAGACAAATACCATATGATTTCACTCATATGTGGAATTTAAGAAAGAAAAGAAATGAGCAAAGGAAAAAAAAAAGAGAGAGAGAGAAATCAAGAAACAGATAGTTAATTATAGATAACAAACTCATGGTTACCAGAGGGTAGGTGGTGGGGGGATGGGTTAAATAAGTGATGGGGATTAAGGAGTACAATTGTGATGAGCACCGGCTGATGTATGGAACTGTTAAATCACTATATTGTATACCTGAAACTAATATAACACTGTATGTTAATTAATGGGAATTAAAATAAAAACTTAAAGAAAAAAGAATATAGTACACAAATACATATACAAAATATGTGTTAATTATTTATGTTTCAGTAAGTTTTCTGTCAATAGTAGGTTATTAGTAACATTTTGGGGGATTTAAAAGTTATATGCATTTGTGTCCACCCAGGGACACCAAAAAACAAAGACAAAAATTTAAAAGAACCCAAACAAACAAAAGTTATATGTAGATTTTTCAAGTGTGTAGGGTGTTGGTGCCCCAACTGTCACATTGTTCAAGGGTCAACTATACAGCAAACATACGAAATTCATTCCTGCCTTAGGGTCTTTGATCTTGCTCTTCTCTTTATCTAGAATGTTTTTCACCCCAATTTTTGCAAAGCTCCTTCCCTTACTTCATTAAACTCTATTCCCAAATGTCACTTCCTCAGGGAAGGCTTTACTGACCATCTACCTAAAATAGCACCCCACTGGAATTTATCAGTAACCAACCTTAAATATTTATTTGTTTATTGTCTATCTTCCTCACTAAAATGTAAGCTTCATGATGGGCAAGGCCTATACTTGTCCTATTTACATCTCTATCACCAGTGCCTAGAATAGTGCCTGGCACATATTAACACCAAATACGTATTTGTTGAGTGTATGAAACATTAAAATAAAAAATTAGCAGTAACCAGGGTCCCCTTCCACCAGAGAAAGCAGAGTGGAAAGCCAGAACTTTTATCCCTGTTCAATGGCAAGGAAGTTTACCCACTGCTATCAGTAGAGACCACATGGGGGGCAGTAACAATGTTCCACTCCCATTCCCAGCCAGGGTGGTATCAGTGGAGTTCTAATGGGGAACCTGAATTTCCACTCTTGCCCAGCAGTAAGGAGGTGCCCCACCTCCCTCCAGGCTGTCAATGGCAGCTCAGTGGGGAACCTAGACTTTTATCCCCACTTGGAAGTAATGGGGTGATGCTCCCTCCTCTGCCATCATGATGTCAGAGGAAATCTGCTAAAATGGAAGATTTAAGGAAGATACAGATATTGTAAAAAAAAAAAACAACTAAAAATTTCAGGATACAATAGAAAGTCACTTATACCAAGAAAAAGGAAACTATGAACTCAAATGGGAAAAAGACAATCAACAGATGTCAACATAGCAATGACATAGATGTTGGAAATGTCAGACAAGGAGTTTAAAGAGGCCATCATAAAAATATTTCACTGAGTAATTCTGAACATGCTTGAAAAAAAATAAGAAGTCTCAGCAAAGAAACAAAAGAAATAAAGAAAAACTAAATGGAAATTTTAGAACTGAAAAATACAAGTAAAATAAAAAACTCAATAGATGGGCTCCACAGCAGAGTGGAGGGAGGTGGGAGAGGTAAAATCAGTAAACTGGAATATAGAACAATAGAAATTGTCCAATTTGAACAAAAGACAAAAAATAGCCCAAGAAAATGAGAAGAACCTCAAGGACCATGTGGAACTACAATATAAGATCTAACATTCATGGGGCATCTGGGTGGCTAAGTCGGTTAAGGATCTGACTCTTGGTTTCAGCTCAGGTCATGATCTCAGGGTGTGAGATTGAGCCCTGCGTCTGGCTCTGCAATCTGTGGGGAGTCTGCTTGAGATTATCTCCCTCTCCCTTTGCCCATCCCCCTACTCTCTGTCTCTCTGTCTCTCTCTTTCTCAAATAAATAAATAAATAAATAAATAAATAAATAAATCTTAAAAAAAAAACAAACCCACCCAAACAAACAGGAACAACATTCATGTCACCAAAGTCCCAGAGGGCAACGAGAAAGAGGATGGGACTGAAAATGAATATCTTTTTAAAAAATTAATTAATTAATTAATTAGAGAGAGAGAGAGAGAGAGAGCGAGAGAGCGTGCGCACAAGTAAGCATAGCAGCAGAGGGAGAAGCAGGCTCCCTGCTGAGCACAGAGCCTGAGATGGGACTTGAATCCAGAACTCTGGGATAATGACCTGAGCTTAAGGCAGATGCTCAAATGACGGAGCCACCCAGGTGCCCCTGAAAAAGAATTTCAAGAAATAATTGCTAAAGATTTCCCAGATTTGGCAAAAGATATAAACCTACAGATTCAAGAATCTGACTGAACTCCAAACGGGATAAATCCAAAGAAATCCACACCAAGTCCTATCATAATCAAATTCCTAAAAAATAAAAAATAAAAAAAAAACGGGGGAAAAACTATAAAAACAATTCTGGAAAGCAGCAAAAACAGAAACAAAGTCTATAAGGGAAAGATAATTCAAATGACTGGTTTTCTCATCAAAAACCATGGAGGCCAGAAGGATGGTAAGATATTTTTCAGGTGGTGTAAGAAAGTAACTGTCAACACAAAATTCTAGGTCTACGAAAATATTTCTCAGGAATGAAGGGGAAATAAAGATATTCTCAAAGGAAGGAAAATTAAGGGAATCTGTTGCTGCCAGACCTACACTAACAGAATAGCTAAAGGAAGTTTTTGCAATGGAAGAGTAATAATAAAAGAAGGAATCTTGGAACATCAGGAAGGAAGAAAGAAAATGGAAAGAGTAAAAATATGAATAAACATAAACATACTAGGGTTTTCCCCTCCTCTTCAGTTTTTTAAATTATGTTTAATGGTTGAACCAGAAATGATAACACTGATGTAGTTGTAATGTATGTAGAGGAAATACTTAGGGCAATTATATTATAAATGGGAGAGGGGAAAGGACTTAGAGGTAGGTAAGTTTTCTAAACTTCATTCTAACTGGTAAAATGTTGATACAGCAGACTGTGGTAAGTTAGGCACATATAATATATATCCAGAGACACCACTAAAGAGCCTACACAGAGAGATACAAACAAAACCACTAAGGATGAATCAAAATGAAATTTGAACAGAGGTATAAGTTACCAACAGTAAAGGATGAAGAAGAAAACACAGAAGGAACAAAGGAAACAAAGAGAAAACAAAACATAAAGGGGCACCTAGGTGGCTCAGTCAGTTAAGCAGCTCCCTTTGGCTCAGGTCATGATCCCAGGGTCCTGGGATTGAGCCCCACATTGGGCTCCCTGCTCGGTGGAGAGCCTGCTTCTCCCTTTCCCTCTGCCTGCTGCTCTGCCTACTTGTGCTCTCTCTGCATCTCTCTAATAAATAAATAAAATCTTTAAAAAAAAACATAAAATGGCAGATTTAGTCCCTAACATATCAAAACTACATTGAGTGTAAATGATCTAAATACATTAGTTAAAAGACAAAGATTGGCAGGGTCACTAAAAAAGTGATCCAACTATATGCTATTTCTAAGAAGCTCATTTCAAATACGATATTAGCACGTTGAAAATAAAATGATAGAAAATATATGCCATGCAAACATCAATCAAAAGAAAGCAGGAGTGGCTATATTCATATCAGAGAGAGTAGACTTCAGAGCAAAGAAAATTACCATGGACAGAAAGGGACATTACATAATGGTGAAAGGGTCAATCTACCAAGAAGATATAGCAACCCGAATTGTATATGCCAAACAACAGAGCTTCAGAATACATGAAGCAGATGCCGATAGCGTTATAAGGAGAAATAGATTCACAATTAGAACTGGAGACTTCAACATCCCTCTCTCAGCAACTGATAATAGAACAAGACAGAAAATGACAAAGGATACAGAAGAACTCTACAATGCTATCAGCCAATAGGATCTAATCGACACTGATTGAACATTCCATGAAACGACAACAGAATATACCTTCTTTTCTAGCACTCACAGAACATATATCAAAATAGACCAGATACTGGGCCATAAAAAACCCCAACAGCTGAACAAAATTGAAATTATAAAGCACATGTTTTCTGACTACAGTGGTATCAAAGTAGAAATGAAAAACTTCCTGAAAAAGAAATCTCCAGGCCCAGATGGTCTCACTGGAGAATTCTACCAGAAAGAAGAATTAACACCAATTCTCCCCTACCTCTTGCAGAAGAGAACACTCCAAACTCACTTTACAAGGCAGTATTGGCCTGATACTGAAAGCAAATGATGACAGCACAAAAAAGAAAACTGCAGGCTAATATCCCTCATGAATATAGATGCAAAATCCTCAAGAAAATATTAGCAAATAGAATTGAGCAATGTAGATAATAACTGTACACCATGGCCAAGTGGGGTTTATTCCAGATATACAAAGCTGGCTCAAAGTTTGAAAATCAATCAAGCTAACATACCATATTAAAAGGCTAAAAAATAAAAATTACATACACATTACTATTAGTATCAAATGATGCAGAAGCAGCATTTAACAAAATTTAACACCCATTCATAACAAAAACTCTCATAAAACTAGGAATATAAAGGATTACTGCTTCAACTTGATAAGGAAGATCAACAAAAACCTACAGCTAACATCATTTATTATGGTGAAATACTGAGTGTTTTTCCTTTAAGTTCTGGAATAAGGCAAGGATGTCTTCTCTAACCATTCTTATTTAATATAATATTGGAAGTCTAAGCCAGTGCAATAAAGTAAGAAAAGGAAACAAAAAGCATACAGATCAGAAAGGAAAAAAACAAAACTGTCTCTATTTGTAGATGAGTGGTGATCTATGTAGAAAATCTTAAGGAATCTATAAGAAAACAGAATTAATAAATGAGTTCAGTAAGGTCCCAGGATATAACTGCAATATTCAAAAACTGTATTTCTATACAGTAACAATTTACACATGGGAACCAAAATGAAAAAAACAATAACTCAAAGAAAAACTTAGGTACAAAACTTGTTTAGGATCTGTATGCTGAAAATTATAAAATGCTGAAGAAGGAAATAAAAAAAGTCCTGAATAAATGGAGAGACACACCATGTTCATGGATTGGAAGACTCAATACAATAAAGATGTCAGTTCTTCCCAAACTGATAACCAGGTTTAACATAATTCCTAACAAAATCACATTAAGGTATTTTGTAGATATAGACAAGATTATTCTAAAACTTATATGGAAAGCAAAGGAACTGGTATAAGCTAAAATAATTTTGAAAAAGAAGAAAGAGGAATCACTCTACCTGATTTAAGGTTTATTATATAGCTATAGTAATCAAGACTGTGAGGAGGAATAATCACATAGCCCAATGGAGCAGAAGAGAAAACTCGGAACGACTGTTGTCTTGGAGTAAAGGAAGGTTTTGGAAAGGAATGTGGTCCTAGGGAGCTCTCTGGACTTTACACCCTTCTACTAGACAAAAGAGGCTTTACAGCATGAGTCAAAGGAAAATTTGCTCTCTTGAGTGGACAGCTGGAAGCACTTAAGAATTACTAGAGGTATTTAAGAAAGGAAAGAGCACCTGAGACGTAAAATTCTCACTCTCCAGTCCCTATCTTTCCAGCTGTGTGCAGGTGCAGTGACCAGGTTTTGTAAACCAAAAATTAGGAAATAAGTTCTGATAAAATGATAGCAATAATAATAATTAAAAGCTCAAACATGTAGGGGCACCTGGGTGGTTCAGTTGGTTGAGCATCTGACTCTTGCTTTCAGCTCAGGTCATGGGGATTGGGCCCCGCATTGGGCTGCATGCTCAGCAAGAGTCTGCTTGAGATTCTCTCTCCCTCTCCCTATCCCTCCTGCTTGTGCTCTCTCTCTAAAATAAAAAATGAACAAATCTTAAAAAAATAAAACCTCAAAAACATATTGCTTTTTTTTCTGAATAACAAAGCAACACATATTCATGGTAGAAATTTTGAAAAATACAGAAAAACAAGAAAGAACAAGTTAAAAAAATACTCATAATCCCAGTTCTACCACCAAAGTAACTACTGTTAGTATTTCTGTTATACTTCCTTCCGGCATTTCTCTGTGTATATCCACACACTCACTCATACACAATTATATCTACAAAATTGAGACTATATGGTATTAAATCATTTCATATCCTGTTATTTCTCACTTAATATTATTATCATGACAATAATTTTGTGGCATCCAATTGCTTTTAAAATTTTCTTTTTAATTGGCTGCAACAACTCTTCCATGTAGATGTATTTGAGACAATGTATCATACCTCTAATTCAACATATCAAAACAGAACACATCAAGTATATGTTTCTGTAAAACTACCCCCCTCCTCCAATGGCTCCCCATCTCAGTTGGTATCCAGGCTGGAAAGCTCAGAATAATCTTTACTTCTTCCTTTCTTTTTGATCCCCTATACATGACCCATTTGGAAGTGTTCTTGATACTCTCTTCCAAACAACTCTCAGCCATTTGGGAGGAATAGGATAGGGAATATCCTAATATCACTGTTCTGGTCCAGGCTCTTTCAGGCTCAATCTTGGAATACCACCATGATTTACCCAAATATCACTGCATCATGTTATGTCCTAATTCTAGAACCTAGAATGGCTGTCACTTTATTGTATCCAATATGGACTACTCAGCCTGAAATTCAAGGGAACTTGCAATCTGCCCCGGCACTCACCTGAGTTTCCCTCGCTTATGAGCACTTCTGCATTCTTATCAATTTAAATCCTCCAAACCTTTTGAAAGCAGTCTCCCTAAAGTCTTACTCCCCCACTTCTACATAGTATCAGCCTTATTATATCCTCATCTGTCTAAGAGGGTTAATTTTGTCTCCTTCCCTAGACTTCTCAGCTGTTTATTAAAGGCAGAGACCATATTTTAAACTTCTCTTACACCTCTCATGGCACTAAGAACATGGGAGGCTCCAAAAACTAATCATTGATTGATTTAATGGGGCTCTGAAGTGGAGACATAACCATACTTCTTAAAATTAACCTGGTTCACAACCTCACTTTGGGAGACATTGCAGGGTGAAAAGGTTTACTAGGGGCAATTGAAAAAAGCAGACAGGGGATGATGAGTAGATTTGACTGACCAATATTGTTATAAAGCAGAGGGCACCAGGTCTGGATTCAAATCCTGAGGGCACCACTTACTTGCTACATTGGGCATGGTACACCATGTCTTTGGACACCAGTTTCCTACCTTATGAGGCAATTATGAGGATTAAATGAGATCACATATGTAAAGAATCCAGCATATGGTATAGTACAGTTGGCTTTCAATAATAGTAGTTCCCATGGGGCGCCTGGGTGGCTTAGTGGGTTAAAGCCTCTGCCTTCACCTCGGGTCATGATCTCAGGGTCCTGGGATCTAGCCCCGCGTTGGGCTCTCTGCTCAGTGGGGAGCCTGCTTCCTCCTCTCTCTCTGCCTGCCTCTGTCTACTTGTGGTCTCTGTCTGTCAAACAAATAAATAAAAATCTTTAAAAAAATAATAGTAGCTCCCACCTCCTGGATTTATATAGGTATTTGGTGTCTTCATAAGTAATCTACTGAGGGTTTTCATGGTTTGTTAAAAGCTGTTGTCTAGGGATGCCTGGGTGGCTCAGTTGGTTAAGCGACTGCCTTAGGCTCAGGTCATGATCCCAGCGTCCTGGGTTTGAGTCCCACATCGGGCTCCTTGCTCTGAGGGGAGCCCGCTTCTCCCTCTGCCTCTGCCTGCCACTCTGCCTGCCTGTACTCTCTCTAGCTCTCTGACAAATAAATAAAATCTTAAAAAAAAAAGCTGTTGTCTAGGGGTGCCTGGGTGGCTCAGTTGGTTGGGTGTCTGCCTTTGGCTCAGATCATGATCCCAGACTCCCGGGATTGAGCCCCGCATTGAGCCCCACATTGGGCTTCCTGCTTGGTGGGAAGTCTGCTTCTCCCTCTGCCTCTCACCCGGCTGTGTTCTCTCTCTTTCTCAAATAAATAAATAAAATCTTTTAAAAGAATAAAAGCTGTTGTCTAAGTTACTGTGACCTTGGGGAGCAGTCTTCATTTTTATTTTAGAATTTATAAGTTTTTCAGCCAGACACTTTTTAAAAGATTTTATTTATTTATTTGACAGAGGGAGAGAGCAAGCACAAACGGGGAAGTGGCAGAGGGAGAGGGAGTAGGCTCCCCTTTGAACAGGGAGCCCAATGTGGGGATTAATCCCAGGACCCTGGGATTATGACCTGAGCTGAAGGCAGATGTTTAACCAACTGAGTCACCCAGGTGCCCCTCAGCATGACATTTTTACAACTTTTCTTCCTGTTGAACAATGACAGCAACAACAAGCCTTTCCAATTCTTTTACTCTTTAGTGAAACAAGATAGGAACCTGGTCAATGGGGAAGCCAGGCTGGTAGTAGGCTCTTGGAAAGAACCACAGTGGACTGGAGAAGAATAAAAGGACAGGGGATGGCTAGGGGAGATAAGGGATGGACATCACAGAGATCCTCCCCTGAAGTAATGCAAATTGGCTCGGTATTCTCTACAATCCTGCTCCAAATCCTTCTAAGAAGCCTTAAAGCAGATGGTCAGTCTGTCTTGGGACCAACTCTGCCTTTCAACTTATCCTTATGGCTTCTCAGGAAACAAGAGAAGGTGTAGAAGCAAGTTAAGTTTCCATGGTGTAGAGTCCCTCCAGGCAGGAGTGCTGCTTCAAGCTTGGAGCTTCAGCAGGCCTTGGACATGTCCAGACCTGATGTCCTAATTGCTAGTCCTTAGAAGAATGTCAATCCCAGACTTCAAATTGCCCGAGGAGGGGCAGCTTACACTCAGCACAATGGTGTTCCTGAGAATATTACCAATAGATGTGCAAAGGGACTCATCTTGGGGCCATGGAACTGTAAATAGCAGAGTGGGGCTGGTAAACACCACACACTTCAGGTAGCAGGAGCTGGATGGGTTGGCTTCTTCCACCTTTTGTCCTCTTTTACTTTTCTACTCAGCTTAAAATGGAGTAGAAACGTTCAATGATAGTATGGTTGGGTGATGGGAGCATGGTAGGGGTAGGTGTTAGGGAATGTTAAAAGGCCTGGGTCAGAGGCCAGGACTGCCAAGTGTTGCTCATGGCTATCTTCCTCCCATTTCCAAAGAGACATCCGATTTTAGGTGCTTTGGGTCAGCCACGTGGAAGGAGCTGGATATGCAGTGAAGGGTGGGAAGAGTTTACCAGGGGCAATTGGAAAAAGGGGGGGGTTAAAAATGAGATTGAAAAAATGAGGTATGACAAATATACTTGGCAGGGCAACACTGCAAAGAGAAGAGGGGGGCTGGAAAGGACAAACAGCCTGACTCCAAAGCCCAAGTTCAGAAAGACCAGGGTTCAAGTGTGTGCTCTGCCACCTATTAACACTGTGTGTAGCACATAGTAGGTGCTTAGTAATTGCTTGCTGAATGAATGAACAAATGTGACCTTGGCCAAGTCACTTATCTTCTCTGAGCCTCAGTTTCCTCATCTGTAAAATAAATAGTAGCTATTGTTCTTATCATTTCACCTGTGTTGTCTCTCCCCTATACCCACATCAGTTGGCTAGTCCATCTGCCCAACCCTGCACTGTATGAGATGCCAACTCAGCCTCCTTCATCAAGGGTCAGAAAAGGCAGATGTTTATAAGGCCTTCTCTTACCTCTTGTGTCCTCCCCCTCCTCTTCCTTCTTACCTCTTGGCCCTATCTGTCTCCTTTTCTATTCCAGGCAAACTTGGGGTACAGTCTGGGAACTCACAGCAAGTGAGTTGTAACCTTCAATTACAATGCCAACACATACTTGTGAATGCACAACTCACCCTCCCTCTGCACTCAGCCACAGAAGGTTGTGTCTGGGTTGCAACAAGAAGCTTTTGTCCCCCTAGGGACCTTTACTCAATTCAAATGTCATCAGTACTAGGGACTAGAAAAACTCTACCCCTGTTTCCTCACACAGAGCCAGGCAGGCTTGGGGAGCTAGCCATCCCTGGGGATTGATCGTATCAGCACTGTTCCAACTCTGGAAAGTTCAGTGTGAGCCAGCTCTTCTGGAGTACATCAACCAGAGGAAAGGCAAACAAGTCTAAGCACATGAAGATGGTGTGAGGATGATTTTACAGTAGTGGGCATGAGCTAAGCTGAACGATCCACACTTCCTCGTGAGCACTGACACATATCTTTGAGATTCACTGGCATGAGAAGAGCAATTTGTTAGAGCAATACATAGCTTTTTCCTGTATAAAGCTAACAGCTTGAATTGACTCTCCAAGGTTTTTTGTCTTTTTTTCCCCTCTTGGAAAGACTAATGGGCAGTAAAGATGGGATAAGGTGAGGTCTAAATTTGCCTTTCCCTCCAGTCAACCTGTGGCACATGGAACGTATCTCTATAAGATGAACCTCCCCAGGTTTGATCTTCAATAGGTTAAAAATCCCATCTTTTGTGCTTCTAGGGGATGTGATGAGAAAGAGAAAAAAACCCAAGCTCAAAGGCTGAACAAATTCAACCGAGACATACTGGCTAAACTCCCTCCCATAGAGTGGAGCTTAATCCATCCACTCCATCATGGCCATTGCATCTTCCCAAATCAATCCATGCCTCCCCCCTCCTTTGTTTTTAATACGGCGGAAGGAGGGCAAGAGACACTGCGAGAAATGGCCAGCCTCACTGAGGTTTTAATATGCAAGAACAAATGACAAGTCATGTAGGCAGGTTCAGGAAAATCTTTCAGAATGTAGAAAATTCAGCAGCTTTTCCACACTGACCATTGTCATGGCAACACACTATCTGATGGCAGCATGCGTCACCAGGCTGGAGGGGCACAGTCTCAGTATAGCAGGTTAGCCTGGCCATTTTTAGCAACATTTGGACTTCTTTCTAGCCTCATTTCTTCTTGGTTTAGCTGAATTTCTTTCTGGTTCTGGACTTGTGAGCTCTGCTCATTTGCATGGCTAGAACACAAGACTTTGTCAATATGAAGGAGATGGCTAAATGGAAAATCTGATCATTCCTAGTATTCTATAGCCAGTCTACTTGCTGTCCGCCCTCCCTGGCTCCTCCCCACCCACTCTCAGCCATTTAATTTCTTTTCTTCTCATCAATTCTTTCCTCTACACAGTATTACCTCCCCCCACCCCCGCCCCAACAACTGTGACTCATCTACCAACCCCTGCACTCTCATCATATTCCTTTTATTGTTTTTCTATTTTCTCATTTTTAACATACAGCATCCTAGGATCTTAGGATTAGAAGGAACTTTAATAATCTAGTACAATTGCCCTCCCCCAATGCAGGAACATGTCTATGATATGACAGTCAAGTGACTATCTAGCCTCTACTTGCAAGTCTCCAGGAACAGAGTCCTCATTCCTTTTTGGGCAGCCTGCTCCAGTTTGGGTAGCTCAAAATGTTAGAAAATTCCTCCTCCTACTGAATACAAATTCGCCTTTTTTGTAATATTTACCCATGAGTCCTAGTTCTGTGCCCTGTGACCACATACACTCTGCGACAGCCTCTCAGAGATATGAAGTAAAGACCACATCTCCCTGGGTCTTCTTTTCTACAAAAGCCCCAGCTCCTCCAACCAGACCTCTTGGAGCCTGGTCTACAGTCTTTTCTCCCTCCTGACTGACCAGTAGCATGCTCCTGTTTGCCTAGAGCCCTTTTAAAGTGAGGATGATACTGCATCAGCATGTCTGGAGGCCACCTTGTCCTAGAGACTCACATCAATGTCCCCATTGACTAAAATCCCTAGCTCTTTCAGACAAAATGCTGCTGAGTCGTATCTTCCCATCTTCCCAATCGCTTCTGAGGACCCAATTCCTGGTCCATACATTTTCTCTCAGCTTAACGTCTTTGTACTGCTATCAGAATATTGTTTTAACCTGTCAGGATCTTCTAAAAACCTTGACTTACATGTAACTTACATGTCCTCTAAGATTTTTGATGACCCCCCCAACCCTCAAACTAATCTTTTATCTCAGGTCTTTTAAAAATGTATTTCTCTTTTGGGTTTCTTACCTTTCCTAGTTCTCTTCCCTTTGAATTACCTTCCTTACGTCTTCTCTCACTTGTCATTTCCATTTCCTCAATAGCAAGATGTCACCGCTCTGGAGATATGTGTTTGGGTACGTGTGCAGGAAAGCATGAGGGCATACAGATATCTGCACATACGGAGGTGTGAGCAAGAACCTGCAGAGGCTTGTTTAGTTTATCTGTTTCTATTGCTTTGTCTGTACTCTACCAGGATTTAGATCCTGGATCGGGGGTGGGGGGAGGGGATGGTAAGGTTGAAGGAAGAGGGGTAAGAAAAGTTGGTTCAGGATCAGTCCCAAAGGAAACAGGGAAGGTGTCCTGGTCTGTGAGGGGCAGGAGGAAATTAGAGTGGGAGCACTAGTGTTAATCAGGGCTGCAGGAGAGTGAGAAGGACTGGCAAAGGGCCAGGAATAGAAAGAGTTGAAAGGCCTTAAAGACTGTACAAGGGAGGAGGATTTGGTTAGGAAGTGAGGATTTGTGGGGTTGGTATCCACCATGACTCCAGAGGGAGGTAGCTTGAAACTATAGGGTCAGGAGAAGGATGAGAGCTATGGGACACCTCACAGAGACAATAAGCCTTGCTGTGAGCATAGCCTTACAGGTCTATGACTTGTGAGCTTAGACAATTTTCTGTGCCCAAAGGAGCCTGGGACGTGGAGTCCCTGCCTAAGGACTTGGCTGTTTTCACAGACTGGACTCTACAAGAGGTTAGGGCCTTAATATAACCTTCAGCAAAGATGCCCCCCTTAGGACACAGTGCCTTCCCTCAGACTAACTCTGGTACAGAATAGGAGTCCCTTTCATGCTGGTTTCTATTCCAACGAGGGAGTCAAAGGTAGGAGAATCGCTGCTATCTTGGTCGTTATACGAATAAACGTGGGAATTTCACTCTCCAAGATGGGCAATATGATACCCTTAGCCTCTTAATTCTACAAATAATTAGGATCCCCAAAATATGCACACATACATACAAATTCAATTAAATAAGAAAATAGGTGCTGAAACGACTTTACAATAGTGTAGAGAAAGTGAACTGAGTTAAGGAGCAGCAGCTGGGGATTGGGGAGGGGCTCTATTGGAAAGCTAAGGGCAGCTTCCCCAGACAGCTAGTGGACAGTGTGATCAAGATGATAATAACCTGATGGCTGCCATTTTCCCTCTGGCCAGAAGCCAGAACAGTTGTGGGCCAGCCGGAAGGAATGGCAGGGTAGCGCGGCTTCTCCACCTCCAGTGCTCTGGGAAAAGACTGGGGAGCCTACTCTCAGAGCACCAGAATCCTGACTATCCATTGTAGGCCTATGGTCTCTCAAGGCCAGACTGGACCACGGAACCATACAGGAACACAATGTCTGCGAGACCCTCCTTCCCCCTCCCTTAAGTCTGAAGAGGCTTGAACTTCCCTCACCTTCAAGAGGGTTTTACTGTTGCTCTTTTAAAAGAAAAAGTGTTCCAGGGCACACTCGAGAACTGGTTTTTCTCTGGAGGTGCCTCAAGATAAACCTTTTGTCTCCCTGAAGGTGACATTAGCTGGCCAAACGACAATTCCAGTCAGAGTGGCCAGTGTGGAATTCCAACGACAAGCTATCAGGCCAAGAAGATGTTTCCCTTCTAAGTCAGTGAAATGGTTAGCCACTAAAGACAAATGGTATTTGGGGAAGCCCCAGCGACAGGCCACTGCAAGCTGGGTGGAATGAGGAGGGCAGAGCTTGAGGGGTGGTGCTCACCTTTGATGTAGTTGAGGATTTGCTGGACTCGGTGGGGCTCATTGCGGTCTGGCCGGCAGCTTGGCGTGATTTCCAACACATAATCAGGACCATATGCTGTGAAAAACTGTAAGGAAAAGGGAAAGGCCAAAAAACAAACTAAACCACAGAAAACCTCCAAAGCAAACCACATACACACAGAATAACCGAAAGACAACCACCAGTACTGACAAGGAAAGGGAGGCCCAGGGGCGCTGGGCAGGACGATTTGGCAGGAAAGGCTCGTGCCGGTGGTACCACTCCTCTTGTTCAAAAGCCCCAGGGACAGGTCACTGCTACATTATTTAGCGTGTTGTTCAAGGTTCTCTCTGCTCAGGTGTCCACTTTTCTCTCCAGCCTTAGTTCTTACTGCACCCTCCTCTCTAGCCACACTGGCCTGCCCTGGGCTCCCCCAAATCACACCGTGCTTTGTCCTCTCCTTAGGATCTCTGCCGTCGCTCCTTGTTCAGGTTGCAAAGGCCCTCCCCTCAATTTCTGCTGCCTGTGCAAAACTTCCCCACCCTCCAGGCAGAGCTCAAATGTCACCTCCTTCACAAAGCTGTCCCTTATTTTCCACCAACCCCCAGAGTGTTCTTTTGGTACCTTAATTTTTTGGCCCTTATTCAACAATGAGTGCTTGCCTGCCTATCACACGTGGGTCACTGTGCTGCCTGCTGGGAGGACCACGAAGATGGGCAAGACCTCCTCTGGGATGCACTCGGTGCTCACAGGCACACTCTGCCCCGGACAGAGATTTTTCAACAGTGACCTGAGCTCCCTGCACCGTCAGCTCCTGGAGGGCAGGCAGCACCTACGTCTTATTACCTCCTTGATCCTCACAGGCTAATGGCAGTTGCCTGCTAGTTTCGGCTGCCTTGAATTCCCTGACCCAGGAATGTCAAGCAAGCCTGGTTTCTCCAGTTTTTCTTTCCTTGTAGCAGAGTTTGTTTTTTAAATTCAGGGAATCAAAGTAAAGGTTTTTGGATTCTATTTCTAGCTCACTAGATGATTCCTTGTGACCTCTGGTAACTTACAATATCTGATTCAGCTTCTCTATGAGGGCCCGCTTGGGGAAAAACACCCCACGACAAAGGGAATCATTCAATTGGGATAAGTCCTTGAATGGGAAGTATGCACAACTACTATTTCTGTTTAGTTTTTAACAGAAATAGTAGTTGTGCATACTCTCTGGAGAAAGAGCATATGGTCCTTAACATTACGTGCTTTCAATAGTGATATTGTTAGGCAGTAAGTATAACAGGGGGATTCAAATTCCACGGGAAAAAATGGTAGAGAGCACATGAAAAAAGGGATGTGGATATGGGTCGTGAATTTGATGTCATTCAGAGAAGCCCAGGGTTATCGCCACTGCCACCAAATTATCCTTGTTAAGAGTCTGGATGTCTTTCTGGCACCATGGGAGATGTTGTGGAAGCATCTGTAAGGGTTCTAATGGCACCTTTGTGGAATCCGTGGGAGTCATTTGACGGGTAGATGGCTTTTGCACATCCACAATGGAAAACTACACATTTAGTTAAAAGGAAAATGCCCAAGACTGTCCCAGTGCTTATTATATTGCCTTTTTTTTAATGGACTGAAATAGAAAGGAAAGGGGGGCCTTGTTCCTTCCTGCTGGAATCATTTACTCTCTGATGCCTGGAGCCCTGAGTCCTGGAGATAGAAGAAGCCTTGAGTGGAGCTCATTTTCACCAAACCAATGTATGGAAGAGACACAAGAGAGGTTACCCGGGGGGATACACCCAGAAACTGACCCCCCAGTATGATCAAAGAAACTTGAGGGGTTTGTCAAGTTTTAGATAAGGAGGGCCCCTCAGTCCAAGTTCAAGGATCTCATGGGCTTGGCTCTGGAAGAGAAAGCTTCAAACAGGTGTTGTGCTCTCTTCTTAGGCGACCTCTTTTCCAGAGGGTGTCAAGTAGCACACTCATTCCACAGGTATGAAAAGATGGGTTTAGAGAGGGCAACAGAAGAAAGGCAGCTGCAACCAAGTGGCCACTCTGGGAGAGGACCCAAATCCCCAGCATCAAAGCACTATAAAAATCAGAGGCAGGGTGCCTCACTGAGATACAGGAGGAGAGAATGTCCTGCCTCCATCTATGGAGGCAGAGGCTCACTGCTGATCCTCTGTCAGCAAGACAGGTTGTGAGCTGTCTGTTCAGGGCTGAGTGTTTGAAACAATACGTCTGCACTGTGGATGCCTACAGTGTGGTTAGCCATACCCTTCTGCTTTAGTTCCTTCTTTGACCAAGAGCGCGCAAGGTTGCAAGATGGACAGCTGGGGCCAGAACAGATTCCTATGTAACAGAACTCAGTATGACTGGGATTGAGCCTCTCAATCTGGCTGCATTAGTACCTGGCTTTAACTGACCCATGAATAACCCCTTCCTTGCTGAGGCAGGCCGGCTGCTGCTAATAACCGAGCCTGGGTTCCTAAACATCTCTCCACCTTGGCCAATGAAAGAGTATTCCCGGGTCCTGCTTATTTGCGCTGTTCTTAGGCTAGGGGACACTCATGATTCAAGAAAGTCCCTGTTTTGTGATCCAGTTCGACATGGCAGCTGGCTGGTCCTAGCCTTGGGAGGCTCTGTTTGGGGCTGAGGGAAGTGATAGGCACCCAAAAGTCAGAGGCTTATACCTAAGGCAAAGGTGTTGCCCTATTCCCCCTTCTGTCTCCCTCATGGCATTTCTCTGTTTCTGTGTTATATTATGCTTTTATTTTGGCACTTGTTAGCGCTTTTCTACTAGACTATGAACTCTGCAGAGGCAGAAACTTCTGTCACATTCTTTGTTGAATTGAAGTCAAGTCATCAAAGGTTCTTCTTAAACCTTTATTTTAAAGTTAGGTTGAATGAAATTCATTCACAAAAGATCTAGCTGGCTGTTCAATTAATTCTGTGGAATAATGCAAAGAGCCAACTCATAGCATTAACAGCTTTTCTGGACTCTTGAGGCAGCATGATGAGGTGGAAAGAGCCCTGGCTTTAGAGTCAGACAGAGCTGGATGTTCTGTCAGGATTTAGTCATGTGCCTCAGGTGTGCTGCTTAATCTCTCTTTTGTCATTGCTACCAGAGGGCTGAGCAGAAATGCCGACCTGGCTGGGTTGTTAGAGATAACACGAACAAAAGGGCCTAGCACAGGGCTCAGACCATAGTAGGCCTTCAGTAAATGTGAATTCCCTCCTCCAGAGGCAAGAGGCCCCTGCCTAACTGAGGTGCCTCACCCATACCCAGGGGGATGTTGGGCCAAGTACTTGGGGTGGCTCTGCAGAAAGAAGAACATGTTCCTTCTGCTAGACAAAGCCCAGCCGCCCCAGTGTCCTCTTTACTGGCCTAAACCGTTAGCCCCGCCTAGGGCCTGTGGAGAAACTGACTTCTCTCACAGTTTCCTGCCCTATGCTCCTGCCACTTGTTACTGGAGAGGTGGAAAGGAAATCTGATCACATAAGGCAAAGGAGATATTGGGGTGGAGGGATTTGGCCAGCACTAGAAATAGCTCGAGGCCCCACCCTGAAACTGCCTTACAGCCCTGAAGAGGAAAGGAAATGGGCAAGCAGCAATCCCATTCCCAGACAGGTGGAGCAGGGATGAAAGAGGCCAGCTGGCCTTCTAGTCAAAACGCTGGCTTTGATCTCAGCAAAGGAAGGAGGGAGGTGCTAACCCTTCTCCACCCCTTCCCCTTTTCCCTCAGCACTCCTTTTGCTTTCTGAGTTTCAGTTGATACATTTTTGAGGGAAACATAGTAGCGGAAAGGAGGCAAATGCAGAGTCCGAAGTGGGGTTGAGGGATGGGAACTGAAGGTAATGGCGACTTTAGGGTAGTTGGTCCTTTCTTGACTCAAGAGTCAATGAATAAAGAAATGAAATAGCTCAGTTCTCATTCAGGTCAGCCCAGCTCAAGGCCATTTTCTTGGTCACTCCTTTCCAGCTCTTGCTCACACAATGTGAACAGTGTACACTTAGATATTCGGCCAAGAAGATATTCAGAAGAAGTCTTAGATTTGCTTTTATTCCTTCATAGTCCCCTTTGGTCACGGGAGACCAAATCTGGAGCTGCCAATCCTTTTATCCTTCTTCCTTCAATGTTTATTGAGTGCCTACTATGTGCCTGCCAAAGTAAGTTCATGAGTTACAAAGATAGTAAGATGTGTTTAGAAGGAAGAATTGTTACAGAACAGTGTGATAACAGGTATAACAATAATGCCAAAGATAAAAATAATAAAAACATTTATTAAAGGCTTATACATGTCAGGCACCTAAAGTATCTCAGCACTTTTTGTGGGTTGACTAACTTAGTCTTCATAACCAACCCATATGGAAGTACTAGAATTATTTCCATTTTAAGATGAAGATCTGAAGTGTAGAGTAGTCAGATAACTTGACCGAGATCACACAGCATGTGTAGTGCT
The DNA here is from genome assembly GCF_963455335.1 of Martes martes. Taxonomy (NCBI): domain Eukaryota; kingdom Metazoa; phylum Chordata; class Mammalia; order Carnivora; family Mustelidae; genus Martes; species Martes martes. The sequence continues at coordinate 56,799,027 of NC_137897.1, forward strand.
GAGATTCGAACCCAGGTCATTCTGGAGATCAGCACTACCTATAGGAACCTCTAGATTACCTCAGAAAAAGTGATGCGTGTTTGTGTGTGTGTGTGTGTGTGTGTGTGTGTGAGGGTGGTCTGCAAATAGGGTATGACGGCTGGGAGGGAGGCATTCCCGAGAGAGCCTGGGTAAAGGCAGTGAGTGTGGAACAGAACTGTACATTCTAGGCACTGAAATTAATTTGATATGGCTCGAGGGTAAGGCATAAGGAGAATTAGGACATGAGGCTGGGGAGGCAGGCATGAGTTTCCCAGTGGGTGCTGCCCGCTCCCCACACTCAGGCATTTGGCCTTATTCCAGACTGGAAGGTTCATGAGGGCAGAACATTGTTTTACTTTCTGCTGTTTTGCCAGTTCCCAAAACAGTGCTTGCATCTAGTAGTTGGTAAATAACTATTTGTGGGAAAAGGAAATAAAAACTTGGGGGAGCTTATAAATGAGGGAATGGATAGGTCAGCTGTGTCCCTTAGAAGACTCACTGGCTACAGTGTGGAGAATGGAACAGCATTTGAGGGGAGGAATGCAAGGAGGGAGTCCAGTGAGAATGCTGGTGCTAGAGCCATGATGAGTGGTATCTGGGTCGGAACCATAACAGTTGTGGGAGGAATGGAGAGATTGAAAAACTGAAATGATAGCATTAATAAGACTAAACAATGAATTGGATGTGGAAAGTAAGGAAGGAGAGAAAGCCAAGGATGTTGGACCATTTAGGAGACACATTAACGAGATGAGGAGTACAGGCAGAGGACAAGGGCTAGTGGCAAGGTGTATGTGTGTGGGGGGAGCTCAGCAGGCAGCATTTTGAGGGTCAGGATCCTAATGATATGGTGCTCTGGTATTTAGGAGAGAGGTTGGGCCTACAATATAGGATATGTGTTAGAGATTTCGGAGTTGTCAGTGACATTAAAGAATTGGGAGAGAATTGTCAAGGAACTGTCTTGGCTGGCAGGGGAGGCTTACTATAGAGTGAGAAGGGAAGAGAGGCAAGGAAAGAATCATGGGGAACAGCCAATACTTCAGAGGTGGACAGAGGGAATGGAAACAATCCTGGTGACAATCTGAGATACCACAGAGAGATTAAGTAAAAAGAGGGCAGTCTTCTGATTTGTCCACGGGAAGGAGAGCTTTGCTGTAGCCAAGTCAGTGGAGGGTGTGGACAAAGACTGGAAAGTCAGAACGGGAGGAAATGGAGATGAGAATGATGGGACGAATACACTTTTTATTTTAAGAGTTTGACATAGGGGTGGGGTCGAGGTAGGGTGGGTGATTTAAGATGGGAGGGTCTTAAATATATTTATAGGCTGAGGATAAGGACCCTAGAATGTTTGTCTTTCTGGCCCCAGAGCTCCACAAAGGAAGAGTACTGTTTTAATCATATTTATCGTTACCTTCAGCTCCTAGAATAGGGCCTGGAAAATAATAGGTGCTCAATTCATGTTTCTTTTTTCTTTTTTAAAGATTTTATTTTTTTAACAGAGACACAGTGAGAGAGGGAACACAAGCAGGGGGAGTGGGAGGGAGAAGGAGGCTTCCCGCTGAGCAGGGAGCCCGACTCGGGGCTCCGTCCCAGGACCCTGGGATCATGACCAGAGCTGAAGGCAGACACTTAACGACTAAGCCACCCTGGCGCCCCTCAATTCATGTTTCTTGAATGAAGGAAATGAAATGTGTTTGGGATTCTGAGCAGATTCGTATCCAGCAGAGAGAATTAGGGTCTTGAAAGACAGGGTGATTGCAAACAGGCAGGAATGGGGTACGGTGGGAGGTAGTCAGTGGAGGCAAGAGAATGCTGGACAAATCTGGGGACCAGCGAGCATTATAAAGTTAGGTAAAGTTGGTAAAGGAGAGCATGGGAGGCCTGAATCCCAGGTTGAAGAGACAGAACTTGCTGTGACAGGCACTGGGACAGCCTCGATTAGATCTATGCCTTAGGAAACGTGGGAGCAAACGCAGAAAGGCTGGGTGACTAGTGTGGAGACTTTTGCAATAGTTCAAGGGGGAGATAACGAGAGCCTGAACAAGGGTGATTGCTGTGGAGATGGAAAGAAGGGGAAAGAGACATTGTAAAGATAGACTCGCCAGGACTTTGGTAATTGACTGGCTGGAGAGGAAAGGAGAGAAGAAAAGGGAGAAGTCAAAGTTGACTCCTAGGTTTTAAGTCTGGCAAAGTGGGAGAATTCCTGTGCCCCTGACAGAGCTGGGGTAAATTAGCAGGAAGAGCTAGTATGGCTAAGGGAAGGTGATGGGATTGGGTTTAGTGGGGTCTGAGATGGCAGGAGGGAATCTGGGTCACTGTGTCTAGCAGGCAGCTGAGGATGTGATGATGGTGAATGGAAGAGAAGTCATGGCTGAAGACTAAGGTGGTAAGGGGGTAAAAAGATCCAGGGAATAGGCAGAAAAAGAGCAGCTAGAGAAGAAGAAAGGGAACAGCAGAGTGAAATCTCACAGTCTTAGGGATGACATTCAGCATGAGGAAGATGTTTAAAGGAATACATTTGCCATGTTGGCAATGTGCTTCTGTGGCTGAGAATTCCTCTCTCCTAGTCAGAAGGGGATATATTGATACTGCTTCTAGACAGCCCTCTTTTTATTACTCCAAGTAGCTCTCAAATTTTTTTTATTATTAACTCAAGGTTTACCTTTCTCTAAAAATTAGACTTGATTCCACCAGGGTAAGCCCAAGGTCAGTGCCAATCCCTCTTACAGAACCCTGAGGCTTTACTTTGCTTTCAGTTGGGGAGGTTGGCTGGTTAGGTTGGCCCTAACCAGGAAGTGCATTTCTTGTCCTGAATTACTCTGTGAACAGAACTCATCACAACCAGAATAACATAGCACCAGTGCTTTGAACCATAATATGGTCTTGCATGATGCTTCTTAGTCTTTCCTATGTCACCAATTACTCCATCAAAGAACCTTGGCCCAACCATGATGGAAACAAAAAAGCTCTCCTTTCCCCAGAAAAAAACATTTCTGTTTACAGGAAGTTCAGTTATTATAGATATCACTTATGGTACATTTTACGAACACAAAATTGTGGTGGTATTATTATGAGTAAATTTTATTGCCCTGGCTTTATAACACAAAGACACAAAAATAATAACCCTATCAGTTGTTGGACTGAACTGGCAGGAAGCAACACATCAAAGGCAATTGCTTGTAGGCAGGGAAATGGGGAAGTAGGATTGTCTAGAGTATGACCAAGAGAGGTCAGGAAGATACAGCTATTGGAGATAAGATGTTACCATGGCGGACGTGAGGATGGAAACCAAGCATCCCATCTAGACCACATCTGTCCCACCTGTAGTACTCATCTCATCCCTTGAACACAGAGTCAGTTCTTTTTTTTTTTTTAAGATTTTATTTATTTGACAGAGAGAGATCACAAGTAGGCAGAGAGGCAGGCAGAGACAGGGAGAGGGGGAAGCAGTCTCCCTGCTGAGCAGAGAGCCTGATGCGGGGCTGGATCCCAGGACCCTGGGATCATGACCCTGGGATCATGACCTGGGATCATGACCCTGGGATCATGAGACGAAGGCAGAGGCTTTAACCCACTGAGCCACCCAGTCACCCCCAAAGAGTCAGTTCTTAAGAACTGTTTTATGGTGAGGCTCCTAAACCAGTGCCAAGAAATGTTTGAATGAATGAGTGAATGAATGAATAGGTCTTGTAAACAGTTTCATTATTCAGATGTTTTGACAGCATTTTAACTATCAGTGTAGAAAAAAGTTTATTAAGCAAAATAATCAGGTAAACCTGGGGAATGTTAGTTTATCTGAATACTAACTATATTTAAACAGAGCATATGTCCAGTATTAACTAGTCTTATTTCATTAGCGAAAGTACTTAGAGGCTTTGTGAATACACATATATGGTCCTTTAGTGTACTATGTATTCACTAAGGTCAATCCACAGTACTTTGTGTGTGTGTGTGCTAGGTGTGTATGTGTTAGCTTGTGTGTGTGCATGTTCTATTAGGTGCTGAGTAACAGCCACGAACTTTAACCCATGGCTTTGGACTTTCAGCCCAGTGGGCTTTCCATCACACCATGAAGCAATCAGCACACTTAAAAAGTGAGATTTCTGGAGTATTATGGGACGAGCCCTAAATTTTTGCTCCACCGTTTAATAGGTGCATGACCTTAGGCAAGTTACCTGACAGTTGTGTCTTGGTGTTCTTATTTGTATAATGGGGACAACAACAGAATTTCCTTATAGAGTTGTTGTGACAAAATATGAGTTAATTCATGTAAAGCATTTAAAACAGTGCCTGAAGCATAGTAAATACTCAGTAAGTGTTATTTAATGCTAGATGATATTATTATTATTATCATTATTATCTTATTAATATGATTTATCAACTGCGCAAAGAAACAGGAGTTCTGCGTGTAATGGACAGTAGCAAAACTGGATTTTTTTCTTACAAATGCCCCTTGAGACTGAATGAGGGTGAGTTTCAAAGAGCTGATTCTGCATCTATAAACCCTGAAACCAGAAAGTAAGCAGAGAGATCAAGAAGGGAAGGATACCCCCAAATGAAAGGATTTAAAAAAATTCAATGGAAGAGAGGAGGAGGGGATGAGAAATTGGAAGTGGCGGGAAAGAGAGGCAGGGGGACAGAGGTGACAGAAAGAAGAGATAAATATGGAGTACATTTGGTGAGGGAAGGAAGGAGGTACAAGGAGGTGGCCGAAGAGACAAGGACAGGGTGGCTGCCACTTGACTAGGGGTCTCCCTGCAGGCCAAGGTTTTCCTTCAGGCGTGGTTTCAGGGGTTTGGGAGAAGGGTCCTGGCCAAGACTAATACCTTCCCCACATCACTGCTGATCCTTAAATTTCCACGAGTAGAGAGAATTCCTTCTTCAGAAATATATGCAGGGCCGACTTTGGTTATACCGTATGTCTCTGTTAATCAAATGAATATTTTGGAAACAAGCCTACACACGAAGCTTTTTTTTTCTTTTTCTTCATTGACTTTTCCTTAAGCCAAGGGTGGGAATGGAAGATGGGAGAGTACAGGGATATTGCTTTGCCTGGCGTGCCACTGGACAAGTTATAAGATGACCTTGAAAATGGATTCTACAGGAAGATTAGTAAGTGCTGCCTTGGCTTGATCTTTATACTACTCCAAGCAACTGTCCTCTCTCTATTCCTTCACTGCTGAACTTCTTAAAATTTCTCTTTTTTTCACTACCTTGACTGCTTCATTTCTCGGACACTTTAACCTACTGCTGTCTGTTTTCTTCCTCACACCTCCACCGAACTGTTTTCTACAAGAATGACAAAGAGATTTCAGCTTGCTGGCAACTCTGGTTGATTGGTAGTAGCTGCTTGGGTACTGTGTTGGAAAGGATTCTGAGGCTGTGTCTAGGTTCATCAAGAAAATGCCATGATCAGTTTGTCATGTAATTCATGGGGTACATGGTATAAGCGTGGGGGCCGGGGAAATGTGTTCATGTGTGTCCTATATTTGCTATACCCACTTTAGGAGGCCAAGGATGACCTCCTCATTACCAATCTACTGTCTTCTTTTCAGTTATCACTCATACTATTTGCTCTCTCTCTAGCACATGTCATCAACTGCCCCCTCATTTGTGGCATTATCTTCTCTCTCATCACCACCTCTCTCCCTGTTCCTTCTCAGTCTCCTTCCCTGAGTCATCTTCCTTCACCTGTCTTTTAAAAGTAGGTGCCCTGGGTTGTGCTCTCAGCTTTTTTTTTCTCTCTCTCTTTAAGACTTTACACTCTTTGCTGCTGTTTTAATCACTTCTATGCAGAGATCCTATATCTCTGGGTCCAGTGTTTATCCCCAGTTTGCGTTTATAACTGTCTGCTGGACATTTCTACCTGAAAAACTTGAATTCTTGGCACGTGATGCTTAATGTGTTCCAAGTGGAGCAAATTCAGTGTAAGTCTTTCCAGAGAGAACATTCATCCTGTCTTTTTGTACACTTAGTCCCATAGGTGAGTCCCATCATATCAGAAGCTCCTCAGCAAAGGTTTGAACTTATGACCCTGAATGGGTCAGTGTGCTCGTGCTTTGTTTAGAGGCACTGGATTTTGTGAAATGATATGGGATTCAGGGATAGAGATTAGGGGATCTCTGTCTCCATGAGATATTCTCATTGTTTTATGAGTAATGATTTTTTTCCTCTCCATTTGTCAGGTGAAAAAAACCCAAACAAACCATATCTAACCATGTGCAAGAAGACAGAGTCTGGCATTCTTTCTCAGGGGACAGCCGGATAGCTAGCAATATGTTTTGGGTATTGTTTGAAAACACTCACAGGTTATCTGCTGGGGTAGGAGGCAGGGTGGGAGGTGCTGGGGAGACAATGACGAAGCAGACAATCCCTGGCCTTGAGGAGCTTATAGTCTAGTAGAGAAGGCAGACAGCTACAGGAATAACTACAATGAGATGAAGGTTAGAGGTGAATCATTTCTTTAGGGCTACAGGAACTCGAGTGGGAATTCTTAGCTCTGAGCGTGGGGGATGGGTGATGGATAAGACTTCATGGAGGAGATGGGGAACAACTGAACTGGCCTTGAAGGATGAGTTAGAGTTAAATAGGAAGGGAGAGAAGGTAAGAAAGGCAGAAGAAGCAGAATGAAGATAACGAAGATATATTTTAGACAAATAATCACAAATTAATTTATGAGAAAGAACAGAATACCGGGTCATGACCAGCACCAGCCCAGCTCTGTAAGCAACTTTCTTGTCCTCTGTGTAGCACATCCTTTCTTTGTGATGAACAATGGGCTGGGCAGAGTCAGGGGAAAAGTCATGGATGGACTTGAACATCAGAGTAGGATTTCTTGCTGATGTATCTATCACAGTGGTTACTTGGGGGTGGGGGCAAATCTGGGTTGTATTTGCTTAGAACTGATCGATTCATTTGTTCCCTCATTCACTTGATACCAATATCTCCGGAGCACTCCTGGGTGCCAGGTTCTCGGCACAAAGAGAGGAATGAGACTCAGCCTCTGCCTTCAAGGAGTAGATGGGGAGACAGCTGTGCAAACGCTAATTCTAATGCTTCGTGGCAAGTGCCAGAATAGACGTGTGGGCAAGGAGATGTGCGGGCAAGGAGCTTCCCTCTGGAGTCCAGAAATTGGTCAGAAATTCAGATCTGATCATGTCATTCCCCTCGCCTAAGAAGTGTACTTGGCTCCCCACCAACTGGAGGACCAAGTCCAAACTCTAAAGCAGGGCATACAAAGACCCTTACAGTCTGGCCCCACTGACTTCTCAAGTCTTATCTCACACCATGGTCCAGATGATGGGCCCTACACCTTAGCCACCCTGAACTGAGTATCTCCCCCTACTCCTCTTTATCTGGCTGACTCTTCTGCCTCCCTTGAACCCTTGCTAAATGTTGCTTCTCTCTTGTACCAGCCCAGGCTCCCCCAGAGGGAACAAGTGCCTCCTCTGCATTCCCACAGCTCGCAGTCAGCCTCTCTGTTCTAGCACTTATCACATTACAGTGTAATTGTTTGTTTCTATGCCTGTCTCCCCACCTAGGCAGTGTTCTCCCGAAGGCTGGGGACCCAGCCTTATTCTTTTCTTCATCCTCGAATTGTGGTATGGGCCTGGTGCATGGTAGGTGCTCCGTACATCTTTGCCGAGTGAATGAATGACTCGGCCATGTGGCCCCTTGGGCCTGGTTGTTGTCAGCAGCTGGCATTACTTAACTTGAGAGATGCATAAAAAATGAAGGGCGGCCAGAGTAGCTGAAAAACAGGCGGCTCTAGTGACATCAGGAAAAACACAAAACTGGAGAAGGCTGGGACAATGCCCCCACTCAGCCTTTTAACAAATGACTCTCCCTTCTAAGCAGCCCCTCTTTGTCTCCCTCCCATTCACTTTCGAAAACCCAGTCATTGAACCGATCCTAATTATTCATGGTCAGTGGCATATCCAGGAAACACTTCGTTTACAAGCAATTAAAATACACTAAAATAGATTTATGCAGGTTGAACCTGATCCTGCTGGTAAGAGGGAGTAAAGGACTTCTATCTTGCAGGGTATTTGCTTCCTGAGGTCACTCTTCATCACTCTGTATCTACTGTGCTAGTTTAGTGTTAACACTGCAAACGTCCGGAGGTCGTTCTTAAGGCACCGGTGTGCTGTGAATGATGCAAGAAGCCTAGAGACTGTGCTTGACCTCAGCCAGCTGTCCCGTGAATGCGTGAGCTGCCTCTATTCACATCCACCCCAGTGTGGGTGCCGGGGCCGGCTCAGCAGCAGGCAAGCTCTGGGTAGTAGGAAAGCTCCCCAGCACTGAGACTGGCAGCTTGGTTTCCAATAACATGGGAACCACCGGGAATCACTTAACCCTGCGAGGCTCAGCCTCCACATTGGTAAAATGGGAACACAAATCTTTGTCCTGCCAAGTTCAAAGGGTTGTTTATAAGGATCAATGGAAGAAATTTTGTGAAAAGTTCTTGAGGCTGGACAGATGGAGGGGGTTTCACTTGCATTCCAAAAACTGTAACTCGTGGCTGTTGGGCCCCTTTAATGCTCTCTAGCTGATTAGTGAAGGTATACTGGGGCTCGTCCCCTAAATGGCTTATTTAAGACTTCACACAAGGATGATTCATTACCTTGCCATACTCAGACCAACAGTGTGTGTGAGTGTTTTTAAAGTTTCTCTACACCCAATGTGGGGCTCGAACCCATGACCCCAAGATCAAGAGTTGCATACTCTTCCCACAAGACAGCCAGGTGCCCCAAACCAACAGTGTTTTAATGTCCCTCTAATGAAGATGGCAGTCAGCAGCTAAACAAATAGGCCATTTGGTTGAGAACAGACACGGGGCAGCAAAGGCCTCGCACATGGCATCCAGGTGTCCCCAGAGATTTTGCGCTATCCCTCTCCACAGCAGGCCCTGCTTCCTTGGGTTTGACTCCAGGGGAAAAAAAGGTCCTTTTGCTCTCTGAAAAACCTAGAGCATACAGTTGAACCACTCAGGGGGCCAATGTGATCAGTGCAAAATTTAGAATGAACAAATTCAAACGGCATACTTCAGCATCGACTTTTAAGCTAAATGCAAAGGAATGACAAAAAAGCAGGGTGGGAAAGAAAAGGTCATGTCCAATCAGTACACCAGAGTGATGGTCTACCCGGAAGTCTGACTTTAAACTATTAAGGCCTCGAGATACATTAGTGGGAAGTCGTCTACCTTACATCTGCCAAAAGGGTCCTGGGTTCCTTCATGCTCCATTGCATCTCCCTGTCTTTTGTAGACAATGCCCGGCCCTCCCCTCCCAGCCTAGACCATTTCTACTCAGGTTTCGAGACCCAGCACGAAATGTAACATCTCTGAAGTCTTTGCTGAATTCCTGAAGGTGAAGTTCCTTGTTCCCTCCTCTGTGCCTCCACAAGGCCTTTTATAGCCCTCTGGCCCACTCTGGCAGATTTGTTTCCATGCCCTTCCAAGCTTAGGCTGCGAGTGCAGCTCTCAGGAACAAGAAGCCCAGGGTAGCTTTACTTAGCACAGATCGGGGCACAGAGCTGGCCCTCATTCAAGGCTGGCTGAACAAATGAGCATTTGAGCCTACAGGCACTGAATTCATTTCTAGGATCAGCACAGGACCCCAAGGGAATGTTCGTTAGGCAAAGATTTGATATGGTATACGTGCTTCATCCACACTGGTTTACCTGATTAGTGACCGCCTTGGTGCTGGCAAGCAGCAAGAAACCTGTGGGCAGAGGCAGGCTGACAATGTACCAGGGTCTGGGAGGCCTCCGGGTCCAGGCTATCAGCTTGGTTCCCACGGCCTGCCCATGGGAGCTCTGCCCCCGCCCTCAGCTCTCCTGTGCTTGCCTCTCAGGAAGTTGCCCAGGAGCACCGTTTAGTACATTTTGAAAATTGAAAATGCACCCATGGATCAGAAAGGAATGCCCATCGCACAGTCTGACCTGGCCTTTGCTCTCACAGATGCCCCAGCTCAATGGCCATGGCCTCTGGTTCTCCTGGTTCTGTACACGGTAAACTCGGTGACTTTGGACACATGGGCTTATCTTACATTCCCTGTCCCCCCAAGGGGGAGAATAATGAAGATGTGGCATGCACTGAGTCAATAAAAAGCTTGACTGAGGTCCCCGTGGACAGAGAAAGCAGCAGTTGATGCTGGCAGGGCTGGCAGCGTCTTGCTGTTTGGGTTGTTTCTGTTTGTAAGTGTGAATCATTCTGCCTGAAGCCCAAATGTGTAGCCCTTGGAGGGGGAGAAAGGAAGGACAGGCAGGTGCCTCTAGCCCAGGCTGCAGCAGAACCAGTGCACACAGAAGTAGAAAGGATGGGATGGGATAGGATGGGTTGGGATGGGAAGAGAGGGGATGGGATAGGAGGGGACAAGATGGAACTGGATGAGATGCTCAGCTGCTGGCTCACCGACAGCGGGTCTCTTGCTCGGTGGTAGGGACCAGGGGCAACAAGCTCTGACGGCTGTGCGTACTGGAGCAGTTTTGAATGGAAATAAAGTAAAACTCGTGACAAAGTCAATCTGACACATCTTTAATGATACCACATAATGATTATCGTGCTGTACTGTAATTAGGCATAATGGAAAGCAGCTCCCAGGAATGACTATAATTATGATTACATTTACACAGCTGAACCAAACATTTCTGAGGTCAGTCAGGATGGGGATGAGGGTTGGGGTAGTCTGGACAGGAGGTGGAGCAGAAGGCTAGTTGCAAGGCATTTCTCTGATTCTCCTTTTATCTCCCCTCCTCATCCCACTCTGAGGTTACGCGTCCCTACATCCCTTATTGGGGAACAAAGATCTGATGAGGGGTTTGGATGGTTAGCTCCTTCCTCCAGCCAGGGAGAGGCCACCCTGAAGCCCATAGGGTTAGGAAATCTGGGACGCTCAGAGGGGCTTTGGGATGATTCGTCCTGACTTTTCTATGAGGCCTGAAATTCTATCAAGTGGCCTTAACTCTAAAAAGTATATGCCTAATGTGTGGAACCATGTTTGGATCCTGATTTGAACAAATCCATACAGAAAGTATTTTCAAGACAATCGGGTAAAACTCAACAGTGACTGGCATCAGATGATCTTAAGGAATGACTAATTTTGTTGAATTTGATATTGGTATTATAGTTATATCAAGAAAAGGTCCTTATCTGTTGGAGAAACATACTGAAATATTTACAAGCCAGCCATTGTGGAAGGGTATGGTACCAGGGATTTTCTTTAAAATACTTCAGTAATAATAATAATAATAATAATAATAATAAAGGGAGAACAGAAGAAATAAAAATGGCAGAATGTTGGTAATTGTTGAAGCTGGGTGATGGGTACATGGTGGGGGGGGGTTTGTTAGCCTCTGCTCTCCGCTGTGTATATGTTTGAAAGTTCCCATAAGAAAATGTTTAAAAAAAATCGCGTACTCTAGACTGCTCTGGCAAGGATTCATACATCAGCGAAAATTAGTTCGATCACACTAACCAATATACGGCAGATGTAGCAGAAGCAGGCGGCTATTATGAATGAGACTTTCAGCTAGGCAGAGCCAGGAGAGTGGGCAGATGTATGCTGCAACATGGGCCACTGTTAGGGAGTGTCAAGTCTTGGAAGGGTGGAGAAATGTGTGCAAGGGAATAGGGAATCTGACTGGTCAGGGTATGGTGTGAAAGTTCTGGGAGAGAAGGCAGGGGGTGAAAGAAGAGAAGAGACAGGGTGTGACAGGTGTTCATGTCCAAGTGTTAGGTCAGCCACTAGCCTGTAAGCTCCTGGGGGTTGGACCTGGATCGTAATGCTCTCTGTCTTCCCTGCAGCTTCCAGCTTATTTCTTTTATTCCACTCATTCATTTAGTTAAGAATGCTTATTGGGTGCCTACTACAGCCAGGCAATACAAATGTGTGCATATAGCAGGCAAAGGAGATAGAAAAGTGAATAGAACAAAGTCTTTGCCCTCTGGGAGCTCACATTCCAGTGGGAAGAGACAGTACAGAAACAGTAAGGATGTACATCAGATGGTGATAAATGGTGCAAAGGAAAATAATGTTGGTTAAGGTGGATTGAGGATGCTGGGTAATTGCTCCGGAGCAAACTTGTATGACACGTAGGCCCTTGTAAACTTTTCCAGGTCCCCCTGGAGCCTGACTCTTGGTCATGTTGGACTCCGTGCCTGGGTTTCGCCAAGGGCTCTTGGGCCGGGCAGCCTGTATATACTTCATATATACCTTAACCTCATTCTTGACCTAACTGTCCTCTCCTATACCTGATTCATCCACGTTCTTCTCTAGGTGCCAGTTCTTCCAGGAAGCTTTCATAGAGAGGTCCTTCCTTCTTCCCATATCTCCATTATTCCCTCGGTCTTCTCTGCTTCCACAGTACCCTCGTATGAATCTCTACTGCAGTCCTTGCCATCTGGATTATAATTCTCTTCCCTACTAACTTTGAGATCTTGGAGGCCTAGAACATAGGAGGGATCCTTATATGCCTAATGAATACCTGAATGAATGGATGGATGAAAGAATGAATATGCTTCCTAGCAGAACATCGGAGACTTGGGAAGCATCTTTCCCTTAAACCAAATGCTGGGGCAAGAAGTGCTGGTATGTGCTCAGACACCACAGGGAGAAGTGGGATTGGTATTCTGGGATATGTATTAAATTTGATGATGATGATGATGACAATCATATTCACACTCAACATTTATTTCAGGGATTTGGGAGCCAGACCACCTGAGTTTTAATTTTGGTGCGACCATTTGATAGCTGTGTGGTTTTGGGCAGGTTACTTATACTACCTGTGCCTCAGTTTTCTCATCTGGAAAATGGGGGTGATGATAACACTATGTATTAAAATGAGATAAAGTTCTGCAAAGCACTTAGAATAGTACCTGGCATACAGTAAATGGTATATAAGGGTTTGATATTATTATTTATTACTGTGAGCCAGTGACTGTGCTAAATGCTTTATTTACACATTCATGTACATTGAGCACAAGCCAGTGCTAGGCCTGAGGGAAAGAATGGTATCATGGAGTTTATATTTGACCTGACTTTATCCTCACACAATATAAGGGAGGTCCTGCGCCTAGCCCCATTATAGAAAGAAGAGAAGTGAGGCTTAAACCTGTTAAGTCACTTGTCTGAGGTCATAGAGCTCATGGATGAATATTAGGATTCTATATCTGATCTGCGTGACTCCAAAAACTTCAGACCAGGGATTGGCAACCCCTCTATTTTTTTCCCCTTCAGGATGTAATTCACCCTTTAAGAATACACAATTCAGGTATTCACAAGTAGTCTATTCACAAGATTGTGCAACCATCACCACTAATTCTAGAATGTTTTCATCACTCCAGAAAAAAAACAACAACCCTGTACCCACAAAGCATTCATTTTCCCTTCCCCTTGGCCCTAGCAATCGCTGATCTACTTCCTATCTCTATGGATTTGCCTATTCTGGACATTTAATATAAATAGAATCATATACATGTAGTCTTTTGTGTCTGGCTTTCACTTAACATGATGTTTTCAAGATTTATCCATGTTGTAGCATGTATCAGTACTTTGTTCCTTTTTATGGCTGAATAATATTCCACTGTATAGATATAATTTGATTATCCATTCATCAGTTGATGAATATTGGGGCTGTTTCTACTTTTTGGCTATGACAAATACTGCTGCTGTGAAATTTTATGTATAAGTTTTTGTGTGAACACACATGGTTAAATATCTAAAAGTTAAACTTCTGGGTCATTTGGTAACTTTATACTTAGCTTTTTGAAGAACTGCCAGATTGTTTTCCAAAGAGGCTACACCATTTTACATTCCCACCAGTAATGCATGAGAGTTCCAATCTCTCCACGTCTTTGCTAACACTTGCTATTGTCTGTCTTTTGGATTATAGTTATCCTGGGTAAGAGTGGAGTGGCATCTCATAGTAGTCCTGATTCACATTCCTTTAATGACTAGTGATGTTGAACATTTCCTCATTTGTTTATTGGCCATTTGTATGTCCTCTTTGCAGAAATGCTGATTCATATCCTTTTGCCCATTTTTATTTTATTACTTTTTTAAAGATTTTATTTATTTATTTGACAGACAGAGATCACAAGCAGGCAGAGAGGCAGGCAGAGAGAGAGGAAGGAAAACAGGCTCCCCGCTGAGCAGAGAGCCCCATGTGGGGCTGATCCCAGGATCCTGGGATCATGACCTGAGCCGAAGGCAGACGCTTTAACCCACTGAGCCACCCAGGCGCCCCTGCTTTTGCCCATTTTTAAATTGGGTTATTCTGCTTTTTAGTATTGAGTTTGTAAGAGTTTTTAAATGTATTCTGGATACGAGTCTCTTATCAGTTCTATGATTTGCAAGTAATTTCTCCCATTCTGTGGGTTGTTTTTTCACTTTCTTGATATTATTCTGTGAAGCACAGAGGTATTTAATTTTGATGAAGCCCAACTTATCCTTTTTTTCTTTTTTCTTCTGGTAAGAGTGCAATATTACCTCTTTTTCCCCTTTGGTAGCATGGGCATTTGGTGTCATATTAAAGAAACTGATTCAAGGTTATGAAGATTTACACCTACATTTCTTCTAAGAGTATTATAGTTTTACCTTTCACATTTAGGTCTTTGCTCCATTTTGAGTTAATTTTTTGTATATGGTGTGAGGCAAGGGTCCAACTTCATTCTTTTGCATGTGGTTATCCAGTTGTCCTAGCAGCATTCATTGGAAAGACTAAACTTTTCTCAGTGAATGGTCTTGGGACCCTTGTCAAAAAATCAACTGGCCACAGATGTATGGGTTTATTTCTGGATTCTCATTTTGATTCCACTGATCTATATGTCTCTCTGTATGCCAGCACCACTGTCTCGACTATCGTAAGTTTTGAAATCAGGAAACATGAACCCTCCAACTTTGTTCTTCTTTTGTTGAGATTGTTTTAGATATTCTGCGTCTTTTGCATTTCCATATGAATTTTAGGATCAGTTTGCTAATTTCTCAAAAAGAAACTAGCTGGGATTTTGATAGGGAATATGTTGAATTGATAGATCAATTTTGGGTGCACTGTCATTTTAAGAATATTAAGTTTCCCAATCTGTGAACACAAGATATGTTTCCATACAATGGTGTCTTGTAGTTTTCAGTGTACAAGTCTTGCACTTTTCTTTAATTTATTTATAAGTATTTCATTCTTTTTGATGCTATTGTAATAGGAATTGTTTTCTTAATTACATTTTTGGGTTATTCATTATTAATCTATGAAGATACAATTGATTTTTGTATATTAATCTTATATCTAGTAAACTTGATGAACTCATTCTTTAAAAAAGGCTTAATTTTTACATTTTTATTTTTTAAAAGGTTTATTTCATTTTACTTTAATTCAATTAGCCAACACATAGTACATCATTAGTTTCAGATGTACTGTTCAACAATTCATCATTAGTGTATCACTCCCAGTGCTTATCACATCATGTACCCTCCTTAATGCCCATCACCCTATTTATTTATTTTAGAGATGGGGAGAGAGAGAGAGAGAGAAAGAGAGTGCAAGTGAGTGGGGAGGGGGCAGAGGGAGAGAGAGAATCTTAAGCAGACTCCATGCTGAGTGCATAGCCCAATGGGGGCTCAATCTCATGACCCAAAGATCATGACCTGAGCCAAAACCAAGAGCTGGGCATTTAACTAACTGAGCCACCAGGCGCTCCTAAGAAAGGTTTAACTGTTTTAGAGCAGTGTCAGGTTCACAGAAAAACTGAGGAAGGTACAGAGATATCCCATGTACCCACTGCCTCTATACATACACAGCTTCCCTCACTAGGATGACAATCCCCTATGAGAGTGGTACATTTGTTATAATTGATAAACTTACATCATTATCACCCAGTGTCCATGGTTTATGGTAGGGTTCACTCTTAGGTGTACATTGTGCAGGTTCGGACAAATGTAACATGACACATATTCATCACAGTATCATACAGAGTATTTTCACTGCCCTAAAAATCCTCTGTGCTCTGCCTATTCATCTCTCCCCCCATCCTCAACTCCTGATGTTTTTACGGTCTCCATAGTTTTTCCTTTTCTAGAATGTCATATAGACATTGACATCCAATGTCAATTGGAATCATATGGTATATAGCCATTTCAGACTGTTTCTTTCACTTGGTAATATACACTTAAGGTTCCTCCAAGTCTTTTCATGATTTGAAAGCTCATTTCTTCTTAGCACTGAATAATACTCCACTGTCTTGATGCACCACAGTTTGTTTATCCATTCACCTACTGAAGGACATATTGGTTGCTCCAAGTTTTGGCAATTATGAATAAAACTGCTCTAGAGATCTGTGAACAGGTTTTTATGTGGACATAGTTTTCAACTCTTTTTGGTAAATACCAAGGAGCAGGGCACAATTGCTGGATCATATGGTAAGAGTATTTAATTTTGTAAGAAACTGTCAAACTGCCTTCCAAAGTGGCTGTACCATTTTACATTCCCACTAGCAATGAATGAGATTTCCTGTTACTCCACACTCTCTCTAGTATTTGGTGTTGTCAGTGTTCTGGATTTTGGACATATGGATGCATTTTTCTTAGCTCCAATAATGTTTTTGCAGATATCTTGGGATTTTTTATATAAAAAATCATGTAAAATCATGTAATCTGCAAATAGCAGCAGCTTTACTTTTTTCGTTCCTATCTGGATGCCTTTTACTTCTGTTTCTCCAATTGCCTGGCTAGAACCTCTAGGACAATATTGAATAGAAGTGGCAAGAGTGGACATCCTTGTCTTGTTCCTGATCTTAGGAGAAAAGTTTTCCATCTTTTGCCATTAAGTATGATATTAGATGTAGATTTTTCATAGATGCCCTTTATCAGGTTGAAGAAGTTCTTTTCTATTTCTAATTTATTGAGTGGGGTTTTTTTTTATGATGAAAGGGTACAGGATTTTGTCAAATGATTTTTGTGTGTGTGTCTATTGAGGTGATCATAGCTTTTTTTTTTTTATTCTATGGATATGGTGTAGTTCATTATTTAATTTTCAGGGTGACAACAACTTTGCATCCTGGAATAAATTGTACTTGGTCATGGTGTATGATCCTTTTCATATGTTGCCAGGTTTGGTTTGCCAGTACTTTGTAGAGGATTTCTGTGTAAAAGAAATATTGGACTATAGTTTTATTTTCTTGTGATTTTAGTTTAGTTTGGTATTAGGGTAATAATGGCCTCATTGAATCCATTGGGAAGTATTACCTTCTTTTCTATTTTTTTTTCAAAAAGATTTATTTATTTATTTTTTGAGAGACAGAGAAAGAGAGGAGGGGCAGAGGGAGAGGGAGAGAATCCCAAGCAGATTCCCTGCTGAGCACAGAGCCCAACACGGGGCTCAATCCCACAACCCTGAGATTATGAACTGAGCCAAAATCAAGAGTAGGAGGCTTAGCCCACTGAGTTACCTGGGCACCCCTCCTCTTCTATTTTTTTTTTTTGGAAGATTTTATTCATTTATTTGACACAGAGAGAGAGAGAGACAGACAGACAGCACAAGCAGGGGGACTGGCAGGCAGGAGGGGGAGAAAGAGAACCTGAGCAAGGAGTCCGACTTGGGGCTTGACCCCAGGACCCCAGGACCCCAGGACCCCAGGACCTCAGGATCATGACCTGACCTGAAGGCAGATGCTTAACTGACTGAGCCATCCAGGCGCCCATATTTTTTTTTAAATGAAGGATTGGTGTTAAGTCTTTAAATGTTTGGTAAAATTAACCAGTAAAACCCACATATGTTTGGAGCCTTCTTTCTGGGATTAAAAATATATGTATTAATTCAATCTCTTTTATTGTTATAGGTCTATTCAGATTTTCTATTTTTTCCTTGAGTTAGTTTCTATGGTATGTGACTTTCTAGGAATATGTCCATTACATCTAGGTTATATAATTTGTTGGCATACAGTTTTTCATAGTATTCATATATACTCCTTTTTATTTCTGTAAAGTTGGTAGTAATGTCCCTATTCTCATTTCTGATTTTAATAATTTGAGTTTTCTCTATTTTTTCTTGGTCAGTCTTCCAAATGTTTGTCAGTTTTGTTGATCTTTACAAAGAATCTCTTTTTGGTTTCATTGATTCTCTGTATTGTTTTTCTATTCTTTTTCTCCTTTATTTTTGCTCTGATTTTTATTATTTCATTTCTTCTGCTTGCTCTGGGTTTAGTTTGCTCTTATAATTTCTGAAGGTGGAAGAGTCTGGGTGGCTCAGTCATTAAACACCTGACTTTGGTTCAGGTCATGATCTCAGGGTCCTGGAATCGAGCCCCACATGGGGCTCCTCACTCAGTGGGGGTGTGCTAGTCCCTCTGCCCCTCACTCTGCTCATACACACACTCTCTCTCTTAGATAAATCAAGATTTTGTTTATTTATTTGAGAGAGAGACA
Source organism: Martes martes (assembly GCF_963455335.1). NCBI lineage: Eukaryota > Metazoa > Chordata > Mammalia > Carnivora > Mustelidae > Martes > Martes martes. The sequence continues at coordinate 56,817,461 of NC_137897.1, forward strand.
CAGTGAGAGAGGGAACACAAGCAGGGGGAGTGGGAGAGGGAAATCTTTTAAAAATCTTTTAAAAATTTGTGCTCTCTGTCTCAAATAAATAAATAAAATCTTAAAAAAAAAACTTGAACCACCCAGATGCCCAAATTTCTTCTTCTTAACACAGACATTCACAACTATAAATTTCCTTTTAAGCACTGTGTTCACTGCATTCAGTAACTTTTGGCATGTTTTGGTTGATCCATTCTGAAGTCTTTCCTAACTTTCTTTGTGATAGTTTCTTTAATCCATTGGTTATTTAGGAGTGTGCTGTTTAATTTCCACATATTTGAGAATTCCCCAAATTTTCTTCTTTTATTGGCTTTTAATTTTATTCCTTTCCATTTAATTTCATTCCAAAGTACTTTGTATGATTTCAATCCTTTTAAATTTATTGAGACTTATTTTGTGGTCTAACTTATGTTCTGTCCTGGAAAAATGTTCCATGTGCACTTGTGTATTCTGCTGTCGTTGGGTGGTGTGTTCTATATATGCCTGTTAGGTCCAGTGGTTTAGTGCTATTCAAGCCTTTGGTTTCCTTGTTGATCTTGTCTAAGTTGTTTCTATTTGTTTTGTCTAGTTGAAAATGGAGTATTGGGATGGCTGGGTGGCTCAGTCAGTTAAGTGTCTGCCTTTGGCTCAGGTCATGATTCCAGGGTCCTGGGACTGAGTCCTGCATCACGCTTCCTGCCAACAGGGAGCCTGCTTCTCCCTATGCCTGCCTCCCCTCTGCTTGTGCTCTCTGTCAAATAAATAAATAAAATCTTAAAATAAACAAATAAAATAAAATGTTTATAAAAATGTTAAACTTAAAAAAACTTTTAAAAAGGTAAAAAAAAAAAAGAAAATGGGAGTATCGATATCTCCAACTATTATTGTTGAATTGCTTATTTATTCCTTTAATTCTTCAGTTTTTACTTCATGTATTTTGGGGCTCTGTTGTTAGGTGCATATATATATATATATATATATATATATATATATATTTATAATTGTTATATTTTCCCGACACTTGACACTTTCACCATCATAAAATATCTTTCATTGTCTCTAGTAACAATTTTTGTTTTATAGCCCATTTTCTCTAATATTGGTTTGGCCACCCAGCTGTCTTTTGGTTATTGTCTGTATAATATATCTCTGACAATCTTTTTACTTTCAACCTATGTGTGACTATGAATTTAAAGTATTTCTCTTACAAACAACATATAGTTGGATCATGTTTTATAAATCCATTTTGCTAATCTCTGACTTAATCTCTGACTCATTTACATTTAATGCAGTTACTGTTGAGGCAGGCTTATGTGTGCCATTGCTATTTGTTTTCTACATTTTAGGGTTTTCTGTTTCTCTATTCCTCCCTTACTGCCTTCTTTTCAAAATCAAATTCATATCTTCTACTGTGCCATTTTAATTTCCTTATTGTTTTAAATAGATTTAAATGTAGTGTGAGTGTGTGTGTGTGTGTGTGTGTGTGTGTGTGTTTGTTGAGTGTGCTTTTTTTGCTCAGTAGTTGACCTGGGGATTACAATTAACATCTTAACTTCTAACAGTCTAGTCTGATTTAATACCACCTTAATTTTGGTATTATACCAATACTTCACTACTATACTGTTTCATTCCCACATCACCCCTTTACGCTATTATTATCAAACAAATTACATCTTAATACATTGTGTATTCATCAAAAGCAGATTTATAATTATTGCTATGTGCAGTTGCTTTTAAAAGCATATAAGAGAAAAAGTTACAAATAAAAAATACATTTATTCTTTTATATTTACCTATGTAGTGACTCTTCCTGGTGATCTTTATTTTTGACATAGATTCAAATGACTATTAGTGTCCTTCAGGATTCCATTTAGTATTTCTTGTAGGGCAAGTTTAGTACTTCTTGTAGCATTAAATTTTCTCAGTGTTTATCCGTGAATGTCTTAATTTCCCCTTTATTTTAAAAGATTTTACTTATTTATTTGACAGAGAGAGAGAGAGAGAGAGAGAGCACACAACCAGGGGGAGGGGCAGGCAGAGGGAGGAGAAGCAGACTCCACGCTGAGCAGTGGGCCTGATGTGGGGCTCAATCCCAGGACCCTGGGATCATGACCCGAGCCAAAGGCAGACACTTTACCAACTGAGCCACTCAGGTGCCCCTCCCCTTCATTTTTGATGAATAGTTTTGCCAGATATAGAATTCTTGGTTGATGTTTTTTTTTTTCTTTCAGCACTTTGAATATCTGACCTCCATGGTTTCTGATTAAGAGTTAGCTGTTGATCATATTGAGGACTCCTTGTACATGATGAATATTCTCTTGCTGCTTCCAAGTTCTCTCTTTGTCTTTGTCTTCGGGCAGTTATGATGTGTCTCAGTGTGGATGTCTTTGAGTTTATCCTACTTTGAATTTGTTGAGCTTCTTGGGTATATTGATCAATGTCTTTCAGCAAATTTGGGAAGTTTTGGGCCATTATTTTTCAAATACCCTCCTTTCCTTCTGGGATTCTTGTTATGTGTATGTTGGTACACTTGATAGTGCCACACAGGTGTCTGAAGTTCTGTTACTTTTTCTTTATTATCTTTACTTTCAACTCCTCAGACTGGGTAATATCAATTGACCTGTTTCCAAGTTTGCTGATTCTGTCTTCTGCCTGCTGAAATCTGCTGAACTCCTTTAGTAAATTTTTCATTTCAATGATTGTACTTTTCAACTCCAGAAGTAGCATGTGTATTTTATAATTTTTGTGTATTGATATTCTTTGGTGAGAAATTATTCTCATACTGTTCTTTAATTCTTTGCACATATTTTAAAGTAGGTGATTTAAAATCCTTGCCTAGTAAGTCCAATGTGTAGATACTCTTTGGGACAGTTTATGTTGGTTAATGTTTTCTAGTGTATTGACTATACTCATTTCTTTACACGTCTTTAATTATTGTTGAAAAGTGGATATTTAAAATTATATAATGTGGTAACTCTGGAAATCAGATTCTCTCCCTCCCCAGCGTTTGTGGTTGTTGCTAGTGGTATTTACTTGTTTAGTGACTTTTCCAAATTAATTCTATAAAGTTTGTGTTCTTTGTAATGTGTGGCCACTGAAGTCTCTACTTGGTTAGCTTAATGTTCGGCTAATGGTTGGACAGAGATGTCCTGAAATGCCTGTGAGTCTCCCAGTCTTTGCCAAGAGGTTCTTTGTGCTTGTTGCAGGCACACCCTCAACATTCAGCCAGGCAGTCCATCAGTCTGTCTTAGCACTACACTTGAGCAGAGCTTGAAGGTCAGCCAGAGGCCTTTCTCAGGTCTTTTTGGTGCCTGCACAAAGCCCTAGCATGCACACAGTTCTGTGTGTCCGTGTCCCCTCCTAGATTCCCAGCAATATGTTGAAGCTTTTCAAAGTCCCTATAGACATCTCATTCCCTAGCTTTTTCTTTTAAGCTTTTTGATTAGCCTCCTGTTTGCCCAAACTGTTATCTACTGCCTTAGGCAGCTGTGCAGTTAATCATTTGCATCTAATTGTTTTTGACAAATGCCCGAGGGAAAAAGTTTTTCACACCGAATAAGCTCTTGAGTCAGGTCTAATAAATAAAGCCTCGTAAGTGGTGTCTTCCAGGGAGCAACCAGACAGGTCAAATAATAATTCTGTGGGAACGAGACTTTGAAAGAGCTCCAGCCTGTTAGGCTCCCTCTGGTGGCTGCTAGGCCTCTGCTTTTCACCGTTATTGTGGGCTGTTGGTTTTCAAAGCTACCACCTCTACCTGTTTTCGTAAGTAAAGTTTTATTGTAATCCAACCAAAACTGTTCATTTATGTATTGTCTGTGGCTGCTTTTGCGCTCACAACAGTAGAGTTAAAAAGTAGGACAGAGACCATATGTCCTGAAAAGCCTAAAATACTTAGTATCTGGACCTTTACTGAAAAAGTTTTCAGCACCTGCTCTAAGACTAGTGCTAGTCAGTAGAAATATAATGTGATTTAAAATTTTTTTGAGTGGCCACATCAAAAAGGAAAAAGAAACAGGTGAATTTAATTTTAAGAGCATATTTTATTAACCTACTGTATTTGATATTATTGTTTCAACATATAACCAATATAAAACTGTTAATGAGATATGTTATATTTTTTCTAAGTCTTTGAAATCCAGTCTATTGTACACTTATAGCACATCTCAACTAGGGCCAACCACATTCCAAGTTCTAGTGGTTACCATATTGAAAAACAGAGCTTTAGGTCCTCCTTATTCAACTGTGGTCCCTAGACCAGCAACAGTGTATCATCTGGAAGTTTACAAGCCACAATCTCAGGTCTCACCTTGGACTTACCTGATCAGAAATTTAACAGGCCTAGGTAATTCACGTGCCTACTGAAGGCTGAGAAATAAAGCTCTGTACCACCTTGCTATTCTTCCTTTCTCTGGGATAAAAGCCCAGTGCACCTAAGGTATTATTCTAATATAAAATATCACCCTCTGGCTAACTTGTCATTCTGTTCACTAGATCGTGGTTGGATTGTCTGAAAATCAGTCAGGTAAGGTGACTGTGTGCCAGACACTACAGTGTCTAGGCACTGTGGGATTTGCTATGTGAAAAGGACATGGTTCCTGCTTTCAGGGAGCCTACCACTGCCAAAGGATGCCTGGAGAATAATACTCTACACAAGAAGTCCAGTCTTCCTCCCCACTAAATCCTCTAAATAACTCCTCCATCTCAAATGTAAATGTGGCAACTAGGCACTGGATTGCTCAAGCAGGCATTCAACTCAAGAGGTTCATGGGACAGAAACAAAACAGTCTCACTCCATTTGAAATTGGCTCACGGCAATGGTCTGAAGCAAACACTCAGGCTTTGGGACATGAACTCAATGGGTTCTTCTGAAAGGGTAGCAACCCTGTGTTTGTATAACAGGAAAGTTGAAACATTCATCATGCTCAGATTCAGGAACTGTGCACTCAAGTCAGGAGAAACCTGACAGTCTGATTTCCAGGTTCCAGTGACTTAGAATAGGAATTCCTATTTAAAGCAAAGAAAATAAGAAATGAGGAAGTGCCAGTCCTTGTTATTCTGTGTAGGTGTTGACAAGCTATTAAATCATTAGGTTGTCCCTTGCCAGAAGCAGCAGAATAAATCCTGGAAGTTGACAAATGGTCAGCAGCTCTGTGTGTGCCGGCACACTCAGAGGCACACACAAAGGGCACACTGTTTCCCTTGGTTTATCTCCTGGCTGTGTAAATATTTCATCTGACATTTGGATTGGATTCTGAGCTAGTTTCCCACCAAGCTGATGGTTTTTTAATCTGCTTTCATCAGCCTACAATAAACTGTCTAACCTGTCTGTACAGTGCAGTGTATTCTGCACACTGGCAAACAGAACAAATGGAACCAGGAGATCCCCGACATACTTTTCTCAGATGTCTGAAGACGAGGAATTGCACCCAAGTTCTGCTCAAGCCAGAAACACAAGCTATGAGGCACTTGCCTCATCCCGTTATACCAGCACCCATGAACCCTCCCCACACTAGACCACTGCGAGCAAGAGGTCACAACACATAACGTGGGCCTGCCATCTTATTAAGACAGATCTTTGGCTTGGCATAATTGCACCACTGCCAAAGATGAGGATGGCTGCAATCTCATTCATTCTAGGTTGTATTCATGCTGGCTTCCCTTCAGTTTCAGATGAATTCCTTTGGTTGTCCACAATGTAGGGAATACTGTGATAACTTAAACCACAAATTACTGACTCCTAAAGCTCCTATACGGTAATAAAGAAAAAAAGAGATACTAATATACGCTGCAATGTGATGACCGTTGAAAACTTTATGCTAAGTGAAAGAAGCCAGTGATGAAAGACTACATACTGTAGAATTCCATTCATATGAAATATCCAGAACAGGAAAATCTATAGAGATAGACAGAAAATAGATTAGTTGTCCCTTGGGTTTCTGGGGAGAGAAATGGAGACTGACTGCTAGTGGGTATGGGGCTTCTTCTAGAGGGGGATGAAAATGTTCTGGAATTAGATAGTGGTAATGATTGTACAACTCTGTGAATATACTAAATACCACTGAGTTGCACACTTCAAATGGGAAATTTTAATGGTATGAGAATTAGATCTTGATAAAGCTGTTTCAAAAAAAATTAAGGCCATTAAATGATCTCTTTTCTCTACCCTCCCCCCAAAGCTCCTATAAATCAATATTCTCAGCTTTGCTATTTTATATTCTACTTATAGGAGAGAAAAGCAAAAGGAAGGCATGCAAACTGGTGCTAGGAAAGGTATAGGCTCAGAACAATCTATCCAGTCTACTGTTACAATCTTCTACCATTCATTCGTCCATCCAACCATGCATTAACTCACTGAAAATCTGCTACATACTCGGCATTGAGGATAGATACAGCATGAATAAACCCTGCCCTTTATTATTATTATTATTATTTTTAACCCTGTCCTTTCTATTAGGAGTTTATGATAACAATTATCTTTTTTTTTTTAAAGATTTTATTTATTTATTTGACACAGAGAGAGAGATCACAAGTAGGCAGAGCAGCAGGCAGAGACAGAGGGGAAGCAGGCTCCTTGCTGGGCAGAGAGCCCGATGAGGGGCTTGATCCCAGGACCCTGAGATCATGACCTGAGCCGAAGGCAGAGGCTTTAACCCACTGAGCCACCCAGGCGCCCCGATAACAATTTTCTTAACATGGACCCTGAGATACCCAATTCATGAATTGCCTTTTGAATAATCAAAATTAAAATGTTAATTACAATGTTAGTGTTATTCATATTCCATTGTTTTTTGAAATTGGGAATTCATGGATGATACTCTACTTTAATTTTTAGTACCTGAAGTGTGAACTCTCCTAGGAAATTTATACTAATAGTAAAGCAAAATATTTAAAGAGCAAAGAAGGATGCAAACTTGCTGTTTCCCGAAGATGTTGTAAGCAAGAGTACTTAATGAATAGCCAAACCAGAAAGGTGACAGCATGTATTCCAAGGATTCCTTCTTTAAAAGGAATTGTTTTTGTGAACCCACAGGATTTATTAAGAAGTGGTCTTTTCCTTTTTATTTCAATGTAAATGAAATTGTATATCTGCTGCAGTACTTCCAGTGTTAGTGTTGTGAACACCGGTACAAAGGAATCCAATGGTTCATTTCTTCAGGCAGTGTGTTATATGGAGAAATAACATTTGATCTTTGGAGTCAAGGCAGGCCTGGATTCAAATCCTAGCTCACATTTCAAATTCAGGCCTTTATCATCTCTTACCAGAGTCTGAGCTGTTCTTCCTAGCTCTCAAAGTCATCCTTTGTACAGTAGCCCCACGTAAACTCTCAAAAATACATATTGGATCTTGTCATTCTTTTACTGTAAACGCTTCAGTGACATTTTATCTTTGATGGGAGGGTCTGAGCTCCTCAGCATGACTCATAAAATGTTGGTTCCATAGCTTGGCCCCACCATACCTTCTTAGCTACTTCTTTTACCATCCTCCATCTTACATTTTTTCACATAATTGTTTGTAGTTAAACACACACACACACACACACACACACACACACACACACCCTTTCCTCTACTTGGGCTGTTATGCCTTTCTAGAACCACTTTCCACCCTTCTGTGTCTGATTAGCTTTGAATGAGGTTTGCACTGGGGGTGGGACAGGAGTCTGGTTGGTGTTGAGTACAGGCTTTCCAGCCAGATGCCCTGATCTAGCTAGCATTCCCCCGCCCCCTTAACTTTGGAAGCTAGACTAAAGGCAGTTACGATATTGACAATAACTGCAAAAAGCCCCACTAAATTCTAACATAAGCTACTTTAGAAGCATTTTATTTTAAAAATCCGAGTAAGTAACAGATGCATACAATACGAAATTCCAAAGATGGAAAAGGATATTTAGTAGCAGAATAATCTCTGACGTGCCCTAGACACCCAATTCCCTTACCAGAGTGTTCCTGACTCTTTCAAGAGGTAGACTGCATACGTAGGCATAAAAAATACGATTTAACACAGTATGGTTAACACTCTACCTATTCATATGAATTCATTTAACCATTTTATCTTGCAGATCCTTCTACAATGTGTTGTATTTAACCAATCCTCTACTGGTAAGCAGTTAGATTGTTTCTAAACTTTGATAAAGCTATGATGTCTTAAGACCTCTTTCACTATTCTTGTAGTGAACCTGCCCACCAGAAGGGAATTTATTTTTTAACCTCAATTCCTTTATATTCTTTTTCATTAAAAATTGCATTTACTGTGATTTTGCTTTCTAACACAAAGGTAATACATTTCATTTGCAGAACACTTGAAAGTTATAAAAAACACACAAAAACACAAAAAAGGTCACTTACATTTCTAATACTAGTTAGCATTTTGATGAATGTGCTTCTAGTGTTTTTTCTATTCACATATTTATACTTCACAAAAGGTCTACTCTCACATTTGTGGGGGAAGAATGATGCCTTATTGTATTTAATGCACACAACAACCTTAATAGGTATATACCATTCTCTTCATTTTACAGATAGGGAGACTGAGGCACAAAGAATTGCTCAGAGTCACGCAACTTAGGAAGTAAGAGAACTGGGATATGACCCTAGATTTGTCAGGCCCCAGGTCATGCTCTTACTCACTGTACTCACTGCCTCTGCCAGACTGCAGTGTCTAGGGAAGTTGAAAATGGATAGACCCTATGACCCAGAAATTACATTTGCAGCTCTGTGCTCTACAGAAACTTGCACATGTGCCAGAGGAGACAAGTACAAGAATGTTCACTGCAACTGCCTGAATTCAGTGGCAAAAAACACAGACTGATTCAAATGTCCATACAGAAATGAAAGGATAAATAAAACAGGATATTTGTGTTACAGGTATTATGGATATCTCTATCTATGGATATTATACAGCGGTTAAATGGACTGAACTAGATCTATATGGATAGATCTCAAAAGCAACATTGAATGAAAAAAGCAGGTCACAAAGTATGAATACTACGATACCATTTGTGTAAATAATAATAAAAAAAAAACCCACCGGGCCACTCACCTCCCTTCCCTATACCTAATCCTATTTCTGATTACTGTGAAAATGGACTGGAAAGATACACATCAAATTCATGACAATGGCTGCTTTTGGGGAGTTGGGAGCAGAACAGGACTGGGGATGAGGGTCACAGAATATTTAACTTATCTATAATAATTTATTTTTAAGAAAAGACATAAAGCTAAGATAAAATCTTAACCAATTTTAATTCTGAATAGTGGGGACACGTGCATTTGTTATATTCTTCTCTGTTACTGTACTGTATTTATGTATTTATTTATTTTAAAGATATTTATTTGAGAGGGAGAGCAGAGAGAGAGAGAGAACACGAGTGGGGGTGAAGGGGCAGAGGGAGGAGAAGCAGACTTCCCGCCGAGTAGGGAGTCCACTGAGGGGCTCAATCCCAGGCCCTTGGGATCATGACCTGAGCCAAAGGCAGATGCCCAACTGACTGAATCACCCAGGCACCCACTATACTGTATTTAAAACATATTATCAGCTAATGTTTACTGGGCACTTACTATGTACCTGGTATAGTTCTAGATGTTTCACATTGGTTGATTCATTAAATCCTACTTCACCCTATGAAGTAGGTACTTTATTAGCTCCATTTTACAGATGAGGAAATCGAAGCACAGAGAGGTTAAATAATTTCCCCGAGTCATACAATTATCAAGTGGTGGGTGTATGTGGCTTCAGGAACCATGCTTTTACCCTTTACCGTTCCAAAAATTCTCAGAAACTAGGGGTGCCTGGGTGGCTCAGTGGATTAAGCCTCTGCCTTCAGCTCAGGTCATGGTCTCAGGGTCCTGGGATCGAGCCCCGCATCAAGCCCCGCAACTGGGCTCTCTGCTCAGCAGAGAGTCTGCTTCCCCCTCTCTCTCCCTGCCTCTCTGCCTACTTGTGATCTCTCTCTCTGTCAAATAAATAAATAAAATCTTAAAATAAATAAATAAATAAATAAAATTCCCCCAAACTAAACAAAACAGCACAAAACTAAGTACCTAAATGCTGAGGAAATGCGAAGTGGGAGAATGAACACAATTGTGTAGTTATTACCCCACCTGCCACTTTCTCTTTGTACTTGCTATATTAGTCTGGGGATGGTGGTGAAGGCTGCATTCTGGAGCTAAGCTAGTGCTAGCTCAAAGTAAAACAGCAGGCACCTCTCTCTCTTGAGGGAATCAAAACCAAAACTCCACTCCCCCTTAAAACCAAAGCCAAACAAAACAAAATATCAGGCAGAGCAAAATGAGATAGGCCCAGCTGGGGGCATTGTAGGGCACACACTCAATTTGAGCCTGTGTGTGAACTGGAATTTGCAGGAGTTAGCTAAGCCTAGTTCCTGGACTACAAAAGGTTGGGCTGGGAGGAGCTGGCAGCCAAACAGGGTAGAAAAATGAGACTGGGAGGAAAGAGGGCAAGCCTTTGCTTCTTTCTAACGCAGAAGGAAACAGGTATCTGGTGCTTGAGGAGTGGGATAGTAGGATAAAAGGGAAGGATAAAGCAGGGGAGGGGATAGTTTTGTAGTTCTCTTTCTGCTATCGTCTCTGGTTTTAGTAGAGTAACACCCGCCCCCTCCCCCCCCCCCCCCCCCGCAACCCGGCCAAGGTCCTCATCAAAGCAGATCCCAGGCTTCAGGTAAATAACAGACAAGAAAACAGTGGGGTGGAAAGAGATGAAGATGGCCCTGCTGGAAAGAGAGTCTCAAGAGTGACAGCCAATCATTTGTGCAACAGGAAAACACTGGGAGGCTGGGCAGTGCAGTGGTGAAGAACTCAGATTCCAGAGCCAGCCTACCTGGACTTCAATCCTGGTGCTGCCACTGATTCATTCTGCCAACATGGGCAATCCGTCTATGAAATGGGGATAATACTTGAATTGCTGGGGAGACAACTGTTGAGCATCTAAAGCACTTAGAACAGTGTCAGATACTTGGTAATCACTCTTTGAGTGTTTGCTATTATTACCATCATTGTATCTCAGTACCTACTTGTTTCCAGGCACTGTGGTAGGAACTGGGGATGGACAGAAGTATTGAACACAGTTTTCACCCTTGTATTTAGTTTAGTTGGGGAAATAGATGAGGAAATGCCTTACAGTGCAGTATGATAAGGTCTCAGATAATTCTATGTGTCGGGTTCTTAGAAAAGGAAGTGAATATGGAGGGGAGGGGTGGCCAGGGAGGAATTCACAGATGACATGGGAATTGGAGCTTGAAGGAAGAGTAGGATTTCATCAGGCAGCCATGTGGGAGGAAGGATTCTAGGTAGAAGGACTGTCTTGGTCAAGGGTATGGCTAGAACCATGGTTCAAGAGGTAGGGCAAGTATAGTGGGAAAAATAGATTAGGGCCCAATCTAGAAGGATCCTGTGTACTCTGCTAAGAATTTTAGACCTGTAAGCTCTGGGAGGTTGTGTGTGTGTGTGTGTGTGTGTGTGTGTGTGTGTGTGTATGAAGCAGGGGGTAGCATGATTAAGGCTGAATTGCTCAAAAATAACTGATATGAAGGATAGATTATGGATGGAAAAACTGGAGAGAGGGAAACCAGTTGAGCTGCCCTCATGGCCACATCCCCAACCCCCACCTCCTCCTCCAGGGTTCCTTCTGTCAATCAACCATTCACCCAGTTGCTTAAGAAAGAACCTTGAGGTCCTCCATGACACTATCCTCTTTTTCACCCCTACATGTAATCTATCAGTAAGCCTTGTTGGTTCTACCCCCAAGGTGCATTTGAGATCTAGATTACTGCAACAGCCTCCTAACTGCTCACTCTATTACCACTGGAGAGTTTTCTCTAATCTACTGTCTATCCAAATGCCAGAGTGATTAAATATGCGCGCACACACACACACACGTTAGGGACTGGACTGTGTCCCTCTTAAATTCATGTTAAACCCATAACCCCTCATGTGACTATATTTAGAATAAGGAAGCAATTAATGTTAAATGAGGTCATAAGGGTAGAGCTCTCATCCCATAGGATTAGTGTCCCTATAAGAAGAGACATCTGAGCTTGCCTGCATGCCGCCTCTCTCTCTCCTCTTTGTCTGTCTCTCTTCCTCTTTCTTTGCCCCTGTGTTCACGTAGTGAGGAAAGGCTATGTGAGAACAAAATAAGAAAGTGGCTGTCTGGAAGCCAGTAAGAGAACTCTTACTAGAAACTGATGCTGCTGGACCTTGTTTGGGACAACTGGTCTCCAGAACTGTGAGAATATAAATACTGTTGTTTAAACCTCCCGACCTGCGACATTTTGTTACGACAGCCAGAACAGATGACTATCCACACACACGCACAGGCACATGCTTGCACACACACAAATCACGCATATACCTAACTGTGGTTTTCCCTTGCTTAAAACCCTTTCCTAGTCGCCTGTTACTTGGTGCTTGGAAGTCTACATCCTTGCCTTGGCCTTCGAGGTCTTGTTAACTGACCTCATGGCTCCCTTTCCAGCCTCACCCCCCATATCCCAGCTCCAGCCCTTCAAAGGAGCACTGCTTTATTCTCACCCAGGGCCTTCACACAGGGTGCTTCCTCCGCCAGGAAACCTCTCCTTCTGGGCTCTCTGCCTACCTAGTTGCCTCCACTTGGACTTGAGAGCTCAGCCTGAATTCCACTGCAGTCGGCCTGCTGCTTTCCCAGATTAGGGCAACTTTCCATGTCATGTGCTTTCAACTTTCTCTACTGCTACTTGGTAGCACTCATCTTGGTTGGATTTAAATAATTAATTTGGTAAGTGAGTTGTTTAACGTTGTCCATTGACTAAAATGGAGTCACTTAGGTGCAGGATTCATGCAAACCTTTTCAGCCACTGGATTCCTGAGCGCGTGGCACAGAGTAAGCACACATTACTTGTGTGAATGAGTGAGTGAATGAGACTATTGCAATGGTCCAGGCGAGAGCTGATGTGGGTATGAACCACAGCAGTGACACTACGGTGACTAGAATACAACTGACAACTTGTTTCCCCCCAAAAAAGCTTCAATGGCTATATTCTGTATTCTGTATTTAGTATATGTGCTGCCAAAGCGAGCATTGTATTCTGTATTTAAAAATGTTAATAGTGTCAGGAAAAAAAATTTTTTTGGGGGGGGCACCTGGGTGGCTCAGTGGGTTAAAGCCTCTGCCTCCGACTCAGGTCATGATCTCAGGGTCCTGGGATCGAGCCCCGCGTCGGGCTCTCTGCTCAGCAGAGAGCCTACTTCCCTTCCTCTCTCTCTGCCTGCCTCTCTGCCTACTTGTTTGTGATCTCTGTCTGTCAAATGAATAAATAAAATCTTAAAAAAATAACATTAAAAATTTAAAAAAAGGAAAAAGCTTTAATTAAGCAGAGAAAAGTCATCTTCTCATGGTCCTAACACTTGGAGAGTGCTAGGGACTGAACCGTGTCCTCCCCCAAATTCAGTATGTTGGAGCCCTAACGTGCAGTGTGACTGTATTTGGAGATGGGGGGGGCGGTCTTTGTAAGATACTTAGGTTTAGATGAGGTCACAGAGGTGGGATCCTCATGATGGGATTAGTAACCTCCTAAGAAGAGACATCAGAGAGCTTGCTCTGCCTCTCTCATTCCTTCCCATATGAGGACAGAGAACAAAGGCAGCTCTAGAATAGCCAGGAAGAGAGCCTTCACCAGAAACTGATCATGCTGGCATCTCCATATCAGACTTCCAGCCTCCAGAACTGTGAAAAAATAAATTTCTGTTGTTTAAGCTACACAGTTTATGTTACATTTTTATGGCAGCCCAAGCTGACTAATATACTTCGCTCTGGCTTTGGCATTTGTCCTTGTTTATGTACTGTCTTGTGTAATTTTTCTCTAACTGTTTTTTGAGTCCAGCTTCTGCCTCTCCACTAGGCTAAAAGTTCCTAGAAGTCACGAACCATGTCCTTCAAATCGCCAGATGCATCTATGATCGAACTGGACACACAGAGCTAGTCAGTATGTGCTTGTAGTAGGAACGGATGTAGTGGCTCAGGGAGACCTGTTGAGTGTTTATAGCTAGAAAAGGTTACTGTGACTCTGGAATTGGTGTCAGCTTTGTCACAGATGTCCTAAGTGTCTCTAAACAAATTAGGATGTTTACCGCTTTCTATCCACTTATCTCTTTAGCTGTGGTGTGTTTCTTCCCTCCCTTACGGAGTTTTGGTATGTCTTTCTATAATCTAGCATTTTCAGATCCTTTGTGAGGAAGCAGGATGACGAGGTTTTTTTTCTGAGTCAGAATGACCTGGGTTCAAAATCTCGCCTTGTCACTTACTAATGCCTTGTCACAGCTGCCCTGCAAAGTGCATATAAGGATCGCTGTTCTAGGCATGAGGAAACTGAGCCTCTTGAGAGACTGGGTAAATTACCCAAGGTCCCATTGCTATTTAGAAGATCAGAATCCCAAGCTGTTTGGCTCAAAAGCCCACGTTCTTTCTACGGAGTTACAGGCTCCAAAAGAGGATAAAGGTTAACAGCTAGAAAGAATAACTTCTTACACTGGATTTCACAAGACTCCATTCATCAGGGACAAAAGTCCTTGCCTTTCTTGGGGGAAAAAGAAAGCTGCCATCCTAATATTTAAAGTAATGTAAGGGCAGTTGCAATCAGATTTTTAAAAGGGACCATGACCTCAGAAAGATTATGAGCCATTTCGCTAGGCTGAGGGTACCATGGTGGCTGTCTTCTTTACTTCTGTATCCTTAGAACTTACTGCTGTGCCTGGCTCTAAGAGACACTCCACAACTATCTGTAGGAAGAATTTACCCAGTGCAGAGGGCAGGGGCTGAAGGACGGTACATCCTGTGGCCTGGTGCTGGGGCCTTTAGAAAAGTGTAGCTATAGAGATTAGGCCAGAGAGAGCCAGTCACGTAGCTGCCACTGTTTGCAACTGAAAAAGGATATTTCTGATACATTTTTAGATTCACAGTGAAACAAGATTCCCTGGTGGGAATTTCCCCAAAGACGGGATCTGAAAACCCAACCAGAGGGTTACAAGTGTACTTGTATATAATTCGCAAATAGTTTGTGTCTACCTACATTCTTTGTCATCTATTCCCTAGTGACTTTCAAGGCAACAATTTATTACTGCCCTAAAGGTTACTGCATAATTTATGAAAGTAGTAAAAATTTATCCTCTCTTTTTTAACCAAAAAAGAATAGGCAGTACCATGTCACGCTGTCAAGGCTGTTCAGTGCAGACAACTCGTATCTTTATTATTGTCATAGAAAGGGTTTGATCGATCATGTTTAGGTACCACTATAAAACCTGTTTATTTATTTTTTAAAGGTTTTATTTATTTATTTGAGAGAGAGAGAGAGAGAGAGAGAGAGAGAGAACAAGAGAGAGAGCACCCAAGACGGGGGAGGGTCAGAGGGAGAAGCAGACTCCCTGCTGAGCAGAGGCCCGACTCAGGACTCGATCCTAGGACTCCGGGATCATGGCCTGAGTCAGAGGCAGTTGCTCAACCAACTGAGCCACCCAGGTGCCTAGGTTCCATTATGAAATTTAAAATGTGAGGTGTACTCGTCCATATTAGCCAGTATCACTGAAGTTCCTGGGACATTAACCCCTATCTCATCAACACGAGGACTAGCCTGTTCAAATGGCACTTCGTGGGCTTTCAGTTACATAGAGGCTTTTCAGATAGAAAGCTCTGTTACCAAGGATTCATAGCAAGGGCAGTTGTCTCTGCTTCTTGTAAACACAATTAAGGTCCAGTAGCAGAGACATACTTCCTGAGAGTTGAGGAGGCTGGGGTGACAGTGAACAGAACTGTGAATACCCATTCCTAAGCCACGGGCAGAAGTTTTGCTTTGTAAGCTGATCCTTGATAGAGGAGTAATTTATAAATGGAAAGAGATATGGGATTCATCATTCAGCAAGCATTTATGGAGAGCTTGCTATGTGCAAGATACTAGATAAGCATCACAGCTTAATAAGGAGAACTTTCAAACCTATCAGGATTTTCTCGTCATTGCCTTAAAATATCATGCCCTATATTTAAAAATGGCAATGTAATCATGAGAGAAAAATCCAAACTCAACGTCAGTACAACTTATATTTGTCCTCTCAAGTGACGGTAAAAAGAACTTTCCAACATGCTTTAATGAGCTTTTGCACATGCTGTTCCCTCTGCTTGGAATTCTCTTTCCTTCTCTCCTGTCTGCCTGGTGAAATCTTAACCATCCGTTAAGGTACAGCTCAAATATCATCTCCTCTGTGACCCTTCCTGATGCCCTCCTGAGAGAATTAATCGTTCTTTTCCCTACACTCACAAAGCCCTTCACGGGGAACCTCTACTCTCACACTCCACTGTAATTTTTTTTTCTTTCTCACACTTTACACTGAGCTCCATAAGTCAGGAAACACTTCTGATTCATCTTGGTATTCCCAGTACCATGCCCATATGTAGCAGTAGTCAGTAAGTTATCAGTGAACTTCCCTGACCACTTCGAAAAACAGATATAGTTACATACTACAGAGAATGTTCTAGAAACCTAACAAGACTTTGCACACAGTGTGCACTTAATGAAGGTCTGCTGACTTTGTAGTAAGAGTGGTGGTGCTTCTCTTAGGTAAAGGCTATAGATAGCAATTCTTGCTAGCCCCTTCATGGCACCACACAGCAAGCACCAGCCCTACACAGAGAGAAATCATGGTGATGTTCCAGGCACTGAATGGTACACGTGCCCCAAACCGTCACCCCCACTGGCTTGCTAGAGGGCATAAAATGCCCCATTATTAGTTATTTCTTGGGGTTAAGGCATTTGTTACAGAAGTTCCCTGTTGGATTGTTTTCAGACAAGACAAACACATCAAAAGACCTCTGGAAAGACTGCACCTTTCAGAGGACCTGTAGGTCATTCATGCCCCTCGTCTTCCAACCACAATCTGTAGTCCAGAGAGAATTCAGAACACATAGAAAGGTCCTAAAAAGAAGTCAAGACTGAGCCCAATTTAAATTGTACCTCATAATCATAGTAGACAATCCCTGTCAGAGAATTTCAAATTTTGGTGTTTGTGAAGTCTTGTGAGGCACAAATTTAAAGAATTTTAAAAAGATGGGTAAACATGAACATTTGTTTTGTATCACGGCACTAAAACATTTTACATATATATATATATACACACACACACACACACACACATACATATATATATTTGCAAATACATACATATATATATATGTGTATGTATTTGCAAAATCTTACTATGTTTCTCTGGTTGTGGGAGAGAGTAAAAACCCTTTTTTCTGTTCTGACAGGGGATCTGTAGAAGAAAACTCATTTTGTACCCTGAAAGTTCTACATTCACGGGAAATATATCTATCTCATAGACTTTCACTATGTAAAGACCAAATACTTTTTTTTTCCCAATGTGGGTACAGAATGGTCAATTATTCCCTTGTGAGCTGGAAACCAGTTAGGCAGACACCAGACTCCCTGAGCATGTTAGTGAAGAGTAATTGAGATGATCCTTCCCTGATTTTCGAAATCAGGATTTTTTTTTTGACTCATCAATCACTTAGGGAATTCTTATTCAGTGTAAATAGTTTAACAAATTGGGTAGAAGGACAAAGCTAAAATCTGTTGAATTTAGCTGGCTCAAATAAGACTAGTCTGACTTTCTAATCATTGTTAGTGCTATTTGAACAGTAAAACAACCAAGAGTCCAGAGATAAGCAAAGTTCCTCCAACCCTTTTATCTGTTAGCTTGGGGATGGATGGGTGAGAGGACAATGCCAACACAAGCAGAATTGTACAGTGAAGAAAGAAGAGGAGGGCCAGAACAGTGGGTAAAAAGTTAACTTACTTCACTTAGACCGCCATATTAAAGCCAGATGTGTCGACAATGTTGGATGAGAAACACTATTGTTACTGATAGTGTGAACAAACCCCTTTGTTCTTTCCTCCCAATATAGTATCATTACGCCACGCAAGAAGTGTCATTTTATTTCATTCCACATGTAGCACATTCTCAACAAGCTGAACCGTTTCTAATCTTATGTAATTAGATAGGTCTCGCTACATCCCTCAGTTGAAGGATTTTATGAGCTGCCTTGTTCTGTCTCCCTTTTGGGACAGCTTCTTTGGGGATGGAAACTAACATTTGCTAACATTTCTTTCCTTCTGGCACCTGTCAGCTGGATGGGCTCTGGGAAAAGGAGGACAGGGAGGGAAGGAGTGCAAAGTTCCTCCCCCTCCCATGCCCTGGTATTAGAGTCATCTTTGTTGCTACGTGGGGATTACTCTGTTCTGGAAAGTGCTATTAAGTACACGCTCAAAATAAGCAATGGGCAGATGGGTGAATGAGAAGACGGAGTTCTTGTTTTCTAATTTAATTTATCACAAATTTCAAGTTCTTCTGTTTGTTAACAGTAGAGCCCGGGTGAGGTGCTAGCCACTGGTGGATGTCCTTTAACCTGGCCCAGGGATGTGAAGTGCCTGGGGTCTGGCTCATTGATCTTGCTATCCAGTCACTGTGGGCAGAGCCTGTCACTGTAGGCAGTGACTACGACACAACTGCCTTCTCCTCGATACAGAGCAGAGTTGTAAGGAGTCATCAGGTATCTGACATCTGAACCACAGGCTGTATGAACACCAGGGCTTCTACTCCAATGCAGAAGTCATAAGAGCACGTGGAAATTGAGTCTATCCTTCAAAAACACTTTATAGCTCTCTCTCTCCTCCCACCCCCTGAAGCTCTCTTAGGGTCATTTCTTGACCATTTTGTGACGTCTCTGTGAGGTGGCTGACTGGCGAATGCTCTCCATGCATAGACTGGGAAATCCGAAATTAAGGCTCATTCCTGCTTCCCTTCTTTGGGACTTGTGCATGATTGATGATATGCAGGGCCTACCCTCTCACCATAACATTCTGTGGTTTTTGTCCGATAATGAGAAAAGACAACTGAAGGAGTGCAGTCTACAACAAAAATGGGTGAGTGACAAGGCCACCTGACCCTCCCCCTTCCCTACCCCCCCCTCCCGCACCAGTACTTTACAGTTTATAAATTGCTTTCAGAGTGGTTCTTTCATGGCTAGGCACTGAACACTCCTATTTCACCAAAGCAACTGGACTGCAGAAATAAGAGCCAGGGTGCTGGCACAGTCGTGGAGGCCCTGGATTTCTCACGCTGGCGGTGGGGGTGGGGGGTGGGCAGCGTGTGGATAAGCCCTTTGCCTTCCAGGAATAGTACTGCTCTGAGACTCCTCTGTAGACTGACTGGAACGGAGATTAAGCTCAGGGTTCTCTTTGCATTCCATTTAGCAGTTTGCTCATGCTTCCCCTGCAGATCAGGCTCAAGAATTCTCTGCCAGCTGAGAATCTGAATGTTGCTTTGGCTGGAAGACAGTATCTTATTTATTCACATAAATCCCCTCCTCTTCTCGTCCCTGATCATTTTCACCCTAAAATGGGAAGGGGGGGCGAATTATGGAAGCACTTGGGGACTGGACTGCAGCCACCCTTGGTAATCTTTATTCATCTTTTAGATTCTCACCAGCATCAACTCAACAACAGTGACTCACCCAGAGTAACACATAGTCTCTCTTTCCTTTAGAAAAGCCGTTCCTCAAAAGCGCTGCTAAGAAAAACAAAACAAAACAAAACTACAGCTCAAGGGAGACAAAAAGTGCTAAGGGCAAAATATTGCTTCAACAAGCCTGGAAGATTTCGAAGAGGGAGAGGATGATCATTTCAAGTGAGGAAAAAGTAGCTTGTACGTTTTCCATTTCCTTTCCAGTTCCAAACTTGAGACTTAAACATCTTTCAGCCAAGGGAAGTTATGACAGAGGAAGTGAGGTGATCTGAGCCCCAGCTCACTACCTGCAACTTCCCAGGAGCTCAGAGAGGTTTGCAGCTTAGAGGGGTGGAAGGGAGACAAACAGCGGGAAGGAATACGAGTGAGAAGCAGCTGGCCCAAATGCCAGGGCCCCTCGGCTCATTCTAGCCAGTTGTATAGACAGCTGTCTCTTTAATTTAACCCTTGGTCCATTCCCCAAATGACAAAGCTCATTTGGCTTATGCAAGTCTCCTTTGATAGAGATAGTGGCTGTTTAAAGCAGAAAAAGATGTAGAGGTAAGGGAGGTTACGTGGGGGAAAACTTGACAGAGACATTTTTTCCACTCCCAACAGACACAGAAGGGAGGACGCCTAAGGGAGGCTTACGTAGAAAGAGATAAACCCCTCCGTAATCAAAGGTAGTCTGGAGGAGGGAGAATGGGCTACACAGGCTTGGGGACACTTGGCTTCTACTTCTATTTATATTCTCAAGGCTAATTGTGTAAATGGGAGTTTCTTACTGCAGAATGGCCAACTGTAGATGCACGTTGGTTTGTTTTTTTCCACACTACGAAGAGAGCCAATTCAGCAATACTTTCAACAACTCCGATCGATAGAGAGGAGCTTAATTATTCACCAACCTGGAGACCAGGAGTGTGGATACGCAAACCATTTTCCCCTCAAGTGGACTTAAATTGCAATCTTTGAGTGTTTCCAAGGGCAGCGACCTTAAACTGCATTCTAGTTAAACCAGGAAGGGGACTGGGGAGGAATGTGAGCCTGAAGCAGGGAAGTGAATCGTCCAGGGTCACATGAGCTACTGGGGATGCCACTGGAAAGCAGTGGCCTCTCTTTCACTAGCCTCACGTTTTCTGTCCACCCTCCCACCAGCCCACCCTCAAGAGACCCCCAGATGTACCCACTGGGGCAAAGTCTGTGCTTTGCTCCTGGCTATTTCCACTGCTACCTCATGACGCTGCTGGCAGGCTCGGTGGCTAAGCACACCCTTGGTCATAAGAGAAGGAGTGCTTCCTCCTAAATTCCTGACCTAACGGAGGAAGAGCCACACTCCCATCCGCAGCCTGCCTTTGGCTCTATGGCCCGGCAGTAAGACAAGACTGGGGAGACACAAAGGCAGCCCTGGCACTGTGAACAGATGCGGCTGCTTACAAGAGTCTTTTTCTCTTTTACAGGACCCAGCCTGAAAGCTTCAGGAGAGAGTTCTTCTCCAGTCTTCATTTAAAGAAATGATGCAATTTCACAAAATGCTTAATATATGTAAATCATATCTGTATGCAATTTCTACATGAAAAATACCTTATACATAAGTTATGAAGCATAATAATAGGATAAACACCTGTGAGCCCACCATTCATCCACCTGAACAGACTAGTACCAAGTCCCACTGCAGCTCCCTGCAGGCTTCTCTCCGGCCCACCACCCTACCTACCCTTCTCCTGGAGGTACCCACTAGCACGACCTTTTAAGTCACTCCCTGGGACACCTGGCGGTGGGGGGGCTCAGTCATTAAGCGTCTGCCTTCGGCTCAGTTCATGATCCCAGGGTCCTGAGATCGAGTCCTGCATCAGGATCCCTGCTCGGTGGGAAGCCTGCTTCTCCCTCTGCCTGGGGCTCGCTCTGCTTGTGCTCTCTCTCTCAGGCAAATAAATAAACAAATTCTTAAAAATAAAAAAAAAATTAAAGAGACTCTACCGTCTTGTATACAAATTATTAAAAAAAACAAAGTCACTCCCTTGCATTTCTTTGTAGACTTCCTACATATACAAGTAGCCCTAAACAATACACTCTTTAATTCTGCTTGCCTTTGAATATAAATATGGGTACTGTACAAAAGTTTTCTGCAATTTTGCTTTTATTCAAAATTGTGTCTGAGAAACTTTCACATTGGGATGTGCTGCTGTGGTTCATTCATTTTCACTGATGCCTAGTACTTCGTTGTGTAAGTCTCCCACAACAGAGACACACTGCTGCTGATGAACATCTGTTGCTTCTGGTTACTTTTTTGCTATGCTGAACAGTGTTGCTCGAAACTTTCTTTACAATACACTTGCCTAAGTTTCTCCAAGGCCTGTTTCTAGGAGTGGAATCAAGGAGTTGTAAAGCATACGCATGTTCAAATTTGTTAGCTAATGCCAAATTGTTTCCCAGACTGGTTGCCCAACACACACTGCTGCCAGAAGTGTATGTAAGTGTTCCACATTTTCACAAAGTGCTCTACATCCTCCCTAATGTGTCCTATTGTTTAACTTATTTTCTTCAATCTGGTGGGTTAAAATGGAATATTGTTTTGGTTTTCTTTGGGTCACTCAATGTGGTTTTAATTTGCATTTCCTCGATTACTAATGAAGTGAGCATCTTTTCTGAAAGGTTTCCTCTTCTGTGAAAGGCTTGTTCATATTGTTTTGCCCACTTTTCCCCTGGATTTTCTTTCCTCTGTATCATTACATAAAGTTTGTATATTCCAAATATTAATAAATTGCCAGTTATATATGAGTGCTAAGTATATTCTTCTACTCTGTGACTTGTCTTTTCACCTTATGATTTTTGGTAAACAGAGGCCCTTCATTTTAGTGTAATTAAATTTATTACTCTTTTCCTTCAGGGTTGGCACTTTTTACATTTCTTTCTAAAAATTCTCCCCTATCGCAAGATCACAGAGAAATTTTTCTTTTTTGCCCCAATGGCTTTATCATATTTTTTCATATTCTTTTTTTATTGTGTTATGTTAGTCACTATACTGTACGTCACTAGTTTTTGATGGAGTGTTCCAGGATTCATTGTGTATAACACCTAGTGCCCCTTATAGCACATGCCCGGTGATGGGTATAAAGGAGACATTTTTCTCTATCAGTGTTTCTTTGTGAGTGGGGAGGTGACTGGCATATAGGGCGTACTTATGTGGGGCTGCCTCTCACATCGCAGGACACTTAGTATCCCTGGACCCTGGGGACCGAATGCCTTTAGTATCGTTTCCATCATCATAACAACCCCAAACATCCCTATACATTTTCAAATGTTCCCTAGGTGGAGGTACTGCTGGTTGAAAACCCCCAAAGTATATTTTCTTCTAAAAGTTTGAAGTAGTTCATGCACTCAGAATTGATTTTTGTGTTTGATGTGAGGTGGGAATCTAATTTTATTATTTCTTTGTGGATAACCAATCTCCCCAACACCAGTTATTATAGAGTTAATCCTTTCCCCACTGATCTGCAATGCTACCTGTCATACATCAAATTTCCAAATAGGTATAGGCCTATTTTTGAGTTTTCTATTCTGTTCTCTTGGCCTATTTGTCAAACCTCTGTCTTAATATTACACTCTTTTAAGTACTATAGCTGTATTAGAAATCTGAATATCCAACAGAGTAAGTTTTTCTACTGTGCTGCTCTTGAGGAATGCCTTGGCTTTGTCTTTGCACTCCTGTATAAATTTTATAACTGGCTCGTCCAACTCCATGAAAAACCCTGTCGAGATTTTGACTGGAATAACACTGACTGTGTTGATTCAGGGAGAAAGGATATCTTTACAATATTGAGTAGTCCTATTTGTGAACAGGACACAGCTCTGCATTTCAATAGTTTTAGAAATTCCTCCATAAAGGATCTCTGGCACATCTTTTATTAGATTTTCTTCATAGATAACTTCTATTTTTATTGCTACAGTATCTTTTTAAAAAGGTATTTTTGGTTCTTGTTGTTGGTGTATGGAAATGAGACTTATCTTTCTACATTCTCGCCAAAATGTACTCCAATCAGACTTTTCCACTTAGCTCCATCAAAACTGCTCTTGGCAAGGTCACCCATGACTGCACTGTTGCTAACCCCAATGGTCAAATCTCAGTCCTCATCTCCCTTGGTTTGTCAGCAGCGTATGACACAGTTGATCACGACCTTCTCCTTAAAACACTTTCTTTACTTTGCTTCCAGGAAAGCACACAACTTTTGATTTTCTTTTTACCTCACTGGTTTTTCTCTCTCAGTCGTCTTTACTCATTCTTTCTCATTTCCCCAACACATCAATTTTGGACTGTCCCCAGGGGCCAGGCCTTAAACCTCTTCTCTTCTCTAGCTATCCACACTTCCTTGGTGATCCCATCCATTCTCATGGTTTTAAATTCTATCTATATGTTAACACCCAATTTTGCAATGCTAGTTCAACTTCCTGTCTGGATTTACCATTGTATGTGCTTCGTGTATATATGTACATATAGGTATATACACACACACACAGATGACTGATACACATACCCCCCACACAAATTTTATATATATATATATATATATATATATATATATACACACACACACATATATATATACACACTCACACACACACACACACACACACATATATATATATATTCCTTTGACCTACTGCAATTCAACATGTCCCAACTGAACTCTAACTTACTACCTGAAACTGAGCCTCCCACAGTCTTTTCTACCTCAGTTGCTCACTCCCATCATTCCAATTGCTCAGAGCAATATCTTTGAGTCCTTGCTTCCTCTTGCACCACTCATGGTATGGCAGCAAAACTTCCTTACTCTACATTCATTACACGTCTCATAATCTACACTGATACCACACTAGTCCAAGCCACCATTATGTTCACAAAAACAGCTTTATTGAGGGGCGCCTGTGTGGCTCAGTCAGTTAAGCATCTGCCTTCAGCTCAGGTCCTGATTCCAGGGTCCTGGGATCGAGCCCCACATAAGGCTCCCTGCTCAGTGGGGAGCCTGTTTCTCCCTCTCCTCCCCTCCTGTGCACGTTCTCTTTCTCTCTCTTTTGCAAATAAATAAATAAATAAACCAGCTTTATTGAGATACAATCTGCATACCATATGATCCACCCACTCAGTGTACAAATCAATGTCTTTGGTACATTCACAGCGTATGGGCCCATTGCTACTAATTTTGTATTTTTGTTCCCCCTAAAAGAAACAAGTATTCATTAGTGGTCTCTTCAGCCCCTCACCTCATGTTGCCCTAGGCAACCATTAATTTACTTTTTGTCTTTATAGATTTGTCTATTCTGAACATTTCACATGGAGTCATATAATATATGGTCTTCAGGTACTTCATTCCTCTTTATTGCCAAATAATGTTCCACCGTATGGATATATCATGTCTTATTTATACATTGATCAGTTGATGGACATTTGGGCTATTTCCACTTTTTGGCTAATATAAATTATGCTGCTATGAACATTTGTTTATAATTTTTTTGTCTGGACATATGTTTTCATTGGGTATATGCCTAGGAATGGAATTGCTGAGTCATAAGGTAACTCTACGTTTAGTCTTTTGAAGAATTACCAGCCTGTTTTCCAAAGCAGCTGCACCATTTTACGTTCCCACTGGAGATGTGTGTGGCTTCCATTTCTCCACATCTTTGTTACCGCTTGTTATTATCTATCATTTTTACTGCAGCCATCCTAGTGGGTATGAAGTGGTATCTTGTGGTTTGGATTTGCATTTCTGTAAGGACTATGTTGTTGAACATCTTTTCATGCCCTTATTGGTCATCTGTATATCTTTTTGTATCTACTTCTTATCCAGATCCTTTGCCTATTTTTAAATTGAATTATTTGTCTTTTATTATTGAGTTATAAGGGTTTTGTTTTTTATTTTCTAGATACAAGTCCTATGTCAGATACATGATTTGCAAATATTTTCTCCCATTCTAGGCGTTGTCTTTCCATTTACTTAAAGATCTTATTTGTAGCACAGAAAAATTTTAATTTTGATAAGTCCAATTTATCCTTTTTTTTCCTTTTGCTGCTTATGTTTTTGGTATTGTATCTAGGAAACTATTGCCTAATACAAGGTCATGAAGGCTTACACCAATGTTTTCTTCTAAGAGTTTTATAGTTTTGGCTATTATGTTTAGACATTTGATACATTTTGAGTTAATTTTTATATGCGATGTGAAGTAGAGATCTAACTTCATTCTTTTGCATGTTGTCTCAACATCATTTCTGTGATTTCTGAAAAGACTATTTTTTTCTTGTACTGAGTTGTCTTGGCACCCTTGTCAAAAGTCAATTGACCATAAATATGAAGGTTTATTTATGGATTCTCAATTTTATTCCTTTATTTCTCTATCTATCCTCATGTCAATACCACACTATTTTGATTACTTTAGCTTAATGTTTTAAGTTTTGAAATCTGAAATAATTATCTCATAAATTTGTTAGGAGTGTTCTTTTCTTTTCCATTTTTTGGAAGAGTTTGAAAGGATTGCTTTTGATTTTTCTTTAAACATTTAGTAGAATTCACCAGTGAAGCCTTCTGGTCTTGCACCTTTCTTTGGTGGGAGGGTTTTGAACATTAATCCAATCTGTTTAATTGTTACAGATCTCTGCAGAGTTTCTATTTCTTCTTGGGTCTTCAGTTTTGGTTGTGTATGCTTTTCTAGGAATTTTCTCATTTCATGAGGTTATATGATTTGTTGGCATACAATTATTCATAGCATTCCTCTTATAATCCTTTTTTTATAAAAATTTTTTCTTGTGAGGAGGACTTTTAAGATCTACTGTCTTAGGAACTTTCAAATATGTAATACAGTATGATTAAATATAGTCACCAGGCTGCAAATTGTATCTCCATGACTTATTTATTTTATAATTTGAAGTTTTTACCTTTTGACCCCCTTCACCCATTTTACCCAACCCCCTCCTCCTTTGGCAACCACCAATCTGTTCTCTGAGTTTTTTTAAAAAAAGATTCCATGCATAAGTGAGATCATATGGTATTTCTCTTCCTCTTTCTGACTTATTTCACTTAGCATAATGCTCTCAAGTTCTATCTATTGTGTTGCAAATGGCAAGATTTCATTCTTTTTAATGGCTGAATAGTATTCCTACATGCACGAGCTTGCACATGTGTGAATGAACAACCTAAGTGACCATTGATGGAGGAATGGATAAAGAACATGTGATACATATATTCAAATTAGTGTATTAATTTTCTTCAGATAAATACCCAGAAGAGTACCCACGAGTTGCTGGATCAAATGGTAGTTCTATTTTTATTTTGAGGAATGTCCAAGCTGTTTTCTGTACCAACTTCCATTTCCACTAAGAGTGCACAAGGGTTTCCTTTTCTCCACATTCTAACACTTGTTATTTCTTGTCTTTTTGATAAGACATCCTAACAGATATGAGGTGATATTTCATTGCAGTTTTGATTTGCATTTCCCTGATGATTAGTGATGTTGAGCACTTTTTTGGGGGTGGGGGGAAAAGGTACCTGTTGGCCATCTCTATGACTTTTTTGGAAAAAATGTCTATTCAGATTCTCTGCCCATTTTTTAATCAAATTGGGCTTTTTTGGCTATTGAATTGTAATATGATCATTTTTATTTCTGTAAAACTGGTAGTAATGCCTTGACTTTCATTTCTGATTTTAATAATTTGCACTTGCGTCTTTTTCCCCCTGGTCCATCTACTTAAATGTTTGTCAATTTTGTTGATACTTTCAAATAATAAATTCTGTTTTCATTTATTTTCTGTTTTTTTCCTATTCTCTATTTCATTTATTCTCTCTTTAGTCTTTTTAAAAAAGATTTTATTTATTCATTTCTTTCTTTATTTATTTAACACAGAGAGAGAGAGAGAGAGAGAGAGAGGGAGAGAAAGCATAAGCACAAGCAGAAGGAGTGGCAGGCAGAGGGACAGGGAGAAGCAGACTCTTCACTGAGCAAGGAACCTGATGTGGGGCTCGATCCCAGGACCCTGGGATCATGACCTGATTCAAAGGCAGATACTTAACTGACTGAGCCACCCAGGTGTCCTCACCCCCCCCAAGTCTTTTTAATATCCTTTCTTCTGTTTGCTTTGGGTTTAGTTTGCTCTTCTTTTCGGGGTTTTATTAAAGTGAAAGGTTAGGTTGTTGATTTGAAATATTTCTTTTTAATATAGGGGTTTATAGCTACAAATTTCCCTCTGAGCACTGCTTTGGCTGCATCCCAGAAGTTTTGGTATGTTGTTTCTTCATTTTCACTCACCTCAAAGTATTTTCTTTCTTTTTTTAAAAAAAGATTTTATTTATTTATTTGAGAGAGAGAGTAAGCAAGAGAGTGAGCACAAGGAGGGCAAAGGGCAGAGGAAGAGGGAGAAGCAGACTCCCCTGCTGAGCAGGGGGCCCAACATGGGGCTCAATCTCAGGACTCTGGGATCATGACCTGAGCTGAAGGCAGATGCCTAACTGACTGAGCCACTCAGGTGCTTCTCAAAGTATTTTCTAATTCCCTTGTGATTTCTTCTTTGACCCATTGGTTATTGAGGTTTCTTAATGTTAGTACTGTTTAATTTCCACATATTTGTGAATTTTCAATTTCCTTTTGTTACTGATTTCTACTTTCCTTCCATTGTGGTCAGAAAACATAGTTTGTATGATTTCATTCTTTCTATGGTTTATGACACAGCCACTATTTTTCAGCGGAGTATTCTTAGATGAATGTTAGGTCTAGTTTAGTGTTGTTCAAGTATTTTATTCCCTTGATCTTTTACCTGGTTATTCTATCCATTATTGAAAGTGAGTATGGAATTCTCAAATTATTATTGTTTGTCTATTTCTCCCTTCCACTCTGTCTGTTCTGTCAAGTATTGCTTCATGCATTTGGGGGCTTTGTTGTTAGGTGCACGTTTTTATAATTGTATCTTCCTGACAGATTGACCCGTTTATCATTATTCCATCAACTTTGTTCCCAACCCTCTCCTTTATGTTATTATTGTCAAATATATTTTATTTCTGTATATTACAGTCCCAACACTTTTATGCAATTGCCTTTTAAATCAGTCAAGAGAGGGAAGTGGAAGAAGTATGCAATTATATGGTCTTTTCTAATCACTCACATAATTACTTTCGCTGGATTTCTTTGTTTTTTGTATGGATTCACATTACTGTCTGACATCACTTGTTTTTAGCCTTGAGAAAATTTAGTATTTCTTTTAAGAAAGGTATGCTAGCAGTAAATTCTCTCGGGGTTTTTTTTTTTTTTTAATTTGGGAATATCTTTATTTCAACTTCGTAATTGCTCAATATATAATTCTTGGTGCTTTTTGAAAAATTTTCAATGGTTTGACTATTCCATCCTACTGCCTTCTTGCTTCCATTGTTTTTTTTAATAGGAAGTCAGTTATTAATATTATTGGGGTTCCCTTGTATGTAATGAGTCTCTTTTTCTATTCATGCTTTTATGATTTTCTCTCATCTTTCAATATTTTACTGTGATGGCTCTGGGTATGATCTTTTTGTCTTTACTTAGAATTATTTGAGTTTCTTGGGTGTATAGATTGATGTTTTTCATTAAATTTGAGAGGTTTTCAGCAATTATTTCTTTGAATATCTTTTTCTCTCCTTTTTGTACTCTTCTCTTTTTCTAATACTACCATTATGCATATGTTGATGCACTCAGTTGTATCCCACATTTCTTTGAGGCTCTGTTCATCTTCATTATTTTCTCTGTTCTTCAGATTGCAAAATTTCTATCAATATGTCTTCAAGTTCACAGGTTCTTTCTTCTGCAACTCAAATCTACCATAGACCTCCTTCTAACAAATTTTTATTTGTTATTGTACTGTTCAACTCCAGGATATCCCTTTGGTTCTTTTTATAATTTCCATCTCTTTATTGATAATCTATATTTGTTGAAACATTGCCATCATACTTCCCTTTACTTCTTTAAGCATGGTTATGTTTGGTGCTTTGAACATACTTATGAGAACTCCTTTAAAATCTTTGTTTGCTAAGTTTACTGTCTGAGCCTCTTCAAAGACTGTTTTTAGTGCTTCTCTCTCTCTTTTTTCTCTGTGTATGAGTCACACTTTCCTGTTTTTTTTTTTTTTTTGCATGTCTTGTAATTTTTTGTTGAAACCCGGACATTTGAGATAATATATGGTAGGAAGTCTAGGATACTGATTCCCCACCTCATCCCAGGGGCAGTAGTTATTAATTGTTTGGTTTTTTGTTTAATACCTTGAATGAACTTTGTGAAGTTTATCTTCCCTGAAGTGTGAAGCTTCTGATGTTTCTGCTCAGATTTTCTCCCTTTTTAAAAAAAATTTTATCTATTCATTTGTCATAGAGAGAGAGAGAAAGAGAGAGAGCACAAACAGGGGGAGCAGCAGGCAGAGGGAGACAGAGAAGAAGGCTCCCCACTGAGCAGGGAGCCTGATGTGGGGCTCGATCCCAGGACCCTGGGACCATGACCTGAGCCAAAGGCAGATGCTTAACCAACTGAGCCACCCAGGCAACCCCTTCTCCCTTTTTTTTTTTTAATATTGTATTTATTTATTTGACAGACAGAGATCACAAGTAGGCAGAGAGGCAGGCAGAGAGAGAGGAGGAAGCAGGCTCCCTGCTGAGCAGAGAGCCCGATGTGGAGCTGGATCCCAGGACCCTGGGATCATGACCTGAGCCGAAGGCAGAGGCTTTAACCCACTGAGCCACCCAGATGCCCTTTCCCTTGTTTGTACCTTTTAGCCTGACTATCCTGGGTTGGCAAAAGCCACTTATCATCAAGGTTGTGCTTAAGCCTCCTAACTGGTTTGATTTTTAACCTTAATCATTGGATCTTTGTGGTTTGGAGGATGCTTTCATAGTTCAGGGAGTTTATACTTTTTGCCCCCTGTTCAACCAGGGACTAGCAGAGTAAAAACTGAAGTTCTTAAGGTAATCTACATGGCCTTACATTTCTGGCTCCCTGTTTAATCTCTGACCTCATCAACTACTACTCTTCCTCTCATTCACTCAAACACAGACACACTGTACTTGCTCTTCATCCAAGTCAGGCACACTCCCAATACTACCCTTGTGTGGTTTTGGTATTAAGGTTATATTAGTCTCACAGAATGAGGTTGGAAATGTTCTTTTTTCCCCTACTCTTTGGAACAATTTTCACAATATTGGAATTAATTCTTTTTTGAATATTTGACAAAACCATCTAGACTTAGTGGTTCTCCTTCTGAGAATATTTTAGCTATTGACTGAATTTATTTAATGGTTATATAACCACTCATGTTTTCTATTTCTTTTTGAATCAGTTTTGGTAGTTACCTTTTTCTAGTTATTTGTTCATTTGGTCTACACTTTTAAAATTTTTTTAAAGATTTTATTTATTTATTTGACACACAGAGAGAGATCACAAGTAGGCAGAGAGGCAGGCAGAGAGAGAGGAGGAAGCATGCTCCCCGCTGGGCAGAGAGCCTGATGTGGGGCTTGATCCCAGGACCCTGAGATCATGACCCAAGCCAAAGGCAAAGGCTTAACCCACTGAGCCACCCAGGTGCCCTAACTTTTTCTTTCTATTTAATATTCCTTCTTATAGCTCAGAAATTCCTTTTTGGATAATTTTCCTTATTTAGTAACAAATGGTGATAATGTTAAAAAGTTCTTAATATTAAAATGTGTTCATGTTGCCTTTATCCTCTCTAAGATAAAAATTATTTTCTCTAAGCATTTTCAATTTTATATTCTAACCTGGCTTCCATTGTTGCTATTAGTTTAATTGCCGTTCTTTTGTACATGATTGGTCTTTTCCTTCCAGCTTCTTTTAAGATTTTTATCTTTGTCTCTGGTGTTCTGTAGTTCAATTCTGTGGCATGTAAATATTAGTTTCTTTTGCTTATCTTGTCTGGAATTTCTTAGGCTTCCTGAATGTTCAGATTGTTGCTTTTTGAAAATTTTGGACATTTTTCAGCTATGATTTATCAGAACATTTCTTCCCCTCTTTCTATTATTTCTTTTTAGAATTCTAAAGAGATTTGTGTTGGACCTTCTTGCTCTACCTTCTTTATTTCTTAATCACTTATATTTTTATCTCTTTGTATCTCTGTGTATATTCTGTGATTTTTTTTAGATCTATTTTTCAGTTTCCTAGTTTCTCTTCAACTGATGTGTAAACCTTCATTGAGGTTTCTAAGGTCAATTATATTTTTCATTTCTAGTTATTATATTTTGTTTGTTTTTCAAACCTAGCTGGTTATTTATTTATTTTTTTGTCTCTTGCTCTTTACTCTATACTTTCATTTCTTTAAATGTGCTTAACATATGTATTTTATATTCTGTATATAATTTCAATATCTAAAATCTTTGTGGGTCTGATTGTCTTATTTTCCCACCCCTGTTGATTTCTCCCCACTGGTAGCTGGTTTTCTTGTGTAAATTGTGACTCAATTGTGAAGTGGTGTCTGTCAGAACTCTCTGAGGGATTTCCATGAGGCCTGGGAGAAAGGCTGCTTTCTCCCAGGAAAGATTTCCATTTGATTTTTCTGGTGCTTGAGGTATCACAGACTTATGTCCACTTTAAATTATAATTCTTGGCTTGTGGCTTTTTGGGCTATTCACATGATATATATTAAGACTCCAAACTCAGGTGCCATGAATTCTCAGGAAGGTATGTTTTTATTTTTAATTCCACCTCAGGCTAATACTTAGACAAAAAACTTTCCTTATTGGCTATTCCTTCCCTCCAGCTCTAGACTTGTGCTGTCAAATCACTAGCCACACATAACATAAGTTGATTTAGCTTTAAATCAACTGAAATAAAATAAAAATTTAGTTCCTCAGTTTCACTAGCCACATTTCAAGTGCTCAGTAACCACATGTGGCTAGTGGTTGCCAGATAGAGGACATTTCTATCATCAGAGAAAGTTTTATTGAATACTGCTGCTTTAGAACATTTTGATCTACATATGCCCCCAGGGTGTGTGGTGGCTTCAAAGCTAGGTCATACACCCTCAAATAAACTCTTGGCAATTTGTGTTTTTAGTCTGTATGCTCTCAAAGATGTCTAAGTCCTAATCTCTAGAACCTGTGAATATGCTACCTTGTAGACGTGATTTATTTAAGTATCTTGAGGTAGAGAGATTATCCTGGATTATATGGGTGAGTTCAATGTAAACACAAGTGTCCTCATAAGGGAAATAAGAAAGCAGAAAAGACACAGAGAGGTGATGTGGTAATAGAAGCAGAGGTTTGAGTGATGCACTTTGAAGATGGAGGAAGAAGGCACAAGTCAGGGAATGAAGGAGGCCTCCAGAAGCTGGAAAAGGCAAGGGAACAGATTCTTCCCTAGAACCCCCAGAAGGAATGTAGTCCTGTGACCATTTTAGATTTCTGGCCTCCCGAACTATAAAAGAATAAATTTGTGTTGATTTAAATCATTATGTTTGTGATAATGTTACAGTCGTGATAAGAGACTGAAACAAACTATGAAAGGGGCCAGTTAAGAAAGGCTTTGTTTTAATATACCAGAAACATGTGTCTGCCTGATGGCACTAAGTTATCATTTTAACATCTCATTTCCCCTTCCTATACTTCTATTTGGCTTTAAAGGTACAAGGCCCATGGCAAACAGAAATTTTAAGGGGAGAATGATATAGGAATCTATACTCTCATTCATTTATTCAATAACTATAAATATATACTGAGCACTTATTATGTTGCAAGCACTGCTTTTGGTGCATGACATATGTTAATGAATAAGAAAGAAAAATTTCTGTCCTCAAGAAGCTAAAATTCTAGAGGAGGGACAGATTGATGAATAATAAACATAATAAATAAGTAAATTACACAGTATGTTGGCAGATGATTAGTGCCACAGGTGAAAAAAAATAGTAAAGGGGTGATTGTGAGTAGCCAGGTGGAGAGGATGAGCAGCTGTAGTATTAAATACGGTAGTCAGGGTAAGTCTCATTGAAAAAGCGGCAACTGAGCAAAGATTTGAAGAAGTGAGGGGGTTTGTCATGCGAATACCAGGGGGAAAACCATTCTAAGCAGAGGGAACATCCAGTGCAAAATACTGAAGTGGGAGTGTGCCTGGTACCTTCCAAGAACAGCAAGACCAATGTGGTGGAAAACAGAGCAGTAGGAAATGAGGTCAGAGAAGTTACAGAAGCCAGATCATGTAGGGCCTTGTCGGCCATCACAAGGACTTAAGTTTGACATAGAGAACGACCCCAGAGTTTTTGGGTAGAGAAGTGTACAATTAGCATAAGTCTCAGAATACATAGGAAAAGATACAGCTATTATAGAATGAATAAGTTTCTAGGTGCTTTGAGTGGCAAGCTGACTTGGTTCTGAGCACTGCACTTTTTTATATCCACTAGTTTCCTGGACTTTTCTACTTGTATATTAGTGAATCAAACTCAGATTGCTCTAAAATAAAGTCATGATTGTCCATCCTAAATCCTTTCCTCCTCTTCTGTTCCCTGTCCCAGTTAATGCTATCCGACTGGAAATCTTGGAGTCATCTCCTGATTCTGCTTTCTCCCACCTTGTTATGTCAAAATAGATTCCCAGCATTGTCAGTTTTACTTTTAGATATGTCCTCTTCTCTGTTCCGTCTGCCTTTACCTTGGTTCAAACTCTCATCTCTCATCGGACCATTGCAGTCACCTCCACAGTTCTATAACCTGTCTACCAGCTTCACTGTAGCTACCACAGGGCCCAAAGTGATCATATCACCCCCTCTTTTAATGATCTCTACTGGTTCCTACTGCTTATAGAATCTTCTCCCAACCTCTCCCCCAGTCTCATTTTTCAATATGCTTCTTTCCCTCCACACACTGTACTCTAGACATACTGAAGTTCTCATTGTAATTCAAGCATATTCCGGCCTATCACAAGTGCACATATGCCTGAAAACCAATACATGCTAACTATTATTATCATCACCACCTAACAACAGGTTTCTTCTTCCAGGAATGCCTTTATTCCCTTTCACCAACTGAAAAAATACTTATAAACCCTTCTAGTAAATTCAAATGCCACTTCCTCCATGAAGATAGGTTTTGTTACTGCTCCCTATGTATACCTTCAACATTCTGTATTTACAGTCCCTGCACCATTTAATACAATGCACTGTGATTATTTGATTACAGATCTGTCTCCTCCATCAGATTGTAAGCTCTTTAAGGGCAAGGATCATATCCTATTGATTTTTTAATCCCCCACCAGCTAGCAGTGTCCAGCCCAAAGGAGGTACTCAATAATTATTTGGTGAAATAAAGATTGATTGAAATGATTTGGGAAAAATATCTGACTGTGCTAGTCAAGAAGAAAGAACAGAAAAAGGGACAGAATTTCATACACAAAGTAGCCGGCCTAAAAGCTCAGAGGTGGGAGGGGTATCTATAAAAAGGCTAAAATTGAAGGTGGGGGCTGGGTTATAGTGGGAGACAAGAGCAAAAAGGAAGGGTTGGGTGGTGCTAGGTGGGGAAGTGCTGTGAAGCCACCCCCAAAGCCTGGGTTTGCATTTGAATGAGTAGGGAGTTGTTGGAGAGTTATTAGAGCCACAGTTGAAGTGAAGCCAAGGACCTGTGTTGCAAGGCTGGAAGGAGGCAACAAGGCCAGCCAGTAGGCAGTCACATTAACCCAGAGCAGACTGGGCATGGCAAGCATAGGTGAGAGGTTTAAGGAGATACAGAAAAAGAGGGGGATGGATTTGGTGAATGATTCCGTATGAGAGAAGACACAAAGGTAGTGAGAATTGCTGAAAACGATGAAAAGTAGAGTGGATGCAGAGAATGAACATGAGACCAGGTGTTAGATAATCAGTGTTGTTATGTTACAAAAATTTTTCCCTATCAATTTGGCCTTTCTGTACCTCATCTTCTTAATGAGTAAAGCAAAGAGGTTTCATATTTAAATTATCAGCAAATCCTGTCAATTCTATCTCAAACATATCTCTTGGATCACTCTTTCCATCTTCACTGCCACCTCCCTAGTCCAGGCCCCAGCATTTCTCATCTGGACCACTGTATTAGCCTTCACAGTGCTCTCCCTGCACCCTGTCTTGTTCCCACACTATTTGGTTTTCATACAATAGTTAGCATAATCTTTTAAAAATGTCAATTAGATTATGTTACACCTCTGTTTAAAAACTCGTTGGCTTCCACTGCACTTAGAGTCAGATCACACTCCTTACCTAGGCCAACAAGATTCCCCAGTGGTGAGGCTCCTGCCTGCTCTCTGACCTCGTCCTGCCTTGCTCGCCCCTCACTCAATACACCTCAGTCACATGACCTTTCCCCTGGAATGCAGCTTTGTCAGGCAGGGTTCTTTACATCTTTGGTACTTTAGACCTAGATTTGATCCCCTCAGAGAGGTCAACCCTGATCTCTGATCATTTGTTTATTTTCTTCTTAGTACTTACCACAATCTGTAATTATTATTTGTGTACTATTGATCTCCCAGGAGATTACAAGTTCTAAAAGATAGGACTCTCCTGTCCACTTCACTATTTTATCTCCAGTGTCCAGCACAAAATGAGAGGTCAATGAACATTTGTAAGTGAACAAATAAATGAATGAATGAAAAGGGTGATAGAAGCAGAGTTCACCAAAAATGATGTAGTGAAGAAATGGGGAGGAAGGGAGATTTTGAAAAGAGTTCCACTGGGTCTTGAGAATAGCATATCTAGTTTCACCCAGCTTGTACTAATAACTATTAAAAGGAACTGGAGACAGGAGACAGAGGGCTCAGGCACCAAATCCTGGAGAATCACAGAAGCTGGGGCCAGTGGAATTCAGTTCAATTCACCAGAAATTTAATGAGCATTTGCTATGTGCCAGGCTCTATGCTGGGCACTCACTGTTGGGGATATAAAAATGTGTAAATGTACACTTCACGAATTTATATTTGAGAAACCAAAGATAAAAGGAAGTGCAAACGATGATAAAAAACAGAATTTAATCAAAGACTCTGAGGGCTCTTAAGAAGGGGTTCAGAGAAGGGTTTAAGGAGTTACTTATGACAATGAAGTCAGCAAGTTCCAGTCCACAGTGCAACAAGAACACAGACACTGTCTTCTGCTCTCCCTTACAAAATACTTAAAAAAAGAAAAAGATTTTATTTATTTATTTATTTGACAGAGATCAGAAGTAAGCAGAGAGGCAGGCAGAGAGAGAGACAGGAGGAAGCAGGCTCCCTGCTGAGCAGAGAGCCCGATGTGGGGCTCGATCCCAGTACCCTGGGATCATGACCTGAGCCGAAGGCAGAGGCTTTAACCCACTGAGCCACCCAGGCACCCCCAAAATACTTTTTAAAAGTAGGATGAAAAGCAAAATATTTTTTAAATTAAAAAAATTTTAATTAACACATCCTGTATGCTTAGTTTCCAGAGGTAGAATTTAGTGATTCAATAGCTGCATACAGCACCCATTGCTCATTACATCACATGCCCTTCTTAATGGCTATCACCCAGTTACCCCAACTCCCCACCCACCCTCCCCTCCAGCAACCCTCAGTTTGTTTACCATAGTTAAGAGTCTCTTATGGTTTGTCTCCCTCTCTGCTTTCATCTTATTTTAGTCTTCCTTTCCTTCCCTCACCTTCATCTGTTTTGTTTCTTCAATTCCATGTATGAGTGAAATCATAGGGTATCTGTCTCTCTCTGACCGACTTATTTCACTTAGCATAATACCCTCTTGTTCCATCCACGTTGTTGCAAATGGCAAGATTTCATTCTTTTTGATGGCTGAATAATATTCCCCCCCCCCCACACACATGTATATATATATATATTTTTTCCCATATATATATGCCACATCTTCTTTATCTATTCATCTGTCAATGGACATCTGGGCTCTTTCCATATTTTGCCTATTGTGGACATTGCTTCTATAAACATTAGGGTTCAAGTGCCTCTTTGAATCACTATGCTTGTATCCTTTGGATAAATACCTAGTAGTGCAATTGCTGGGTCATAGCATAACTCTATTTTTAACTTTTGAGGGACCTCCATACTGTGGCTGCACCAATGAAAAGCAAAATATTTTTAAAGATGACTTCTGAGGCATTGTGTTAGAGGATAAACAACCAAGTGCAGGAGTTTTGGCCCCGCTAATCACAATTTGTGACATCTTGGACAATTTGCTCATTTCTTTTTACAAACTATTATTGAGAACCTACCATGTGTCAGGCCCTGTGCTAGACACTTCCATATAAACTATTTTAGTGAATTATTTATCTTTCCTAAGGTTCAGTTTTTTCACCTCCCTTTGAAATATAGCAGTCTGGGTTTCTGGTTCCCAAACAAGTGGTGCTTGTACAGACCTGTAGATATTTCTTCTTGCCTGTAGGTAGCACCCACAATTTTGCACTATAGCAATAGGCTGGTATTTTGGTAATATTACCAAAGGCACTAGAGTGTGCTTTGGCTATTTATGAGATGGGGAAAGTGGATGAATAAGCTTAAGAAGTAAAATATAAGTTTCTTTGTAGCACTATTAGATAAGCAAATTTTGAAGTGGTGACCAATGGGGCCTGTCTGCTACAGTTACCCATTGTATATTGAGAAATGGAGACATTAAGGTGCCAAAAAATGACCACCCTAAAATGTTACTAATGTTAAGATAAACTGTAATGTAGGAAACTGTAACATGACTGCTTTGAGCTAATGGTGTAAAGACAGATGCTTTAGATGATGGGGAAAGCAGTATGGATGGAGGAGAGAAAATCTATCAGTCCATTTCCAGTAATGACCACAGAGAGGGCTGTCTGTTTCTGAGCAATGGCTTCTCTGCTTTTGTAGACAGAACTGTTCCTAGTATGAAGGAGGGAAATTTCTCTGGTACGTAGGGTTGATTAAAAAGATCTGGAGGATACCCAATCCCTTTGGTTCTAACTATGTGTTTACCAAGCAGCTTTCTAGTCTATAACTGGTTTCATGACTGGAATGACCCCATCAACCAGGAGAGCCTTATGCAGATGATGAAAGCTGTGTCTTGCCTGATGTATTGCTCATTATAAATGACCCACCTTGCAGTCTGCTTTATACATCAGTCTCTGTGGCTTTGGTTGCCCATTCTCTCATTATCCAGAGACTCATCATCCCGGGGGGGACTGAAAATAGGAGTGAAATGTGAGGTGGCAAAACTACAGAGCAGACTGGCCAGAGTTTCCCCAAGTGCTGTTCTCCTATGAGGTCTGGTCTGAAGCAGCCAGTGATTTCACCTATTATATTATAGGAATAATCTTATATTTGCACAGTGCTTTTCATTTTCAAAGCACTTTCTTATATATTATCTAATTTTATCATTTAATTTATTATAACTTCTCTAGCTCATACTGCTTGTAAAAACAATAGAATAGTGTAGAATAGTGACAAAGACACCAGAAGAAGCAGTAATATTGTCAGTACATTGGGGGGAAAAACCTATCTATGATGGGACCTTGGCAAAATAAATCAACTAAAGAAATAAATGTAGTCAAAGTCTAGACTGCAGTAAGGCCCAGAAATTTAGGGATTGGCTTAGAATGACTCTTTGAGTGGAATAACCCAAAGCCATGGTTGTAGATATGTTACTGATGAAGACTTGTGAAATAGCCAAGTGTAATTAAGGTGATCAGGACATATCTGAAGGATCAGAATGTACTCAAAGAAAGTTGCAATCTAATCATCTTTACTGTAAACTGTCTAAAGAATAATATGTTACAAAAAGGTGGTGGGGGTGCCTGGGTGGCTCAGTGGGTTAAAGCCTCTGCCTTCGGCTCAGGTCATGATCCCAGGGTCCTGGGATTGAGCCCCACATCGGGCTCTCTGCTCCGCAGGGTGCCTGCTTCCTCCTCTCTCTCTGCCTCTCTGCCTACTTGTGATCTCTATCTGTCAAAAAAATAAAATAAAATCTTTAAAAAAAAATTAAAAAGGTGGTGTTAAGACTTATTTGTAGGAGAGGGATTAGATAGTGAAGATAGGCTACTGTTCGTCCAGCAGTCCCCATTCCTCGCTATGCAGAGTATGGGGGAAGGATGGAAGAGAGAAGAGTATGTACCGATCAGTGGCTGGAAAGCAGAGGGAGCTGAGTGGACCATGCATATGACAGACACACATATTGTGGTCTCTAAGGATGTAGACTCAATTATGAAACAGTCCTCTCTATTTATGATCTTTACTATTCCACTTCCTTCATTCTGAATCCATGCTTTATCAAGTAACCTTTCGGTTAGTAACCCCAGGTCCCTTGATCCTGGGAAAGAAATGCCCTTAGACTATTGAAATGCCCTTAAGACTATTGTGGTTACCTGGCAGTCATATTCTTATGCTGTAAATTAATTTAATTGCAGTATATTTTACGTGTCTCTTCCCATTTTTTTAATTGTGAAAACTTCCAGATCTATGGAAAAACTACAAATGCAGTCCAGCAAATTTCGACTTCTTCTTACACTAAATTTACCAATTTACTGATGGATGTCTAAATACTCTAGCACTATTTATTGAAAAGGCTGTGTTTCCTCCGTTGAATTGCTTTCAGATCTTAATAAAAAGTCAATTGGCTGTATTTGTGTGGGTCTACTTTTGGGATCTCTATTCTGTTTTCTTGATGTATCTATTCCTTTGCCAATACCACACAGTCTTGATTACTGTAGGTAAATATTAAGTCTTTAAATTAGTTGAGTGATTCCGCCTACTTTATCCTTCTTTTGCAAAATTGTTTCAGTTATTCTAGTTCCTTTGTTTTTCTATATAAATTTCATAATAATATTGTATCTTCAAAAAACATGCCGGAATTTTGGTAGGAATTGTATTAAACCTATATATAAATCTGGCCTCATTGAATGGGTTTGGAAGTATACCATCATGCTCAATTATCTAAAACGTTTGAGAAGGATTGCTCTTTCTTCTTCCAGCGTTTCACAGAACTCACTGGTAAAGCCATCTCGTCCTGCATTTTTCTTTGTTGGGAGGTTTTTCATTACTAATTTAATTTCTTTACTTGTTACAAGTTTCCTGAGATATTTTACTCCTTCCTGAGTCAGTGCAGGTAATTTGTTTCTTTCTAAGAATTTCATCTAGGCTAGTTTGTTAGCATACAGTTGTTAATTGTATTTCCTTATAATCTTTTTTTAATCTTTGTAAGGTTCGTAGTCCCTACTTCCATTTCTGATTTTAGTTATTTG
Source organism: Martes martes (assembly GCF_963455335.1). Classification (NCBI taxonomy): domain Eukaryota; kingdom Metazoa; phylum Chordata; class Mammalia; order Carnivora; family Mustelidae; genus Martes; species Martes martes. Next base: position 56,858,215 of record NC_137897.1, read on the forward strand.
CATCTTATCTTTTTTTCCTTTATCAGTCTAGCAAAAGTTTTGCCAAATTTGTTGCTGTTCTCAAAGAACCTACTTTTGGTTTTGTTGATTCTCTATATTGTTTTTATATTTTCTATTTCCTTTAATCTCTGTTTTAATCTGATTTAGTTATCTCTTTCTAGTTCCTCAAGGTATAAAGGTAGGTTATTGATTTGAGGTCTTCTTTTTATTTATTTATTTTTATTTTTTTAAAAATTAAAAAAATTTGGGACGCCTGGGTGGCTCAGTTGGTTAAGCAGCTGCCTTCGGCTCAGGTCATGATCCCAGCGTCCTGGGATCGAGTCCCACATCGGGCTCCTTGCTCGGCGGGGAGCCTGCTTCTCCCTCTGCCTGCCACTCTGTCTGCTTGTGCTCACTCTCGCTTCTCTCTCTCTCTCTCTCTCTCTCTCTCTCTCTGACAAATAAATAAATAAATAAATCTTTAAAAAAAAAAAAAATTAAAAAAATTTTTTTCAGTGTTCCAAAATTCATTGTTTATGCACCACATCCAGTGCTCCATACAATACATACTCTCCTTAATACCCACCACCAGGCTCACCCAACCCCCCACTCCACCTCCAAAACCGTCAGTTTGTTTCTCAGAGTCCACAGTCTCTCATGGTTTGTCTCCCCCTCCGATATCCCCCAACTCACTTCTCCTCTCCATCTCCCCATGTCCTCCATGTTATTCCTTATGCTCCACAAGTAAGTGAAACCATATAATTGACTCTCTCTGCTTGGCTTATTTCACTCAGCATAATCTCCTCCAGTCCCATCCATGTTGATACAAAAGTTGGGTATTCATCCTTTCTGATGGAGGCATAATACTCCATTGCATATATGGACCACATCATCTTTATCCATCCGTCTGTTGAAGGGCATCTTGGTTCTTTCCACAGTTTGGTGACTGTGGCCATCGCTGCTATGAACATTGGGGTACAGATGGCCCTTCTTTTCACTACATCTGTATCTTTGGGGTAAATACCCAGTAGTGCAATTTCAGGGTCATAGAGTAGCTCTATTTTTAATTTCTTCTTTTTTTAAGATTTTATCTATTTATTTGAGAGAGAGAATGAGAGGAGAGAGCATGAGAGGGGAGAGGTCAGAGGGAGAAGCAGACCCCCCACCGAGCAGGGAGCCCGATGTGGGACTAGATCCTGGGACTCTAGGATCATGACCTGAGCTGAAGGTAGTTGCTTAACCAACTGAGCCACCCAGGCGCCCCCCTATTTTTAATTTCTTAAGGAATCTCCACACTGTTTTCCAAAGTGGCTGCACTAACTTGCATTCCCACCAACAGTGGAAGAGGGCTCCCCTTTCTCCACATCCTCTCCAACACTTGTTGTTTACTGTCTTGTTGATTTTGGCCATTCTAACTGGTGTAAGTTGGTATCTCAATGTGGTTCTGATTTGAATCTCCCTGATGGCTAATGATGATGAACATTTTTTCATGTGCCTGTTAGCCATTTATATGTCTTCTTTGGAGAAGTGTCTGTTCATGTCTTTTGCCCATTTTTTTGACGTGATTATCTGTTTTGTGTGTGTTGAGTTTGAGAAGTTCTTTATAGATCTTGGATATCAGCCCTTTATCTGTAGTGTCATTTGTGAATATCTTTTCCCATTCCATGGGTTGCCTCTTTGTTTTGTTGACTGCTTCCTTTGCTGTGCAGAAACTTTTGATCTTGATGAAGCATTACCCTGATCCCCAAACCAGGCAAAGACCCCACCAAAATGGAGAATTTCAGACCAATATCCCTGATGAATATGGATGCCAAGATTCTCAACAAGATCCTAGCTAATAGGATCCAACAGTACATTAAAAAGATTATCCACCGGGGCACCTGGGTGGCTCAGTGGGTTAAAGCCTCTGCCTTCGGCTCAGGTCATGATCTCAGGGTCCTGGGATGGGAGCCCCACGTTGGGCTCTCTGTTCAGCAGGGAGCCTGCTTCCTTTCCTCTCTCTCTGCCTGCCTTTCTGCCTACTTGTGATCTCTGTCTATCAAATGAATAAATAAAATCTTAAAAAAAAAAAAGATTATCCACCATGACTAGGTGGGATTTATCCATGGGATTCAAGTGTGGTTCAACATTCACAAATCAATCAATGTGATAGAACAAATCAATAAGAGAAGAGAGAAGAACCACATAGTTCTCTCAATTGAAGCAGAAAAAGCATTTGACAAGATACAGCATCCATTCCCGATTAAAACGCTTCAAAGTATAGGGATAGAGGGAACATTCCTCAATTTCATAAAATCTATCTATGAAAAACCACAGCGAATATCATTGTCAATGAGGAAAAGCTGACAGCCTTCCCTTTGAGATCAGGAACACGACAAGGATGCCCACTCTCACCACTCTTGTTCAACATAGTATTAGAAGTCCTAGCAACAACAATCAGACAACAAAGAGAAATAAAAGGTATCCAAATTGGCAATGAAGAAGTCAAACTCTCTCTCTTCGCAGATGATATGATACTTTATATGGAAAACCCAAAAGACTCCAGCTCCAAACTACTAGAACTCATACAGCAATTCAGTAATGTGGCAGGATACAAAATCAATGTACAGAAATCAGTTGCTTTATTATACACTAACAATGAAAATATAGAAATGGAAATTAGAGAATTGATTCCATTTACTATAGCACCAAGAACCAAAAGATACCTGGGAATAAACCTAACCAAAGAGGTAAAGGTTCTGTACTTGAGGAGCTACAGAACACTCATGAAAGAAATTGAAGAACACACAAAAGGATGGAAGAGCATTCCATGCTCATGGATGGGAAGAATAAGCATTGTCAAAATGTCTATACTGCCTAGAGAAATCTATACTTTCAATGCCATCCCAATCAAAATTCCACTGGCATTTTTCAAAGAGCTGGAACAAATAATCCTAAAATTTGTATGGAACCAGAAGAGACCCTGAATTGCTAAGGAAATGTTGAAAAAAAAAAAAACAACTGGGGGCATCATATTGCCTGATTTCAAGCTTTACTACAAAGCTGTGATCACCAAGACAGCATGGTACTGGCACAAAAACAGACACATAGACCAGTGGAACAGAGTAGAAAGCCCAGATATGGACCCTCAACTCCATGGTCAAATAATCTTTGACAAAGCAGGAAAAAACATACAGTGGAAAAAAGACAGTCTCTTCAATAAATGGTGCTGGGAAAATTGGACAGTTATGTGTAGAAGAATGAAACTCGACCATTCTCTTACACCATACACAAAGATAAACTCAAAATGGATAAAAGACCTCAGTGTGAGGCAGGAATCCATCAGAATTCTAGAGGCAAACATAATAACCTCTTCGACATCGGCCACAGCAACTTCTTTCAAGACATGTCCCCAAAGGCAAAGGAAACAAAAGCAAAAATGAACGTATGGGACTTCATCAAGGTATTCTTTTTAATGTAGACATACAGGTATAAATTTCCCTCCGATTATCTCTTGCTGCATCTCAGAAGTTTTGGTATGTTGTGTTTTCAGTTTTATCTATCACAAGGTATTTTCTAATTTGCATTGTGTTTTCTTCTTTGATCCACTGGTTGTTTTAAGATTGCACTGCTTAATTTCCACATATTTTTGAACTTTTTACTTTTCTTTCTGTTATGGTGTTTTAGCTTTATTCCATTGTGGTTGGAGAAGAAGTTTGTATAATTTCAATCTTCCTAAATTTATTAAAACTTTTTTTGTGTCCTGACACAAAATGGTCTATCCTGGGGAATGTTTCATGTGCCCTTGAAAAAAATGGGCATTTTACTGTTATTGAGGGGAATTGCTCTCTATATATCTGTTTAATTGGTTTAAAATGCTGTTCAAGTCCTCTATTTCCTTATTGCTCTTATGTCTAGATGTTCTATTCATTTTCAAAAGTGGTGTACTGGATATCTCCAACTATTATAGTACAACTATTTCTCCTCTCAATTGTGTAAATGTTTGCATTCTATATTTTGAAGCTCTGTGTATGGTGCACATAGGTTTATAATTGTTATATCTTCCTGATGAATGGATCCTTTTATCAATACATAATACCTTTCTTTGTCTCATGTAATAGCTTTTGACTTAACTTCTATTTTGTCTGGTATTAGTATAGCCACCTAAGCTTTTTTTGGTTACCATATTTGTATGAAAAATTTTTCCCCATTCTTTCACTTTCAACCTACTTGTGTCTTTGGATCTAAAGTGAGTTTCTCATAGATAGCATATAGTTGGACCATGTTTCTTTTTCAAATTCACTTTTTGCAATCTGCTTTTGGTTGGAGACTTTAATCCATTCACATTTAATATATTTACTGATACGGAAGGATTTCTGCCATTTTGTTATTTGTTTTTTCTTAAACCTTTATACCTTTTTGTCTCTCATGTTCTCCACTACTGGTTTCTTTTGTATTTAACTGATTATTTGTAGTGAACCTTTTTGATTATCTTCTCATTTTCAGATTAAAAATACATTTGTTTTGTAATTACCATGGAGATTACATTTAACACCCTAAGTTTATTACACTGTAGTTTAAATAGATACCAACTTAACTTCAATAGCATATAAAAACTCTGCTATTATTCACTTCTGTCCCTGTCCTTATGTTGCTATTGTCACAATTTACAACTTTATATACTGTGTGTTCAGTAACATAGATTTATAGGTATTTTCTACGCATCTGTCTTTTAAGTCATGTAGGAAATAAAGAGTGGACTTACATACAAAAATACAATAATACTAGCCTCTATAATTGCCCATGTAGTTCCCTTTATTAGAGATCTTTATTAGATCTTTATTGCTAAATATAGAATTCTTGGTTGACAATTTTTTTTCTTTTGGTATTTCAAATATGTCGTCTAACTGTCTTCTTGCCTCTATGGTCTCCAATGAGAAATCAGCTCTTAATCTTATTGAGGATCCCTTGTATGTGACTAGTTGCTTCTCTCTTGCTGCTTTCAACATTCTCTATTTGTCCTTGTCTTTCAACTTTGATTATAATGAGTGTTGTTCTAGATCTATTTGCATTATCCTACTTGGAGTTCATTGAGATTCTTGGATGTGTAGATAATGTCTTTGATCAAATTTGGGAAGTTTTTAGTCACTGTCTTTTTCAAATATTCTTTCTGACTCTTTCTTTCTCTCTTCTTCTGGGACTCCCATGATTTATATGTTGTTCCCCTTGACGGTGTCCCACAGGTCCCTTAGGGCCTGTTTACTTTTCTTTATTCTTTTTTCTTTCTGAACCTTGAGCTGGATAATTTCAGTTGTCCTATCTTCAACTTTACTGATTCTATCTTGTGCCTGAGTCTTCTACTGAATTTCTAGTGCAGATATTCCCTTGAATTCTAGGAGTTTAAAAGAGACCAACAAATAAAACACCTTTCTAGTCTTTAAGGTTCTCTCAGGTCTTTCCTGAGCATGCTAGCCTCCTTGGGCATTTTTGCTTACACATAGGTGCTTTTGATGGCCTTAATTTTCAAAGAAGCACTCCTTGGCTTTTCCTTCTAGGCCTCAGGTTGTCTGCTGCATGTCTTAACTATAATCTTTTCCCTCAGACAACCGTGGGTTATTCATCCACCTTAAGATGTTTCCAAGCAATGCCTGCCACTTTTCTGACCCGAGTTCCAAGTCAGGAAAACAGATAAGTGCTTGGTGTCTGTCACTCAGGTAATCTTTGATGGATTAGAATAGAGTTACACAATAATTTCCAAATTAGGTGCACTCTACTCCCTCTGAAACCATGTCCTACATGAGGAGGATGGGCTACTGTTTTCATGACTGCCCAACCAGGGTGGGAATGGGACAGGGGCAAATAAAAATACTAGAAAGCTTTCCTACCATTAAGAAAAAATTAGGTATCTTTTTATTTGTACCATGAGCTGTTTCTTTTTCCTTTAATAGTTTATCCTAGCGGGCATTGCATATGAACTAACATTACATGGTACACCTTTGGATTTGACCCTGAACTTTAATTTGTATTTTGATCAAAGTAGTTTAATAACATGCATATAGTTTACAATGTCAAACATTACCTAAGTCTTATGATGACAAACAGCAATTCTCTACCTTCTCCAATTTCCAATTTCCACTTCCCAGAAACAGCCACTTGTCACTCTTTTAGCTTTTCCTAGTATTCTTCTCTATATGTTCAAATAACACAAGAAGGTTGCTAATTATTTTTCAACTTTTGATAAGCTCTACTGGCTCCCTTCTATGGAGGATTAGGATTCAATCCTACTACTGTCTTCCACAACCATCTATACACATTTAACCTTATCTCATATTCTCTATTTATTTATCCCAAATTCTTGGCTAAATTACCATTCAATGTTTAAATTACAGTGACAACAAATACTGCCACAGCTGAGCCATGTGCTAAAGTATGACTACTTTTTCTTCCTTGGAAATTATTTTTCTGGGATTAATTATTACCTTACCTTGGATACGTTGCTTAGCTTTCTATGTACTATCACTATTGTGTATCCATGTCTGTGTACTTATTCCTAACTCATGCAACACTCTGAAAAAATTGTAATAGTCCTCTCAGTACTGTCAACCATACCATGCAATTTGTAAATCTCATTTTCTCCTCAAAGCCTTTCCCTTGGAACTCTCCAATCTGTACTGTTTGAGTTCTAGGCCTTCTGCACAGCTGGTATCTGGGAGTTTCCCTTTACTATCACCTTAAGAAATTCCTGCTGTTCTTTTCTGCATTGGATCCTGTTTCCTGGATCATAGGTCTTCCTTTTTTCCAGATTTATTGCCCTGATTTTGTTGGACACTTACTCCAAAGTTCCTGACCTTGCATGTCTGAAAATGTTTATATTCTATCCTGGAAATTGATTGGTAGTTTTACTGGGTATAGAATTCAAGGTTGTTAAAGGCATTGGTCCAGAGTCTTCAAACTTTCAGTACTGTTGATAAGTCCAAAGCTATTCTGATTTCTGGAACTTCTAATGTGCAACTTTCTCATTGGGATATCTTGCTTTTTGGATAGTTTCTTTTCCCTCTTTGTTCTAAAGTTTTATAATGCTGTGTCTTGAGAGTTTTTTTTCTTCATGGCAGTAGGCAACAAATGAATGAACCCTGTCTGTCTGGAAAGTTGTGTCCTTAAGGTTTGGGGTGATTTTTAAAAATCACTTCTTTGATAATTTCCTCCCCTTAATTTTCTTATTTCTCTCAGGAATTATTCTTACTGAATGTTGGACCTCATGAGTTGATTCTCTAACTTTCTTATTTTTCTCTGTTCTATTTCCCATTTTTCTACCTTCTAGTTTTGTTTGTTTGTTTGTTTGTTTGTTTGTTTTAGAGATTTCCTCAATTGTATCTTCCAATTCTTGGTTGAAATATTTTTGTTTTGTTTTGTTTTTACTATTTTAATCATTTGGAATTGTTCAGTTCAGTGGCATTAAGTACATTCACAATACTGTATACTCATCACCACTATGCATTTCCAGAACTCTTCCATCATCTTAAGCAGAAGTTACATATCCATGAAACAATAATTCCCTATTTCTCCCACCCCCATCCCCCAGTAACCTGTAGGGTACCTTTTGTCTCTTTGTATTTGCCTATTTTAAGTACCTATTATAAGTGGAAGCATACAGTGTTTGCCATTTTGAGTCTGGCTTATTTCACTTAGTATAATATTTTTATTTGTGTTATAGTATGTATTAGAGTTTCATGCCTTTTAAAGGCTGAATAAAATACTACTGTATGCATATACCATATTGTGTTTATCCATTCATCTTTTGATGGAGTTTTCGGTAGTTTTCACCTTTTGGCTTTCTTGAATAATGCTGTATCAAATAACATTGATATTTGCTTTCACTTCTTTTGGGTATATACTTAGAAGGGGAATTGCTGGATCATACAGTAATTCTGCTTTTTTATTTTTAAAGATTTTATTTACTTCTTTATTTATTTGAGAGAGAGCGAGAGCGAGTGAGCACTAATGGGGCGAGGAGCAGAGGGAGAGGGACTCAGAGCAGACTCTGAGCTAGCACAGAGCCCTATGTGGGGCTCAATTCCAGGACCATGAGATCATGACCTGAGCCAAACTCAAGAGTCAGACATTTAACTGACTAAGTTCCCCAGGTGCCCCAATTCTATTTATTTTCTAGGGGAACCATAAAGATGTTTTCCACAGCAGATGTACAATTTTATATTCATACCAGCAATGAACAAGAGTTCCAATTTCTCCATATCATCACCAACACTTGTCATTTTCCAATTTTTAAAATAACAGCCATTAAGATGGGGTATAAAGTGGTAACACCCTGGTTTGTTATCATTTTTAAGTGGACTTTTCCTTGATCTGGCATTTGCTTGGTTGCTTATCACTTTTTGATTTTCTAGGGTTCTGACAAAGTTATTTCTGACAGTTTCTGTTTGCTTCTCTATGTTTCTGTGGGGCGATGACAATACCTTGGGGTTGCCTACTTCATCATTTTTTATATGATCTTTGTTGGTATATGTTCCATGAGTGCTTGAAAAGAAGTGTACTTTGCTGTTATTGGGTAGTATGTTCTATAAATGTCAATTAGATCCTCTAGGTTGATGGTAGTAACGAGTTCTTTATCGTTCCTGATTTTCTGTCTTGTTGTTCTATTATACCCTTAATAGGAACAGATAAAACTAATTTCTTGCTCCCAGTGAGGATCAGAGAACTTAAGGTAGCTCAGGAAAGGATGTAAGCACGGCTTTCCATGACTTTCCAAGTCTGATGTCTTTCAATTACAGGACTGCCTCTCTGCTGCCTCATCTCCCACCAGTCCCAAAGATGCCCTACAGATGTAGTAAACTATTTATACTTCCCCAAGACCATGTGTTCTTTAACTCCTCTCTAGATTTTTATGTGCAATCACTTGTCTTAAAACGTCCCTTCCCTTGAGTACCTTTAAAGATCCAACTCAAATATCACCTCCCTTGTAAAGCTTTTGCTGATCACCTAAAGAAATTTGAATATATCTTTCTTTGGAGGTTAATTTACCATGAAGCTAATCATAAATCTTCACAGCCCCTCACTTGGGCAGACCCCTTCTAAGGTCCTGGGAAGGGCCCTAACATTATTTTTATAATTTTTTTTTCTAATTTGTGAAATAAGTTACTTAATCACATTTGGTTAAGACTGTTTTCCTCTATCAGACTTCCCCTTTGTGTTGGGTGCCACTTGAGTAGCTAAAAGGAAGTTGAGTTGTGAACAGATTTAGTGTGGGATTAGTGGGATATTATTAGTGGGATATTATTTATGTGGTTCACAGTAACTTATGTGTATAGTTAATGTATTGCTAGTGGTATAGGAATGGCTTCAGGGATGTTCCCGTAGCCCAGTATCCTGACTCACCCAAAAATGACAGAGCCAGAGGCAATATTGTGATGTGAATGTATTCTATAGTGCCTGGTCTTTGACATATTGGGTAATAGAGGAGACATAGTGTTTGAAATGTACAAAGTCCGAAGTTAGTCTTTGGAGAATTCTTCAAGTCACTGCATTTAAATTTTAAGTGGAGGATTTGTTTTGTAATGATGCCTAGTCAAAATGGAAGTTTTCTCCTTTCAAAAATATAGTCAATATATCATATACAATTATAAATGAACTGTGATTTTTTTCTTTTCTTGTGGAAATTGTACAATATAGAATTGATCATAATTCCTGTTTTTTAAGGATCCAAATCTAGCAGTATTACAGAGAGTATGGCTGTGTGTAGTCACATGTTTTATGCATTGCATCTGCTATGGACTAAATCATGTCCCCCTCTCACCCTCACAAATTCATCTGCTGAAGTCCTAACTCCCAGTGTGACTGTATTTGGATAAGGCCTTTAGTAGGTAGTTAAGGTTAAATGAGGTCATAAAGGTGGGGCCCTAAGCCAGATGGATTGGTGGTTCTTTAAGAAGTAAAAGAGAGATCTTTTATTTTTTCTCCCTCATTTACCACGTATACTCAGACAAAAAGCCATGGAAGACTCACCAGAAACCAAACCCTGCTGGACCTTGATCTGGGACTTCCAGCCTTCAGAACTGTGGGAAATAAATTTCTATTGTTTAAAGCACCCATTCTCTGGTACTTTGTTATGGCAGCCTGGGCACATTAATACACCACCTATTAATAATAAAAGAACAAATTTTGATCAAGCATGCTAAAGGAATGATTGAATTATCTTTCTATTTTTTCTATTAAAACTAACATTACAAAAACACATGCAGCTAAAAAATGTAGGAGAAAAGTACTACAGTTGCATCATACATTTAACTAATATGACACGTTGGAATGGCTTTGGATTTTGTGAGGTTTGTTGTATCTTTCAGCTTAAAAAAATTTTTAAGTTGTTGCAGTTTCTTTTATCATTCTAAATATTCACTTGTACCTAATTTTATGTTCTGTTTCCTAAATAGCAATCCCCTACCAAAAAACCTGTGTGTACTTCAGACCTACAAAACTTGGATCCATCATTTCTCTCTATAATAGGATTTAAACCAATGTTTCTATGCCTGTGGCCCCCTTTAGACTGTGAATCTTTCTAGAGCAGAAACTGAGTTTCATTTTTGCTTTTCTAGCACCTGGAAGAATCCTGACATATAGTAGTCATTTAATAAATGATTGTTGGTCGAATAATGAACAAACAAATAAATACAAAGAATGGAGAATGTATGTTAATTAGTTGAGGACGTGACTAGTTTGGAAGATCCGCTTGGAGGATTTGAGAGAATGGAGACAAGAGGGAAATAATCAAAATGCCCAAAGAACGCTAGTTCCTTTTTATAAATGATGATTAACCTTTTTATAAATGATGATTAACCTTCCAGTCTAAGGTCACTTCAGGAACTGAAAAGTGCTGCCCATTGACACAATGAGTCTTTAAAAAAAAATACAATTAATCCTCTAGTTTCAAAATGGGGGTAACAGGGATCCACTCTCTTGCCTAAATATCTTTGTAGATCTTCCTTTATTTCCCTCTACTACTCACTCACTAGGCATGTCATCTTGGGCCAACCAGCTAATCTCTTTGAGACACAGTTTTCTATAAATGTAGATAAATACCTCACAAGGTTGTTGTGAAGGTTAAATGAAGTAAGGCCTGTGAAAACATCCAGTGCAGTACCTGGCATATAGTAGGTGCCCTATAACTGTTAGTTTCCTTTCTTTTTTGCTTTTCTCAGTGAGCTCTGTTAATTACCTTTAAAAAGCAGAATCTCTTTACCTTCTTGGGTCCTCATCCTCTATGGTACTCCTTTAAGGAGAAATTGTTTTCTTTGTCACATTGGAAGAAACTCTATCTCCTTACAGGGATACTCTTCCTCCCTTGGAATTTTTTCCTGGTTATAAAAAATAGTCCTAAAGTTTACAAGGCCAACGTGTGATCTAGCAGGAAATGTAGACATCTTTCACATTAATAGTAAAAGGACAAGGAGTCTAGTTCCAATTTGAACAGACATTTTGTTACCTTGGCATGTGCTTAGAGTAGAAGCAGGAAAGCAGCAATTAACTAAAGGCGTCTACAGTGCAGTTTTAATTAATTCCTCTGATTTTATTAAATGGTGCAATTTGAAGAGGTTTTGGGCATAAAGCAGCTGGAAAAATTCCCAGGGCCTGGGCCTACCCCCTACTATGTTCTTACTGGGGCTAGGCAAAGATGCTAGCTCCATATCACAGCTAGTAAGCCTCCTTTCAGAAGGTCTGCTTCCTGGAGGTACACACCAGTGAGAAGTAATTGTGGGACAGTATCCCAGAAAGGGGAGTCACTGGCTGCAAAGGTTAGGAGAGAGCACAATGCAGCCAAATGCTTTTGCGTCCATTAAGCCAGCACAGCTGCCGTGTGTGCTGCCAATTCTATTCATAAGTGGGCAAAATTCAGGTTGGAAAATTAACTTCAAGTGGCGTGCATGTAACTGGACTGGAGCAAAAAAAAAGACAAAACTAGAATGGGCAACAGGGTTTCATGTAGTCACTTAAGAACTGAAGGTGAAAGCAAGTGAGAAGCGGTTGCTGCTCCCTGTCATGGTCCTTTCCTGCTGCTGCAGCAGTCAGTACCCCCTTTTTCCATGTGCAGAGGGGAGGATCTTTATTTCTGTTGTTTCCGTTCCACCAACAGGCAAGTCCATTAGTTGTAGGACTTAGCTCCTCAAATTTGTTGTGAACATATTAAGGACATATTCTTGGTTTATAAAAACCAAGAAAAATTGCATATAGATAGAACACGATTTCCACAAATTGACTTCTTTCCTCTTTTTAGATGCAAGTTATCTGTGTCTATTTTTATCATTTTTTCCTTCTCCTCATTTTAGAGAAGGGGCTATTTTGTATCCTGTCTATGAGTGCATCCCTAATATGGGTTCCAGATTTTAGCTCCTCTGGAACCTTAAACTCCTGAATATTTCCTTTCCTCTCTGTCACCTTAAATTCTTTCACTTCATTACATACTACTTGTCAGTTAACAGACCAGCACAGGCAATTTTCCTTGAATAAACAGTTCTCTTGAACCTGTTGCCCCTTGGAATACTGTCTAGGAAAATAAAAGCAAAAGCTTCTTTGCTTTCCACCCTTAAAGTGTCATCTACCCATTTGCTGCTACTTTTTTTCAAGCAACATTGGAACTAAAAATTGGGTCTGTGAATTGCTTTGCATGGAAGCCTTCCCTCATTCCATCAGGCACTATTAGTCACATCTTCACTGGGTTCCCACAGCTCTGTGTTCATACTGCTCTTATTGTACATAGTAACTGAAGCTATAATTGATCAGTTATATTGTATTGTTATTTTTTTTAAGATTTTTTTTTCATAAATTTTTTAATTTTAATAAACATATAATGTATTTTTTTTAAGATTTTTAAATTCATTTCACACACAGAGAGAGATCACAAGTAGGCAGAGAGGCAGGCAGACAGAGGAGGAAGCAGGCTCCCTGCTGAGTAGAGAGCCTGATGCGGGGATCGATCCCAGGACCCTGAGATCATGACCTGAGCCGAAGGCAGAGGCTTTAACCCACTGAGCCACCCAGGCACCCCCATTGTATTGTTATTTACCTCTTTGTATTTACATCACTTCCACTAAATCATGAGTCCCTAAAAGGACATGAAGTGACTTATCTTCATGTCCCCAGAAAACAATGTTTCATGATTGGTGCCCAATAAATGCTAAGTGGGAGAAAAGGGGGCTAACGACTACTGAACCATGTCCATGTGCCAGTTTTTCTGAGATTGGTGTCATTGTACTTATTTTACCACATAAGGCAACAAGTTTACAGAGGTCAAGGAACTTTTCTAAAGTCATGTAACTACTCAAACTGGAGCTGCAATTCAAATTCCAGTCTGTCTGATTTTAAAATCTATGCTTTTCTTTCATGCTGCCTCCAATGTCTTACACTGAGTCCAAGTTCTGGCCCCATCGATTTTCTGACCTCTCACAGAGACACCCCAGTGCCCTGATCCCTACTTTCTCCTGGTTTGTCCACCTCCTTTTGGCCTCACATCCACATGTGAGGCCAACACATGATTATACACTGGAACCCTCTTTCAACACTACTTTCAACCTCTTTTGCCTCATATGTCTGGCATAATCACCATTCCAGATCAACCTCTGCACTTTGCCTTTTCTGTCCTGTCACCACTGAAGGAAACTATCACTGGATGGACAGGTATCACCAATCAGTTTTGAACTTGAGACGCACTTTCCAAGCTTCTTCATTATCCTTTTACTCATCTCTGGTCACCTCCTTCTATTCTCAATTACTGTTCCAATATTCACCATTTTCCCCAATCCCACTATTGACCTCTCATTCCCTCACTCTTGGACATTTAAGGCAGTTTCATGTTTTTCTATCAAAAAAGCTGAGATGAGCGTCCTTATACATATTTCTACTTCACTTCAGAGTTTTTCTTAAACAGCAAGCTCCCTGAAAGAGTTAGCCCTGCATTTGCTGTTATTTTCTTTACCTTCTATTTACCACTCGAACTACTATTGTATCACCTCTGCCCCTTCCACTGTATTGAAATTCCTTTCATCAAGGTCACCAAAGCTTCTGTTTTGCCGAATCTAATGCATATGTGTAAGTCCTTAGCTTATTGGACTTCTCAGCTGCATCTGACACAGCTCAGAATTCTCTCCATCTTTTAAACTTTCAACTTTGGTTTGCATGATTCTACTCTAGTTTTCTTCCTGTAAGTATTAGCTAATACTTACTACATGTTTATTAGACACTATTCTAAGGGCTTTCATGCATTACATGTACATTTAATCCTTAAACAACTAAGGCTTAGAGAAGTGAAGTAACTTGCCCAAAGTCACATAGCTGGCAAATGGCAGAGCCTGGAGGATATAAAATCTGGGTCCAGAGTCCATGATTTTAATTTGTGTTATACTGCTGATCCTTAATGTACTTTTAGTCTCCTTTGTGAGCTCATTTTTGCTGGCCCCTTAAACCCTGAAATTCTCCAAGATTCCTCCATTGGCCCTAGGGTCTTCTTACACATTCTCCATGGTAATCTCATTTACTTTCTGGTTTTAATCACATGCTTGTAATATGCAGATCTATAGCCAGTCATGACATATCCCCTGGACTTCAAACTCATATCCAACTGCATCTTGGTTAGGATCCACTTGGATGTTCCATTGACTCCTAATACTCAATGTAAAAAAAAAAAAAAGTTCACTTTTAATGCTCCTCCTCCTGTATTCATCATATAGTAACATCATCTAGTCATCCGAACCAGAAAACATGGTGACATTCTAGATTTCTCCTTCTCCTTTACTCTCAGAATTACAATTAATCACCAAGTTGTGCTAATTCTGCTTCCTAAAAATTTCTTAAATCCTTCCCTTGTCTCCATCCCTATTTCAAACTCTATTCATCACTTGCCTGATGTATTGCAACAGTCTCCAGCCTGGCCTCTCTTAAACTTATCATGAGTCATCTCAAAACATAGATCTGACCATTCACTGCCCTTCCATGACTCAGTACTGCCAACAGGTACATTCTCAGTTCTTTAGCATGACACTTAACAACTTTCTGTGGTTAAAAAGCACTGCCCCTGGAGTTAAACTGCTCAGTCTGAATCTCAGCTCTGACAGTGTGCAACTTTGGGCAAGGTACCCGATCTCCTTCTGTCTTAGTTTCCATATTTGATTACATGAGAGATCCATGTTAGGCACTTAGAACACTGCCTGGCATATAAGAGGTGCTCAATAATTGTTAGTTATTGTCAATGGTATGTATCCGGTCTCATCTCCCATTTCCTACCTTAAAGTTTATGTTCTAGTAATATTGCATTGTCTATAATTTCCTAAAGGCATCATGCTGTTTCATGGCTGTGTGCCTTTCCTATGTTGTTTCCTTAATCCCCTATACTTTCACACATTTATATACCTGGCTAATATTCAATTCAGTCTTTAGCTTTGACGTCATCTTCAAGATACCTTCTATGATTCCCACACCCCTGCCCCAATCAGACTAACTAACTAACTGTCTTTCTTCTATGACTTCATAGACTCTATGCAGGTCTTTATATAGTTTGGATACTAACCCTTTATTAGATGTGCCATTTGCAAATATCTTCTCCCACTTCATAGGTTGTCTTTTAGTTTTGATGGTTGTTTCCTTTGCTGTGCAGAAGCTTTTTATTTTTATGTAGTCTCAATAACCTGTTCTTGCTTTTATTTATTTTATTTCCCTTGCCTCAGGAGACATATCTAGAAAGATGTTGTTACGGCCAACGTCAGAGAAATTACTGCCTGTGTTCTCTTCTAGGATTTTTATGGTTTCAGGTCTCACATTTAGGTCCTTAATTCAATTTGAGTTTACTTTTGTGTATGGTGTAAGAAAGTGGTCCTATTTCATCTTTTTGCATGTAGCTGTCCAGTTTTCCCAATACCATTTGTTGAAGAGACTATCTTTTTACCACTGCATATTCTTGTCTCCTTTGTTGAAGATTAACTGACCATACAATTATGGGTTTATTTTTGAGCTTTCTGTTCTATTCCATTGATACATGTTTCTATTTTTGTGTCAGTACCATACTTACTGATTACTACAGCTTTGTAATATAACTTGAAGTCTGGAATTTTGATAGCTCCCATTTTGTTTTCCTTATTCAAGATTGCTTTGGTTATTCAGGGTCTTTTGTGGTTCCATACAAATTTTAGAATTATTTTTGCTCTGTGAAAAATGCTGTTGGTATTTTGATAGAGATTGCATTAAATGTGTAGATTGCTTTGGGTAGTAGAGATATTTTAACAGTATGTTTTTGTCCAATCCATGAGCATGGGATGTCTTTCCATTTCTTTATGTCATCTTCAGTTTGTCATCAATGTTTTATAGTTTTCAGCATACAGGTCTTTCACCTCTTTGGTTAGGTTTATTCCTGGATATTTTATTATTTTTGGTGCAATTGTAAATGTGATTGTTTTCTTTTTTTTTAAGATTTTATTTATTTATTTGACAGAGAGAGATCACAAGCAGGCAGAGAGGCAGGCAGAGAGAGAGGAAACAGGCTCCCCACTGAGCAGAGAGCCCAATACGGGGCTCGATCACAGGACCCTGGGATCATGACCTGAGCCGAAGGCAGAGGCTTTAACCCACTGAGCCACCCAGGCGCCCCTGTGATTGTTTTCTTAATTTCTCTTTCTGCTGCTTCATTATTAGAGTACAGAGACAAAATAGGTTTCTGTACATTGATTTTATATCCTGTGGCCTTACTGAATTCATTTATTAGTTCTAGTAGTCTTTGGTGGGGTCTTTAGTGTTTTTTAAAATTGGTCATTCTTTCAATCTCCACTGTTACTGCTATCATCCCTGAACTGTCATCAGCCTCCTAACTGGTCTCTATAATTCCATTCTTGACACCTCCCCACTCCACACAACACTTGGAATAGTTTTAAAACATACTGAATCACAGTACTCCTCCTGGTTAGAAGCCTTCAGTAGCTTTCCACTCTATTAAGAATGAGATCCAACCTCTTGTCATGGCCTACAGGGCCCTGGACAGTCTGGTCTCTGCCTATTCTACCTTATATCCCCTGCTCCTTACTGACTAGCATTAGTTACAGTGACTTTCGTTCAGTACCCAGAACACACTAAACTCTTTCTTAACTCATGGTCTTTGCATATGGTTGCCTACTCTGCCTCAGACACTTGCCCTCTGGTTATCTTATGTTTTAACCTGGCTGGCTTTTTCTCATCCTTTAAGTTTAGCCTTAAATGTCACATCTTCAGAGAGGCCTTTCCTAGTGACCCTATATACATCTATTTTTCTCTACCTCTGTACTCTTTGTGCTTCCATCATGGCACTTATCACAATTTATAATTATTTTCACTTATTTTTTACTCACTGGATTGCACATTCCATGATGCCAGAAGCACAGCTACACTGCACACCATATAGCCTCAGCACCTGGCATAATGCCTGACACATTGTTAGCATTCAATAAATATTCCCTGAGCAGACTTAATGACTCGACAAGTCAATCATTCAATTAATAAAACAGAGTGGTGATATAAACTTTCTTGCTGGTCTCTTAGGTAAGAAAAACTGTAACTTCAGCTAGCAACTTAATTGTTGAGATGAATCACCTTGCTTAATCCAGTTGAGAAGTACTTTAGGAGAGCTTAATCAAGCAAGAAAAAGATATACTTTTAAAAAGTCTGGTTCTTAGTCCCTTTATGCTTGTAAGTAATTCAGGAGTGATAAATGTAATTACTATAAACCAGTGGTTCTCAACAGGGGGAGATTTTGCCTCCCCCAGGGGACATTTGGCAATGTCTGGGTACATTCTTGGTTATAAAAACCGTGCGGGGAGTGTGCTACTGGCATCTAGTGAGTAGAGGGCAGGAATGCTGCTCAGCATCCTATGAATGTACAGGACAGTCTCCCCATAACAAAGAATTATACCACAAGAAAAGTCGATAATGCCAATACTTAAAAAAAGAGAGAAATAGGACTACCATTTAACTTTGTGAAACATAACAGAATGGCCAAATATAGGTGTTCTAGAGGATTTGTAAAACTTAATAATTGAAGCCATTAATAAGCTCTCATTTCCTAAGATTTATTTCTGTTCTTTAGAGCACATTTCTGTTAGTTTGTTTGGTGGTTGTTTTAAACGATGGATCCATTCATTGATGGACTTTAGGAAATTGCTCAGTGTTCTAAACTTGTATCCAATATCATGTAATTATGAGCATTTATCTGGGAGGAGAGACCATCAGGGGTCCATGACCACCCAAAATCCCTGGTATAGAGAGACCTTTGTGTTGTGTAGATTAGACTTTAAAAAGTTATGTTTTATGGAATATGTGTTCAGCAAAACGCTTAAAAATGCTTAAAAATACAGCAGTCCTTTAGAGGCAGGCAAGTGTGGAAGCTAAGCTTGGTTTCCACCTAGTGGTGAGGGCAATACAGGTTTCATTGGGCTGTTAGGAGACCCTATGGAGTAATTTATATAAGCCCCACTGAGGTGTTAGGCACACAGCAGGTGCTCAAAAAATGTTATTTTACTTCCTTCTCAGAGTTACTGTGAGGATTGAATAAAATAAAAGAACTAAATAAAATAATGCATATAGCACATTGTCGGTGAGTAGATGTTTAATAAATGGTTATTTTCCTCCTATGTATCCTTTATGCCAAAATATTGGGTCTTACCATTCAAAGTAGAGAAAAAGGATAAGCCCAGAAATATGAAAAATTTGAGTTTTAATCCTGGCTCTGCTATTTTTACTAGCTGATTCTGGTCAAGCTATTTTCTGAGTCTTACTTTTCTCACTGGTAAGTGAGGGATAATGCCTACCTCCCAGAATTGCTAAGAGGCATAAATGAGTTAATATAGATAAAGGATCTAACATATGGATATACTTACATGGGATACAATTGGTACTTAATAAATGTTGAGTTCTTTTCTCAAACAGTTCTTAAATTCTACCTCTATAAAACCTTTCTGCAATAGGAGGATTATTTGCTGAATGTCTGGCACAATGACGCTATCTAAACATAAAACTCATATATAAAATTTCTAGTATTCATCTATTTATACTCATATTTGTTCATATAAAATGATAATAGTTCATTTAGATATGTTTTCTGCATTTTTGTTCCAGAGGTCTCCGTGTCAGCAAGGGCTCTCAGGCTAAATCTGCACAGCATCCAATACAACAGCACAATGTTCATTTTAAAAAAATTTATTAGGTACTTACTGGGGACCAAATTCTCAGTATTGAGGGACTAAAAAGAAACAGGTCCTTGGCTGTGAGTTTTACCAATGTTTCTGACATTAACAATAATAATGTCTAAAATTTAACTTATATTAGTATTATTTATTTATTACATATCCATGGACATATTTATATATATTACTTAAATATGCCAGCCACTGTTCTAAGCATTTTGTGTAGACCAATACATTTAATCCTCATAATAATCCCTTATTTTATAGGTGAGGAAAATGAGGGACTGATTGGTAAAATAATTTTCTCAACTTGTCTAGTATATATTGTTACTATGATCACTCCCTGGCGCTGGTCTATGAAAGCAGGTCTGTCTGATAAACATATTCATTTAGTCTTTATATTTTAATTTCAACAATTTATTTATATTTTGAAAGAAGTTATACATACGGTAAAAACTTGAAAAGGCACCAAAAGTTATACTATAAAAAATAAGTCCTGACTTCTGAATTCTGGTAATGATAGAATAGTTTCTATCAGACTAACCATCATGATAAATGGAAGGTAGTAGAGAGTATCCCCAAACAGGCAGAAGATAGAGGGAATTCAACCTCAAAAGAAAGGAGCTACACTGGTAAGAGTCACAGTTATATATATTTTATGTGATGTGTGGTAGAGCTCGGGCAGATAGCTGCAGGCTTATTAGCCTGAGGATTTAGAGCACAGAGTTCAGAGTTGCCAGAGTCTCATAAAATAAGATCCAAAATCTCCAGATTCGCATAAAAACCCACTCATCATACCATATTATGAACCAGGAAAATCTCAACTTGAATGAGAACACAATCAACAGATGTTAAGACCAAGATGACATACATGTTAGAATTATCTGACAAGGATTTTAAGGTATACATTACAAAAATGTTTCAAGAAGCAATTACAAGCATGCTAGAAACACAATAAAAAAATAGAAAGTATCAACCAAGAAATAGAAAACATAAGGAATGGAAATTTTGGAACTGAAAAATACAATAATCAAAATAAAAAACTTCCTAGATGGGCTTAATAGAAAAATGGAAATGATAAAGAAAAGCATCATTGAATTTGGAAATAGAGCAATAGAAATCACCCAATCTAAACAACATAGAGGAAAGAGTAAAAATAAACAGAGACTTAGGGGCCTGTGGGACAAGAACAAAATATCAAATATTTATGTCATCAGAACACCAAAAGAAGATAAAGATGACATTTTAAAAAGTAAAAAAAAAATAATGGCTAAAATCCCAAATTTGGTATAAGTCTAATCCTACACATTCAAGAGGCTGAATGAAACCTAAAAGAATAACCCCCCCAAATCCACTCTTCCAAGTCACATCATACTTAAGTATCTGAAACATAAGGAGAAAAAACAAAAATAAAAACCTGAAAGCAGGTAGAGAGAAATGATGTATCACTTTACATTCTCAACTATATGGAAACAATGATCCAAGTGAAGATGGATTTTCTAATCAAAAGCCATGGAGGCCAGAAGGAAAAGGCACATTTCTTAAGTGTTGAAAGAAAGAACTTCCATCCCCAAATTCTATAGCCAGTGAAAATATCCTTCAGTAGAGAAAGAGAAATCAAGCCATTCTTAGGTGAAGGAAAACAAAGATAATTTGTCTTCATCAGATCCACCCTAAAAAAATGACCAAAGGAAATGATAAAAGAAATCTTAGAGCATTAAGAAGGAAGAAAGCACAACAGAAATAGTAAAAATATGGCTAAATATAGCACATTTTCTTTCTCCTCTTGAGTTTTAAAATTATGTTTGATGGTTGAAACAAAAACTATAACAATTTCTAATGTGGTTTTCAATGTATATAGAGTAAAATTTTAAAATATTATATTAGAGAGGAAGGTAAAGAGACATAATGCAGGTAAGGTTTCTACAGTTCACTCAAAGTGGCAAAATATTGATACCAATAAACTGTTTTATGTATATATTTTATGTGTTTATGTATATATTATATATAAGTTAATACACCTAAAGCAACTACTAAAAAAATCTATACAAAGTGATATATTCAAAAACACTATATGTAAATAAAAATGGAATTAAAAAAAAAGTCCAAGTAATCCAGAGGAAGACAGGAGGGAAAAACAGGGAACAAACAAAAAACAAATGATAAAATGGCAGATGTAAGTCTTAACATATCAATAACTACATTAAAGGCAAATGACCTAAACATAATGAACCAATTAAAAAATAGAAATTGGTAGAATGGATAAATAAATGACTGGATTATAGTTTGTTTACAAGAAAGTCACTTCAAATATAATGATAATGAGAAATTGAAATAAAACTGATGAAAAAAGCTATAATATGTAAATGGTAATAAAAAAGCATGAGTGGCAGTTTCATAAAAATGTACTTTATGCTGGTTAACTAAACATAATAATAAAAGAAGTAAACTTATTCTTTTTTTTTTTTTTTTTAGAAGTAAACTTATTCTTATCATATGATTCAGCAATTACTTTCCTGGTGTTGATTGCAGACACATGAAAACTTACATCCACAAAAACTGTATAGAAATTTTAATAGCCATAAATCAGAAACAACCCAAAATGTTCTTAAATGGATAAATGATTAAACAAACTATGGGACCTGTATACCATGGAATACTATTCGGCAATAAAAAGGAATAAAGTACTGAGGCATGGAACAACTTGGACAGCCACCAAGGGAATTATGCTGAATGCAAAAGCCAATCTCAAAAGGTTACATACTGCATGGTTTGATTTATATCACATACTGTAAATGAAAAAGCTATAGACATGAAAAAGAGATTAGTGGCTTCCATGGATTAGAGACTGAGTTGAGGGAAGAAAAGGCAGCACATGGGAGGTCTTTGTGGTGATGGAACAGTTCTGCATCCTGACTGTGGTAGTGGTTACATCAATATATACATGTGATTAAATTGCATAGAGTTAAATACACGCGCACACACACACACACACACACACACACGAGTGCATGTAAAATTGATGAAATCTTAGTAAGGTCTGTGGATTGTACCAATCTTGATCTCCTGGTTTTGATATTTTACTATAGTTATATAAGATATTACTATTGGGGGAAACTAAATGAAGGGTACATGAGACTTCTTTGTACTATTTTTGTAATTATCTGTGGATCTAAAACTATTTCAAAATGAAGAAGTTTAAAAAATAATTGGATGGAATGTGATAAAAGATTAATTGGATGGGGTCAATTCAGACTAAATACTAAAGAAGAAAAGAGTAGTAAACTTGAAGCTGTATCAGTAGAAATTAAGCAAACTGAAGCATAGAGAAAAAAAATTGGAAAAAAATGACAAGCACTTCAGTGACTTATAAGACAGTATCAATCAATCTAACATATGTGCAGCAGGAGTTTCAGAAAGACAGGAGAGAGGAAAAGAAGGCAAAAATATAGTCAAGAAATTTCCAAGAATTTTCCAAGAACCAGCCAAGAATTTTCCAAATTATATCCAAAACTGCAACACACAGATCCAGGAGCTCAGGAAATCCCAAGTAGGATAAATACAAAAGCGTACTGGGCCACACCATGGTCAATGTTCTGAAAACCAAAGATAAATTTATAAGGGCAGCCAGAGAACAAAGACATATATAAAAAGAACAAGATTGACTTTGCATTAAAAAAAAATGGAGCCAGAAAAAGAAAACTCCATCTAGAATTTCATATCCAGCAAAAATATTCCTCAAAAATGAAGGTAGAAAAAAATGGAAGCAGGTAAGTAAAAGGGTTCTGCATCTGGCTATGAGGGGAAAGAGGATGTGAAATTATTTTCTCTTTAAAAAAAACTGGAAAATTTACCAAATATAGGAAACCTTTTTTTTAGACATTAGACAATATGCAACATGAGACAGTAATCAGAGAGAAAAGAAATACAAATGAGGTGATCCTTATTATCAACCCAGCTTTCTGCCAGGAGGTAATCCTTGGACTATGTATGATGAAGGGGGTGGGGGAGATCTAAACAGAGTGTAACTGTCTGAGTAGAGGAAATAGAGATTAGAATTCATAAGGACCAGGGTGGTTAGAAATTGTGGGGATGGAGCTAAGCCATAAAAAGTGTACTAGAGGGGCATCTGGGTGGCTCAGTGGATTAAAGCCTCTGTCTTCAGCTCAGGGTCCTGGGATCCAGCCCCGCATCAGGCTCTCTGCTCAGCAGTGAGCCTGCTTCCCCCTCTCTCTGCCTCTGCCTGCCTCTCTGCCTACTTGTGATTTCTGTCTGTCAAATAAATAAATAAAATCTTTAAAAAAATGTGTACTAGAAATATGCAGAGAGGTTCCCCTTGAGTCTTTTGATGAATACTGATCTGAACATGGATAGGTTAAAACTTTACAAAGACAGGGGCGCCTGGGTGGCTCAGTGGGTTCAGCCTCTGCCTTCGGCTTGGGTCATGATCTCGGGGTCCTGGGATCGAGTCCTGCATCGGGCTCTCTGCTTGGCGGGGAGCCTGCATCCCCCTCCCTCTCTGCCTGCCTCTCTGCCTACTTGTGATCTCTGTCAAATAAATAAATACAATATTAAAAAAACAAAAAACAAAAACAAACAAAAAAAAAACTTTACAAAGACAGTCTAGAAAAATTTTCCCAGGAAACAATTCCTAAGAAGTTGTACGAGGAACACTTCCTAGAGTTCACATGACCTCAAAGAATACAGGGGGGCATCTGTAAAGACTTCAGAGGGGGCATTTCTTTCAAAATGGGCTAAATTAGCCCTAAAGACTACTCAAGGCATACTCTGAGCTTAAAAACAAACCTCAAAAGGATCAAACTGATCCACACTAATTTGTCTATCAGAAAAAAGTACAATCCTCTATAAGTAAATTAAAAAAAATCCAGCGCTCAGCAGTATAAAATTCACAGTCTTGGATATACAGTTTAAAAATTACTAAACATACAAGGAAGCGGGAAAATGTGATCTATAACCTGGAAAAAAATCAGTCAACAGAAACAGACTCAGAAATGACAGAGATAATGGAATTAGTAGACAAGGACCTTAAAACTACTATTATAATTATGCTCCATATGTTCAAGGATGTAAAAAAAAAATATGAACATAGTGAAGAGAGAAATGGAAGATTTTTTTCATGCTCATATATTTTTTAAAGATTTTATTATTTTTGTAAGTTTTTTAATAATAGAAATTCTAAAAATGAAAAATACAGTATTTGAAAGGAAAATTTCACTGGATGGGATTAATAGCAATTACATACTGCAGAAGAAAAGATCAATGAACTGGAAGGCAAAACAATAGAAACTCTTCAGTATGAATCACAGAAATAAAAGAAAAAAGGAGGGGTCTCAATGACCTACAGAACAAAAGAACTGGTCTAACATGGGTTTAACTGGAGTTCTAGTAGTAGTGGAGAGAAAGGACAGAGAAGAAATAATGGCTGAAATATTTCCAAATTTGGTAAAAATTATAAACTGTCAGATCCCAGAAACTTTGGGTTCCAAATAGGATAAATACACACACACACACACACAGACACACACACACACACTCCACACCATACCAGGGCAAAGCGTAATCAAGTTGCTAAAAACCAGTCACAGAGAGAAAAGTTAAAAGCAGCCAGAGGAACAGATAAGAGTGCTTAGGACTTCTTGTAAGGAAATATGCAAGCATAAAGACAATGGAATGATATCTTTAAAGTTCTGAAAGAAATAATTATCAACCTAGAAACTATACCCAGTGAAAATATCTTTCAAAAATTAAGACAAAATAGGCTTTTCAAACTGCGAGGCTGAGAAAATCTGTTGCTAATGGACCCATATTAAAATAAAAAAATTAACTAAAGTTCTTAGGCAAAATGTAACTTTTATCCAGACGGAAACCTAGATCTACACAAAGGACTGAAAAATGCTGGAAAGGAGAAATATACAGGCAAATGTAAAAAATATTTCCTTACGCATCTTTTAATTTCTTTAACTGATAATTTAGGGCCTTGTTGGGAGCAGCACATCCAGTGGTGGTGGCTTATGAGCTGACTGCAAATGAGCGTCACTGAAGGCCACAGAGGAGTGAGACAGGCTGTCAGCTGGGTGGCAGAGTAAGTGGAGCAACACAGTTCAGCCGAAAGGTGGCACTGCCCAGGTAGGTGGTTAGGGGAAGAGCTGCTCATAGCTGGGACATTCTAGCCTGAGCATTCCGTCCTTTGCTTCACACGCGTAGCTGTCTAGCCTCCCTGCGCCCCCTGCTGGAACCCATACAACAGGTTTCCCTACTATGAGACCTGTTGCCTGGTCAGGTTCTGGATCTGTTCTTCCAACCCTTTAAGCTTTTCAGTTCTCTCCTCTGAAATGCTGGCACCATGATGAGTACTTATAATCCCCAACCACAAGAGGGACATGAAAAAAGTACCCTTAGTTATGCCTGCTATAATCTCTATAACTTTATTATTGTTTAGATAATAAATGAGCTTCTACCTAGATAGAAATATAACAAGAATATGGATTGTTGGCTTAATAAAGTGAGATTAGAAGGCTTGCTTTCTCAAACCAGAGCTGTAACATCTATGTTTAAAGAAGCTGAAAAAGATGAAATTGAAGTATCAGGGAGGGCTCTGACTCATGGTAGGAAGACATTTACTTCAAAGACATGGTGAAGTTGTAAGCAAGAAATGAAAATACGTAATTGATTTATATGTGTATGTAATTTATATGTAACTGATTTACCTTACAGTGTCTTAGGCACAGATCATTTTATATAGCTTCAGAATAATTTGCTATTTAAGTTGTGGCATCATTTTCAGACCATTCATAGGTAAAGGGAAAGAAGCTGAGTATTTTAAGTATAGACATGATGAGTTTATTAAAACCCAAAAGTTGTTTGTTAGAACTTTTCAAACTAGAAAAAGTCATTGAAGCATCTTATGCATAAGTTATTGCACTGCATGGACTGGGGCAATGGACATAATAGTCTAGAGATCAATAAAGCCCTGAACAGTTGACATTGCTAAATGCCTACTGAATGAAAAGTTACTAAAATAACTTGTAGTAATGCCTCTTTTCAATGGCACAGTAACTTGTTTACTTAAACATTTAGCTCTAAACATGAAGACTTAATTATTATCTTATTTGCATAATTGTACTTTCACCTTACAGACAAGTCTACAAATGTGTCTGGACTAGCTGTTTTGCTTGTAGTCATGTGGTATCAGCACTAACTAAATCTTTGAAGAAGGCTTTTTCTTTGTGAAGGGTTGACAACAAACACAAGTGGTACTGAAATATTGAAAGTGCTGAATAACTTCTTTGAATCCCATGGTTTCTCCTGGAGCAACTTTGTTTATATTTGCATGAAGGTACAAAAACAAGGTAGATAAAACTTCAGGCACCATGATATAAATTAAGGCAGTACCATCAAAGTATACCAGCAGTTACTGTATTCTTTATACCACCAGTAATCACATTAAAAATTCAATTTCGCTTAAGAATGTCTTTGGTGAAGCACTAAAAATTATTAAACCTTGATCCTGGGTTTAATATTCTATGTGACAAAATAAGAGTTATGAAAAAGTGCTTCTGTTATAAACTACATTATGGTGATTGTATTGAAAAAAAAAACACATCTGTAATTAGGCTGTGGCTTAACTAGCCACTTTTCATGAATAACATTTTTCCTTGAAAGAACTGATGGAAAAACTGTGATAAATACTGGGGTGTTTGGCAAATACTTCTCAAAAATGATGTAAGCCTTTAGGGTAAACTACTGACATAATTTGTTGCCAATAATGATATTTACATTTTTGAGTGAAAATTAAAATACTGGAAAACTTCACGCTACCATTGTAAGCTTGAGAGTTTCCCCAAACTTAAGCTTTGTTCCAATGAGATCAGTGCTGATATCAATGTGATTTTTGATAGTGCAAAATATGTTTCAGCATTTATAATATTCACATAACTTGGTGAACCAATATTTTCCAAGTAATCAGTATGTACAAGATGGGTCAAATATCTATTCAAAGTACAAGATGACCAATGAAATTTTAATGCAACAGTATATAAACATTTCACTGATAATAGCTTCAGATTCCATATGGCATTAGCCTTTAAGAAACTAGCATTTGTAGAGTTTTTGTGCAGTATCAAAGAAGAATATCCACAACTATCTATAAAGGCTATTAAAATACTCTTCCCTTTTCCAACTACATATCTGCATGAAGCTGGATTTTCTTCATATACTTTAGCAAAAACATCATAACACATTGTAGAGGTTGGCATGAGAAGTAAGCTGTCATTTACTATGCCAGACATTATAGAGATATGCAAAAATGTATAGCAATGACATTCTTCTCATGACTTTTTTTTTGAAAATAGAGTTATTTTTTAAAAATCACAACATGTTATCTGTGCTAACGTGTACTGGGTTTATGATTCTAAGTAAATTAATAAATGTTTTAACCGACTGAGCCACTCAGGCATCCCTTAATAAATGTTATAAAATTTTAGAAATATACTGTTTAAAGCAAGACAATAAAAATGTATCACGGGGTTTATAATATATGCAAAAGTAAAATATATGACTACATTTGCACAAGGGAAGGAAAGGGGAAAAATGGAAGAACACTGTAATAAGGGTGCTATATTGTACATGAGGTAGTGTAATACTATCTGAAGGTAGAATATGATAAGTTAGAAATGCATACTGTAAACCCGAGAGCAAACACAAAAAATCAAACAGTTACAGGTAATAAGCAAATAAAGGAGGCAAATGGAACCTTAAAAATACTCATTTAATTTAAAAAAGACAGGAAAATAGAAAGAAAGAAGGAATAGATGGGACAAATAGGGAACAAATAGGAAAATGGACTTAAACATATAAATAATTTATGTAAACATAAGTGGTGTAGGCACTCCAACCAAAAGGCAGAGATTGTCAGGCCAGATTAGATAAAAAATCATGATCCACTATATGTGGTCTACAAGAAATTCAATTTAAATATGAAAATACAAATAGGTTTAAAAATAAAGGAAAAGATAAAGATATTCACACAAATAATAATAATAATCACACCACTCAATAATAATCAAATTGTCACAGATGTGACAATACTGAAATCAGACAAAGTAGACTTCAGAACAAGGAATATTACCAGAGATAAAGAGCAATATTTCATAATAATAGAGGGGTCAATTCATCAAGGAGATATAATGACCCTAAATGTGTATACATCTAATAACAAAGCTTCAAAAATACATGAAGCTCAAATCAACATAAGTGAAAGGAAAAATAGCCAAATCCAAAATCATGGTTGGACATTTCAACTTTCTTGGTAATTGACAGAATAAGCAGACAAAATCCATAGGGATATAGAAGATATAAACAACACTCTCAACTAACCAACTGATAATGATAAAATATGCTATCCAATAACAGGAAAATACACATTCTTTGCAAATTGCACATGAAACATTCATCAGGATAGATCATATGCTGGGCTGTAAAACAAATTCCAATAAATATAAAATGACTGAAATCATGTATGTTCTCTGAGCACAACAGAATTAAAATGAATGTAAATAGAAAGACATCTGGAAAGTCCTAAAATATCTGGAAATTAATTTTTAAGAACACATGCTTCCAAATAACTCATCAGTTAAAGAAGAAAATTAGAAAATACTATGAAGCAACTGAAAATGGAAACATCACAGTTTGTGGGATGCAGCTAAAGTAGTGCTTAGATGAAAATTTATAGCATAAAATATTTGTATTAGAAAAGAAGAAAGGGTTAAAATCAAACTATGTTTCTATCATAAGATACAAGAAAAAGAACTAAAACCCAATACAAAGTAAGTAGAAGGAACAAAATAACAAAGATATGAGCAGAAATAATAAAATAGAAAAGAGAAAAAGTCAATGAAACTAAAAGCTGTTTCTTTGAAAAAAAAAATACAGTTCAATAAAACTGATAAGCCACAAGCTAAAATGATCAGGAAAAACAGAAAGAAATTAGCAATACTAGGAATGAAAGAGGGGATATCACTACAGCTTCTACAGACATTAAAACATTAGTAAAAGAATATTATAAGTGAATGGGCAAATTCCTCAAAGACAAATTATCAACATGGAAGCCAGAAGAAATAGAAAATCTGAATAGTTCTATAACTTAAAGAAATAGAATTCATAATTAAAAACCTTCCCACAAAGAAAACTCCAGGCTCAAATGTTTTCACTGGTGAATTCTGTCAAACACTTAAGTAAGACACAGCATCAGTTTTACATAAACTCTTTCAGAAAAAAAGAGGAGGTGGGTTCACTTTCCAAGTCATTTTATAAGATCAGCATGGCCTTGATATCAAAACCAGACAAAGACATTACAAGAAAACAACAGGTCAACATCCCTCATCAACATTGACACAAAAAATCCTTGAGAAAATTTCAGCAAACTGAATCTAGCAATATATAAAAAGGATAATATACCACAACCAACTAGGGTTCATTCCAGCAATGCAAGGTTTAACATTTAAAAAGGCAATAATTAATGCAATTTACTGTATTAACAGAACAAGAGGACAGCATATGATTGTTTCAATAGATGGGGAAAAAGCATTTGACAAAATTTAACACTCATTTGTAAGACAACTTCTCAGTAAGTTAGGACTAGAAGGGATCTTCTTCAACCTAATAAAGAACATTTATGAAAAAAAACCTACAGCTAACATCACACTTCATAGTAAAAGATTAAATGCTTCCCCCTATGATCAGGAATAAGACAAGGATGTTTGCTCTAACCACTTCTATTTAACATCAACTTGGAGGTCCCAATCAGTGTAATAAGGTAAGAAAAAGAAATAAAAGTCATAAAGATTGTAAAGGAATAAGTAAAACTTTCTTTATTCACAGATGACATGTTTGTATACATGAAACATGCTAACAAATCTACAAAAAGCTGCTAGAGCTAATGAGTTTAGCAATGATACATTATTCAAGATCCATATAAAATCAACTAGGTTTCTATATTCTAGCAACAAACAATTAAAATCGAAATTTAAAAATAGCATTTATAATAACATCAAAATCATGAATTACTTAGGGATAAATATAACAAAATTTGTGCAAGACGTGTTCACTGAAAAGTATAAATGAAAATTTGAAATTAAAGACTTAAGGAAATGGAGAGATATAGCAAATTCATGGATTGAAAGCTTAAATATCGTTAAGATGTTATTCCTCCCCAAACTGATCTATAGATTCAGTGCAATCTACAGATGCACTGCAAGACTGTTTTACATCAGTAACACACTTGCATATAAATCTACTTGAGTCTTTTCAGTGGCTACATATATTCCCTCATATGAGTCAGGCACAGTTTATCCAACCAGTCCATCAGAGGTGGTCTGGTTAAGTAAGTATTCTTCATTCACTAAATTTTGTTAATAAACCATCTGATTCAGATATATACACATACCTGATATATCTGTACATACATATACATATATGTATATATGAATACATTATATAACATAACTGCCATACTCTATCCTGGATCACAGGATCCAAATAGTATTACTGGATTAGGGAACATTCTTGTACATGATAGTCCACAAGCTTTATTATACAGAGTAGGTGATTTGCTAAATTAGAAAATCTTTTTATGGGACCTCATGCCATCTTTGGGCTTTCTCCATGGTAGAGATACCTGAGCCAGGCATATGGGCAGGTTTCCTTCCTCTTAGCTTTCCAAGCTGGGCCCAACTCTTCTTCCAGTTGGGATTGCTTCCTTATTCCATGCCTGGCTCCCCAGTTCCTGAGCTGGGACTAACTCCCCAATCACTGGCTTTATGACATCACCTGTTTTATATCTCATGAGCGCTATGATCGAAATCTCACCAATAATGACTTATAATATTTGTGCTGGGCTTGTCTTCTCAACTCCCTTCCCTCAATTGGCAATCTAGTGTTTTCCCATGGACACATCTGTTTCCTACAGCTGGGATACCTGGTACTTCTTGCAAAGGATGGGTAGTTGCTACTGGTAGCCTTTCCAGCAAACTGCTTCCCATTCTTCCATCTTAAAAAGAGAAGTTTTCCAGTGTGAACACTGACATGCTTCTTACTCAAACACTAATTTATTCTGTTGTTCATTCAGTGAATGAACACCAACAAGGTGTGTACCTAACACTGTGCTAAGCCCTGAGGGGGAATACAGACAACCAAAACACAGATGACCAAATGAATGCTACAGACTGTTATAGGAGTGTACTTGAACCTCTTAACAGGTTTGCCTTTCTCAAGTCTCTCCCTTTCACAATCTATCTTCCAGGTGCTACTGAGTAAGCTGTCTAAAAACCAAAGCTCATCTGTTTTCACAGAAAAAAGTATAAACTCTTTAGCGCAGCAGTCAAGTCTCTTCATAATCTGGCTCCAATTTTCATTCAAGCCTTAATTCTCCCCACTTTCTCTCATAAATTCTACGTTCTACTACCACATCAAACTTCTCACTTGTCCCATGAGGCACCAGGTCCTTTCCAAACCTGATTCTCTTTGCCTAGAATGTGTTTTGCTCTTCTTCACCTGGCAAACTCGCAATGAACCTCCAAGATTCAGTTCAAAGTCTTGGTGAAACATTTCTTCTATTCACAACTGTCCTGGATTTGGGTACATTGTTCTGTCACCTTTATTAGATGGTGAAACTTTTGAGGGCACTGGGTTGACTTGCTAGTCTTTGAATCTCTGAATTCAAGTCTGAATAGGACCTGGCAAGTAGTAGGTACCCAATGAATATTTGTTAAATGAATGAAGGAATAAATGAATGTAAAGGAAGAGCTCAAAGGGCCTTGGTATACTTGGGTAAGGGATTTTTAAAGGCACAGGACTTGAAGCTGCACCTAGGAAGACAAGAGATAGATGGGGAAAGAGCATCTGGAGGAGGAAGATTATTACCCTAGGACACAGAAGAACACAAGTCCAAGACTGAAAGTGAAGACAGTGAGGGGGTCAGCCAGACTGCAGCTGACTGCTGCACTATCTTGACCTTTTCACTGACTAGATTTTTCAATTATATTTTCAGTTCCTGGAGGGCAGGGTATTTTGTACACTCCTTTGTATCCCTTTCATATATGATGCACATTTCCACAGTCATTTTTCCTGCTGTCTTGTGGTTCTTACTCTGCTCTGTAATACAATTATTTGTGTATCTACTTGTCTCCCTAGAATTTAGACTAGCCTCCCTCCCAGGCTGCTTGAAGTAAGGGAAGAGATGCGGTCTTAGTGTCTTTGCATCTTCTAAGACACCTAGCCTGGTGCCTGGCACACAATGGGTGCTCAGTAAATATTTTCTGATCCACCATCTGTTGATCTGATTATAGAGAACCACAAGGATATTTGTGTGCAACTGTGTATTGTGGTACAAAACTTATATATGCCTTCACACTGTGCAGTCTATTTTTGGCAATTTTCATTAAAATGTTATCTTATTGTACATGGAAGACTGTCATTTCAATTTTCTTCTTTGTTCCTTCTTGGATGACTCACATCTCCTATACCAGAAGGATATGACAGAAGGGATTCAAAAAGGGTTTGGACACATTTATGAATGACAAAGTCATAAATGCCTGGGTATAAGGAGTTGTTGGGAGCATGCAAAGGGGAAGGAGAAAGCTTGCATTTCAAAAGTGCCTATTATGCACCAAGAACTGTGCTAGGCAATTGGCATACATTGTATATTATTTAATCTGGCAGAATATGTCGGCATAAAGACAGGACATGCCGATCTATAAGGCCAAACCCATATCTATTCAGGCACATAGCTTCTCCAGGTACCAAAGGCAGTATTTATCTTGTTAAAATTTTATCAACCTTTTAAGACAGATGAATCTAAGGATTTGCATTGTTTCCTAAGAACAGAACACTCATTCTCAATTCAAGCTCCTATCGTTTAAAACTCCTTTTTGAAAAACAAAACAAAACAAAACAAAACCAAAAACCAGAAAAAAAAAAACCAAAAACCCCCAAACTCTTTGACATAACTTGATCAGTTTTTAAAGTCTCAAAGCTTTAAATTACAATGCAATCGGAGATAGTCCCACAGCAGTAACAGCGATTACTTTTGCTCACAAATGTAAATTGTTTGCTTATCTTTATATTTCATAAAGCTTCCAAATACTGAACAAAGGTAAGTCAAGTCAAGAAAAGAACCTTCTATTAACCCTGACACTAGCAAATTGTCTCAGATTATAGCATGCCTTCTATTTGTATTCTAGACACATAGAGTGGTTTTTTAGAGATACATATTTTACCTCATTTGTGGTTAGAAGAAAATTGGAAGGGAATTAGTTTCAGTTGTTTCTAATTTTTTAAAAATAATAGTAACTTGAAAAAGAATAATGCTCCCGAGTATACAGATCCTGCACCTGACGGGGATCAAAACATACCCAAAGTACCATTTCTACTCCTGGGAATGGCTTGAGAAACTGCGGCTGCAGGTACTGGTTTGTACATTGGTTTTATTGTAAGTCACACTATCCAAGGCCTGGGACTACACATCTTGATCTGTGATAACATGCTTCCTGCCAGGTGTGGGGGTGGGTGGGAAGAAAAGGGGTACACCTTCAGATAAGGGATAAGCAGCACACTCAGTGGGCTCAGACAGCTTTCTGTTAACATGCTTTGAGAAAGCTAAAATAGACATCTTTGCTTCAGAAAGTGTAAAGCCCATCTCACATGACGAGAGAAAATGGCAAAAGTTCAAATGAAGTTTCACATTTTAGATGGTCTTCCCCCAACCTCTGTGTGCCACTAATTGCTGGAAAAATGCCAGACATGTCTTTGTGGTGATTATGTGTTTCTTACATTTTACATTAGTCAAAGGAAACTGAAAGACCAGGACGAACCCCGAAGAACACAGGTGTGACATATCACCTATGGAAATTTTTAAAGATAGACAAGAATCCAGCTTATACATTTAAAAAATTGCTCCTTCTGTTTTGAAACTAGGGGATGAAAATATGCACATATTCCAAAGAGTTCTTTGTGTGAACAGGTGACCCCTTCCCACAGTCTCTGTAATTAATTGAGAAATTAAAGTTAGTTGGCCTTTGAGATCTCTTGTAAAAAAAGGCAGAAGGTCTTGGATATTTTGGAACAAGAGTCCACTATTCTGCCAAGACAGTGTGTTATTGTTATTGGAGTGTCTCTCAACAAAACGGTATTGAGTGGTGAGGACGTGATTTTGATTAGGTGGAATGACTCAGCTCTTCGCCTTAAAGAAGAGAGGACTTGTCAGAGCCTTACTTACCTCATGATCTGGGATCTCAGAGGATAGTGTTTTCCCTAGGATGACCCCGGTCAAGTATGTCCAGCATCGAGCCGTGTTGGCAAGGTTATAGCCTCCTGTCTCCATCAAGAATTGTGAAGTTAGGAAAGAACAGTCACAAAACAGCAGGAGAGGGAAGGAGGGTAAGGAAGGAGAGAAAAATGTTTTAATAAAAGGGCTAAAAAGACAACTCCAACTTGCAGAACTTTACCTAAACTTCCCTTTATGATGTTTTTGAACCACCTAGTAGGTGGACTTTAGTGGGTCAGACCATGCACAGTGTGGAACTAGGAAGTCTAAGGCCTGCAAAGATTAAAGAGGCTCTCATCTATGAACAAGTATGTATCCGAGGATTCCAAGCTCCTCAATTTCATCAAGTCATCAGCAAGACTGAGATCCCTGGAACTCGGATCCCTGGAACCCAGCAACCCACCCAATGTCAAGGTTTCTGTGATGAATTTTGCAACAATTCTATAAAATGGCTGCTGGATGTAATTTGTATGTTAAAGCAATTGGCAGATATAGTCCTAGAAATATCCAGGAAAGAGAAACAGAAAATGCTGACAGAAACAGACTTCCTTCTTCCAATATCAGCATTCCTTTTCTCCACAAAACACAGGCCTAGTGGCAGAGATCAAAGAGAATGAGATGAGGAAGGGACTGTTGACTGATGCTCTGACACATCTCGTCAGGTTCTGTCACAGTCACCCAGCAGCCATATTATACTGGCTAATAATCAGCATATTTTTGCACTGAATAGATGTGTTCTGCCATGCTAGCATTAGAACATTGGCCTTTAGCTAAATTCTAAGAGTGTAAGGATGAAATGGAATGATTTCCTAACTTCAGTGCAGCCTGAGGGAAATAAAAGCTGGTCTATTTTAGGTAGGGTAACCATATAATTTATTGTCCAAATGGTACATTTTAACAGTTAAAGGGGACACTATTCATAATTACACAGGGATAGCATGTATAAGTTGGGACATATGGTCACCTTTCTCTTAAGCCTTTCTTGAAAGAAAGGCTTTCTCCTTGAAAGGTCAGGGAATCTGGAATTCTTTTAGGCCTCAGTGGGTTCCAATGAAGCTTAGGGATATGGCCATATTCACTAGTTGTCTATGTCTTATTAGAGATTGAGAATTTAAGTGAAATAGTATACTTTATTACTTTAAACACTCCTGATGTGAAAAATCTGAATTTAGAAGATCAACTTATTTGGTATGATTATTTGATTTCAAAAAGATTCACTATGGATCTGAAGTAGTAAGCTCTCTCTGGTACATATACAATACGATTTGATTTGCAAAAATTCCATTTACATACAGGAATTTTCAGGAATACACATATTGCACAAGAAGGGTTATATATACAAAAGCCAAAACTTTGTGCTGACAAAGCAAAAAGACTTTGAAAATGCTAAGCAAAGGCTGTAGCCACAAACAAAAGTTGAATTTGCACGGATGTATGTTGTGGAAAGGGCTTTTTTCCTCCCCCTAGCTGTACCTGTATCATCACCAGCACCCTTAGTACTGTCAAGGAAAGTAATACGTCATATAATACTTATCAATTTCATCTTTTCCCTGAGTTGAAGTTAATAGATGCCTTGCCAGCTTTTCATAAGAGGTTGCCTTTTGTAAGCACCTGTAATTTTGATCCCTCTAGGATTTGAGGCTGCCAAAGGACCAGGTTTGTGTATTTGTGTTGAATGCCCACTCATTTTCATAAGGCCTTCCCATAGCCCCCTCTAATTTGGTTTTTACAACAGGTTGACAAAACAACAAACTATTAGCTATTCCATAATACATGCACTTTAAGTTCAATCTGCTTGACCATGTTATTTTAACACACCAATCCATTCACCCAATGAGATAAAGATTGTGCCAGATAGATAGAAGACTCTTAGCAAGGCATCTTCAAAGGTAGTTGAGGTTGTAAAAAGTACCTTTCACAAATGTGTAAATGCTTCTATTGAATAGACCCAGCTTTCTGTTGATTAAGTAATACAAAATGTCAGTACACACTGAAGGCAAGGATGGCCAAGAGATTCTAGGTCTCTCAGTTCTGCTTTATTGTAACAAATCCATGCTTCTTTTGTTGGGGGGCCAGGGGCGGGGTTGGGGGGAGAAGTCATTCTTGAATTCAGCTTAGATATTTAATTAGTTCATATGTTCACTACTTATATATGAGTAGAGAATTTCAGTGGTATGTTTCCAAAGGATGATTACTAGAACTGAGAGTCAAAAACTATATTGAGAGCAGCTGGATTAAAGTCCACTGAGGTTAATATCCACTATTCTTAATAAGATCTGATGGCACCTTTAATAAAAGGACCTTTGCTTCAGGAAGTGAAACTTAGACTTCAGAGTGCTAAGGAGTCAATACACATGCCAAGCTGAGGAGAAGTGTGTCACAGTACTTCCTTATGCTGAATCGTGAAGGGGGCAGAGTTCTCTGACTCAGGCTTCTGGATCACAGGCAGGTTGGTATTATCCAATCTAAGAAAGCCAAGTTTTCCTTAGTGTCAACGGACAAAATGTGGAAGAAGATCAGCAAATTCTCCTCATGACCTCCCTTTGTACTCACCTCCTCCCAAAATGAGTGTTGCCAACTGCCACTGAAGAATGTATTTAAGACATTTGCCAATTCCCACTGGAGTCATGTTAAAGGAGCACATGGGATCCCCAGCAATCGTATCAGCTCCCAGCTGTAAGACCACTGCTTTGGGATTAAAGGCTATGTAGACCTCCTTTAGTACACTGTAGAAAAGAGAAAGGATAGAAAATGTCAGAAAAAGATAGGTCAGTGGTGGTGGTTGGGGCGGGGGCAGCTGGAGGTATAGCTGAGTCAGCAAACAGTGAAGGAAAAAAAGATCCAACTCGTCAACTCATCAAACTTTCCACCTAAAAAAGGTGAATCAGACTGTATGTAAATTATGCCTTAAAAAACCCGATTTACAAAAAACATCCCTCCCACTTTCACCTTACCAAGAACCAAGTTTACCCTTAATGTTTCAGAACACAAACTTCCCTTAAATATTCATATTCATTTAACTTCAACAGCCATAGGACAGAGTATACATATTTACTCAATTTTACAATCTAGGAAAATAAGACACATACACTGAACAGTTCTGATAATTTAAGACTGTCAACATACTTGAGTTTATTATCTAGTTATCAATGGAAACTACTGAAGAGAATTAACATGCCTTTGAAAGCATAGATGTTATCAGCTTACTTTCTATTATGCTAAAGGACTTCTGGGTTATGAAATATAGCCCTCCCTAAATCATATGTAACCAGAGTCTTATTGAGCAGGAAATGATAACCACTGATCCAAAATTATAAATCTGAAAGCACCCTAAAGAATAAGTTATAGTGAGCAGTAATGAGGATAATTTGGGGGTAGAATCACACAGTGCTATTAAATCAACCTGACAGCTGTTCCTTTTCCTGACAGAAGCATCATAGATGAAAAAAAAGTTGTCAGTGTGACAGATGACCTTAGTCAGGCTTCTAGTATTATCATTAACTGAACACTGACACTGTCCAGAATACATTCTTAGTTGTTATAAGGTCCCTGCTCTCAAGGGGCTTACAATCTAGTTTCCCAACAAAACATATACCAGTCCTCATGGGCCTGAGGAACTCTTACAGAGAGACATAAACAAGTGTAAATTAACATACTTCAGAGTTGAGAAAATGCAGAGTCAGAAAGTGATAAAAAATGTTGGGGTTAATGACCCTTCATAATCAACATGTCAAATTATACCAGTGCAGCAAAAACAGAAAAATTCCAGATCCTTCTGAAGCTGCAAGAAGAATTCAAGGGATATAAAATGTCATTCTCCCAAATTCATATGTAACCAGGGTATTGAAACTATTGAAAGCTCAGCTGCAGAGGCATTCTTTGACTCAAAAGACTGTTCTGTTTTGATTTCTCATCTATGCAGACAAATATTGTATGATTGTGGAGATTATAAGAATATTATAAAATTTATGGCATATGATCCTTAATAGAGAAATACTCAAGCCTATTCTTTCATGTGCCTATCTCCTGGTACATAGGGAAACTAAGCCACTTGAATATTCAGCTAACATTTATTGAGCATCTACATGTACAGGGCACCCTATTAACTGCTATCAGGAGACACAGAGGAAGGCATGATCTCTGTTCTGAAAAGGTTTATAACTGAAGAGGAAGAAGGTGAGGCAAGGAAGACTAATGTTTCTTCTTTCATTCTTTCTCTCATTTTGCACATATTTACTGACTGCCCTGTGTGTGTCCAGCATGTAACTGTACCAGGAACATGCTGCAGGAACAAAGATGAATAGGACACAGCTCTTATTTTCATGTGGCTCAGATCACAAGGGAAGGTTCATACTATGTTAATCGGTAATTAAAATACGATAAATGAAGTATTAGAGATGGCACACAGAGAAGGGAGTAATTGACTTTTCTAGAAGATGTCAGAAAAGGCTCTACAGAAGTAACATTTGACTTAGGTCTTAAAAGATAAGAACTACAGCGAACCACCTATTGAAATGGCTAAAATGAAAAAAAAAAGCAATAACTTCAATTGCTGGTGAGGATGTGGAGAAACTACACTGCACATAACTTGTGGGTGGGAATGTAAAATGGTATAGCCACGGGGCGCCTGGGTGGCTCAGTGGGTTAAAGCCTCTGCTTTCAGCTCAGGTCATGATCTCAGGGTCCTGGGATCGAGCCCCGCATCGGGCTCTCTGCTCAGCGGGGTGCCTGCTTCCTCCTCTCTCTCTGCCTGCCTCTCTGCCTGCTTGTGGTCTCTGTCTGTCAAATAAATAAATAAAATATTAAAAAAAAAAGGTATAGCCACTTTGGAAAATAGTTTTGCAGTTCCCATCAAAATTAAAAATAGACTTACCATATGACCCAGCATTTGCCTTCTTGGGAATTTATACCAGAGAAATTGAGACTTATTTTCATATAGGAACTTATACACAAATATTCATAGCAGCTTTATTTGTAACGATCCAAACTGGAAACCACTCAGATGTACTTCAATGAGTGAATGGTTAAACAAACTGTGGTACATCCATATCACTGGAATAGTGTTTATCAATAAAAAGAAAAAAACTATCGATAAATGTAAAAAACAAAACAAAACTTGGATGGCTTTCAAAGGAATTATGCTGGTGAATAAGGCCAATTCAGAATCTATACTGTATGATTCCATTATATACCATTTGTTAAATAACAATTTGAGGGGTGGCGAACAGATTGGAAGTTTCCAGTAGTTAGGGATGGCTATAAAATAGTAGTATGAGACAGCCTTGTGGTGATGGTTGTGGTTATGAAAAGCTACGCATGTGATAAAAATCTCATAGAGCACCCCCCCCACATACACATGAGTGCATGCATAATGGGTGAAAACTAAGTAAGCTCTATGAATTGTACCAATGCCAACTTCTTGATTTTGATGTTGAATTATAATCGTGCAGGATGTCAAGATTGGAGGAGGCTAGAAGAAGGGTGCATGGGACTTCCCTGTACATTTCTTTGCAACCTCCCTTGAGTCTATAATTATGTCAAAATAAAAAAATTAAGAAGAAAGATTAGGAAAAGTTTTCAGGCATGTGGGGTGAAGACAGTGGAGTTGGCAACAGGAATGGTTGTGAGGGTTATTGGTAGGAGACGAGGTTCAGAGAAGGAACTGCACACACAAGAGCATGATGGCTTGAAACAGGCAGTAGTGGGAGGGAGGCTAGTGAAATAAACGTGGGTTAGGGTACTCAGGGCCAGATATGCCAGGCAGGCTAACAAGTGGGGACTTTTACTTCAAGAGTATGGACCATCTCAAACATTGTGTGTGTGTGTGTGTGTGTGTTTCCATTCATGTACGTGTGTTGGGGGAATGATCAGATTTACATTTTGAAAAGCTACTCTAGCTATAGCATAGGATATACTAAAGGTTATCAGGGGCCGTTTGCACTCACCCAGGCCAGTGGCAGCAAGGGAAGGGAAGAAAAGATGGATTTGGAAGATAGTTCCATGGTAGAATTGATAGGGCAGCACATGCTGACACACAAGAAAAGCATCTACATATAACATTCACGAGCATTTTGTACAGGGAGAGAGGAAAGTATATAGGAAGGCAGGTGCTTCTGGTATAGCTGTCTGAATGATAGCCAGGGAGAGAAAACGAGTCCCCAGGGAATTCTGATGAAGAGGGCTCTGGATGGCTAGAGAAAAGGGTAATTGGAAGCTTTGGCAATGGTAAGGTATTTCATACACAGTGTAAACATCAAGGCCACTGCAAGTGAGGACAGCTTCCATGTGAGGGCTACATGGTGGACACTCTTAAATTAAAGACTGAAAGTTTTCCTTTAGTTTGACAGTCAAACAGGAGTCTCTGGAGAAGCATAAGGACCAATGTTGCTGAAAAATGATGCTTAGGAACTCTGATTTTTGCTGTTGCGTGGAAGGCCAAGGAGAGAAAGTCTGGAGGCAGAGGGGTTGGCAAAAAGGGTACTGAAGCATTCTAAGAACAAGAGCATCAGGAAGCAAGGTAAGATATCCTTGGGGAAAAAAAATGAGAGGGCTAGGTGACAGACTGGGTGGGGGTTGGGGTGGTCAGAGTAGAAAACACACTGTGCCGATTCCTCCAGAATTCGCAGGAGGGGGAAAGCGAAATCAAAATATTCCTTTTCCTAGTGCAACTTCCAAATTCGGTGTTCCTTCCTCTCATCAATCTCATCTCCTTTGAGTCAATGTCATTTGCTTATACCACTCAAATACTAGCAAAGGTCCTAGCTACAGACCTACTACAAGGTACTCTTTCACCTCCCTTAAGGACTTAAGCACCTGGAAGTTTTCCTGTCTCTCCCTTTCCCCGTCATTTGTCTTTGCCATTCACTATTCACTTGCTTACTCACATCTTGATTCAAGCACTTGTTCTCACCCATGCTGGGCACTAGAGATACAGAAATAAGTAAGACCCAAGGAGCATGTTGCACAGTAGGGAAGGAAGATAGGAAAACAAGTAACTGTGACAAGTGCCATAATACCCATCCACTCATTCAAACAAATCTTAACTAAATGCCTACTGTATACAAGGCACTATGTTGGGCAATGGGTTTACTGTACTGAACAAAAGAGACCTGACTCTTCCCTGTGACCCTTCTAATTCTCTGAAATCACAGTTTCTTCACCTTTTGAACAACAGAGATGTCCACCTGCACTCCACTTTAGTTATCTCCAGGCATAGCCATGCTTTAGGGCCTGGTGAAGAAGTGCTTGGAAATGCTCCACTCCTAACACCCTGAACTCTGAACTGCTTTTTCTGTGTACAATTTTCTATCTTCCCATTGAACTTGTTCTTTATTCTCATTTTAACTGCCATTTCCTTGTCTTTCTATTTTCAAAGTCTACCAGTTTATCTTTTGACCTCATTTGCTTCACTACTCATTTTGCAGAATACGATTAGTCATTTCAAAAACTCTTATTAGCATACTTAATTCCCTCACACCTTTGTCGTTTTTGCCTTGTCAATCCTTAAGCCCTTGGATAAACCACTCTGTCAGAATTTTCTTCTCTGTTCTGCTGGAGAAAGCTGAGAACTCAAGCCAATTGCTTCCTATATAGTCTATGCTTATGACTCCAATTCAACAAATCCCATAAACATTTATTGAGTGATTGATATGTGCCACTCCCTCTGTGCAGCTTGGCAATCATTTGCTTCACCTCTTGTTGGTAAACAATTACATTTCTTGCAGCATCTAGTCTAATTAAAAAAAATACAAATCCAATGAGTGTACATTCTTTAAAAAATATTTTATTTATTTATTTGTCAGAGAGAGAGAGAGAGAGAAAGCAAGCGAGCACACAAGCAAGGAGAGCAGTGGCAGAGGGAGCAGCAGGCTCTCTGCCAAATAGGGAGCCTGAAGTGGGACTCAATCCCAGGACCCAGGGGACCATGACCAGAGCCGAAGGCAGACACTTAACTGACTAAGCCACTCTGAGTGTACATTCTTGACGCTAAAAAAAAAAAATCAAATAAATATACAAGTCTATCAAAGGGGTGCCTGCATGGCTCAGTCGGTTGAGTATCTGCCTTTGGCTCTGGTCATGGTCCTGGGGTTCTGGGATGAAGTCCGGCATCGGGCTCCAGTACCGCATGGGGCTCCCTGCTGAGCAGGAAGCCTGCTTCTCCCTCTCCCTCTGCCCCTCCCCCTGCTTGTGCTCCCTCTCAAATAAATAAATAAAATCTTAAAAAAAAACCCAAAAGTCTATCAAATAAAAGTGAAAAATCTCTCTCCATCCTCACTCCCTCTCCAGAGGTAACTGTTGATTCATTACACATAGCTTCAACCAGCTCAGTCAAGTATGAGACAAAGTTTGATGTATATCTTTCTAGATCAAACTTTGCCTCATACTTGACTGAGCTGGTTGAAGTTATGTGTAATAAATGCCT
Source organism: Martes martes (assembly GCF_963455335.1). Classification (NCBI taxonomy): domain Eukaryota; kingdom Metazoa; phylum Chordata; class Mammalia; order Carnivora; family Mustelidae; genus Martes; species Martes martes. The sequence continues at coordinate 56,901,137 of NC_137897.1, forward strand.
TCTTCTACCTCTTTTCTTTTTTTTTTTTTAAAGATTTTATTTATTTATTTGACAGACAGATCACAAGTAGGCAGAGAGGCAGGCAGAGAGAGAAGGGAGGAAGCAGGCTCCCTGCTGAGCAGAGAGCCCGATGCGGGGCTCGATCCCAGGACGCTGGGATCATGACCCGAGCCGAAGGCAGCGGCTTTAACCACTGAGCCACCCAGGCGCCCCTCTACCTCTTTTCTTTACTTGACAATGTCTTCCCTCATATTCCTCCTTTTCCTTGAGGATAATTTCACCACCTAGGCACTAGATCTTCTGCCTTATTGCTCTAATGGCCATGTATCACCAATGAACTCTTTCTTATATCATTAGCCTCTGTCTTCCCACTAATTGTTCCTTTAGGTTACAAGTTGTCTACTTCCTCCTCCCCTTCTCAGCACTGCCAAAGTTACCCACTTACAGGCCACCTATACATCCTTCTTGCAATCTAGTTTCTGATCTTGCTGCTCTCAATTTCTTTCTGGAAGGGAGAGAGACCTCTGGGTTATGATATCCAAAACCTCTTCTCTGTTATATTTTTTAACTTCTCAGAAGCAACTGACAGTTGATACTACTCAAAAATCTGCAGTTGGTCATCAGTGGCTAGCTACAGCTCCTTAAAAAAATATTTTTAAACCCTTTAAAAAAGCAACTTTACTGATATTCATGTAACATACGATTCTCCTATTTAAAGCGTACAATTCGGCAGCTTTTAGTATATTTACGGAGTTGTACAACCATTACCACAATGAATTTCAGAACATTTCCATCATCCCCCAAAGAAACTCTGTACTCTTTAGCCATTACTACCCATTTCTACCATTCTTCAATCCCCAGGCCCTGGCAACCACTAATCTACTTTCTGTCTCTATAGATTTGTCTGATTTTGACCGTTCATATAAATGGAATTATATCATATGTGGTTTGTAACTGGCTTCATCTGGTATATTATGTTCACAGTTCGTCTGTATTATAGCATGTATCAGTACATTATTCCTTTTTACAACCAAATTATATTCCCTTATCTGCATATACCAAATTTTCTTTATCCATTCATCAGTTGATGGGCATCTGGGTTAATTCTACTTTCTGGTTAATATGAAAAATGCTGCTGTGGACATTTGTGTAGAAGTTTTTATGTAGACAGGTTTTCATTTTTCTTGGTTACATACCTAGGAGTAGAATTTCTGGGTCATGTGGTAACTCCAGGTGTAGAAAGGTGACTTGCAGGCAATGGAAGTTTATGACAAAGAGCAGACTTTCTGGGTGAGGTGACTGAGGCAAACCATGAACAGTGTAGTTTGCCTCATTTATAGGAAATTTGTTTTCCACAGTGGTGGCACCAGTTTACATTCACAACAGCAACGTAGAATATATGAGGGTTCTAATTCTTCCACATCTTTTACCAATACTTGTCGTTTTCTCTTTTGTTTGACTGTAGCCAACTCAGTGGGTGTAAAGTAGTATCTCATGGTGGTTTTGATTTGTATTTCTCCAGCGACTAACGATGCTGAGTATCTTTCCATGTTCTTTTTGGTCATTTGTATTATCTTTTTAGAGCAATGCCTATGCAAGTCCTTTGCTCATTTTTAAATTGGGCCATTTGCCTTTTTCATATTGTGTTGTAAGTATTTGTATATTCTAAATACAAGTCTCTTATCAGATACATGATTTGCATATTTTTCTCCCATTCTGTGGGTTGTCTTTAATTTTCTTGATAGTATCTTTTGAAGCACAAAAGTTTTCTTATTTTCATGAAATCCAGTTTATCTATTTTTTCTTTGGCTACTTGTGGTTTGGGGTATTATATTAAGAGAACATTTTCTAATTCAAGGTCATGAATATTTATATCTATGTCTTCTAAGAATTTTGTAGTTTTATTTCTGTCATTTAGACTATTTGGACATAAGTTTTGTATATGGTGTGAGGTAAAGGTCTAGATTCATCCTTTGGGATGGTGATATCCAGTAGCCCCAGCACTATTTATTGAAAAGACTATTTGTCCCCAGGTGATTGTCTTGGCACTCTTTGGGTAAAATCCAAATGGGTAACATTGACTGCACAGACTTCTTGACTCTGAACTACATTCCATTGCTCTATATGTCCAACCCATGCCAGCACCACACTGTCTTGATTACAGTAGGTTTTTAGTAAGTTCTGAAGTTGGGAAGTGTAAGTCTTCCAACTTTGTTCTTCCTTTTTAAGATTCTTGTAACATTCTGGGTTGAATTTTCATATAAATTTTAGGATCAGCTTGGCAATTTCTACAATGTCAGCTGTGATTTACAGCTCCATTTTGACTGTGCTGAACCTGTCATCTTACCTCCTTCTCTATTCCTTGTCTCTGCTATTGACAGCCCATCCTTTCAATCACCCATGTTCAAAACTCTGAGGCTCTTTGTGATTCCTCCCTTTCTCTGCTCCTCTTCAGTTACCAGTCTTGCACCAATCTTTCTCCCATTGCTTTCTCTCCACTCCCACAGCAGTACTGGCCCTTATGACCTCCTTTGTGGATTACATCAATAGCTTCCTAATTAACTTTCCTGTCTCAAGTCTCTTACCTCTCCAATCCATCATGCACACACTCTAACTACCATCAGATTAATTTTCCTTAGGGATTGTTTTGATCAAGTCACCTCCTTACTCAAAATCCTTCAATGTCCCTGTATTGTCTTTAGATAATGCTTAAAATTCTTAGCCTAAATTTCAAAGTCCTTCATGATCTGATTCCAGCCTCCCCTTTCATCTTATTTTCCAATAACCCCTTAACCCCTATTATTCTGTAGGCAAACTACACTGTCCATGGTACACCTCGGTCACTTCGCCCAGAAAGTATGCTTTTTGTCTTAAAACTTCCTTGTGCTTGCAAGTCACCTTTCTACACATGTACATCATATTTACTCTTTCAAGGCTGGCTCAAGTCCCATCTCCCTCATGGATAAAAAACTGATAGTAGTAGCAGCTAACATTCATTGGATACTTTATTCAAAACACAGCACTGTTCTATGTACTTTACATGTATCAGCTCATTTGACTCTCTAAACAATTTATTAGATAGGTATCCTTATTAATTCTATTTTACTGATAGGGAAGCAACAGCACAGAAGGGTTAAAAAAAATCTGTGCAAGACACACAGCTATTAAGTGGCGGAGCTGGGGTTTGAACCCAGGGATCCTGGCACCAGAGTCCATGCTCTAAGCTACTACTACAACGTACCTGCTTCCATGACTTACTATCAGGTGCTGGTGCAGCCACTCCACACACATTACTCTGTATCTCAGCAGTAGCAGCCACAGCATTATTACTTTTTGAGTGTTAATCTTGCTGAGCAAGCTCTGATTGTATTATTCCCTCATTCTAAAATCTTCAGCAGCTCCCCCAATCCTTAGAGAATATGGTATAAAGTTTCATAGCTAAGAATTCTAGCTCTTGCATGATGTGATTCCCACCCACTTTTCCAATCTTCTTTGCAACTTGTCTCTCTCATGCATTTTACAGTCCAGCCAAACTAAACCGATGTTCTTTGTACATAGCTCAGCCTCTCCTGACTTTGATCATTCTGTATCCTCTGTACAGAAGATCTTTCCCTCCCTATAATCTGTCTATTTAAATTTGACCCAGATTTCATAAACACATACATATTCACACTTTGTAAAGATATAGCAATTAGCTACCCTCTAGAACCCAGATCAAATGTTACCTCCTCAATTAAGTCTTTTTCTGAAGTATTTTCTCCCTTTGAGTACCAATAGCATTTTGTTTTTTATGGTTCTTATAACTTTCTACATTTTATTCTATTTAGCTGTTTGATGATGAATACATATGTATATTCCTTTATGTATCTATAATGTTAAAGCTCCCATTAACTTCCATGCAGGTGGAATCAATATCTTATACATAGTAGGCATTCAGTAAATAATCATTAAGTGACTAAATAAATAAAATATCACTCTAGATTGCTTTTGGGAAAGTTTCCCTAACCACTGTACTATTTGCTACACTGCAAATCATTAATTTTAGGTTTTGGAAAAGTCTAAAATCTCTTCCCCAGAAAGGAGGTGGGTTGGGGTAGGGATGGGGAGGACGGACAGGCATCTCATTACACTACATTAGTGACTTCCCTAAAACACACATGATGTTCATTTGAAAAGCAGTTTCTTGATGAGAAACCTAATCCTTCAGTATTCGGCAGTCTGGATTTCAGACAAGTCTATGCAAATGAGGAAGAGAAGCTGGGGCAGTTGTTTCTACAGGCATTGATTTGAGGAAGGCTGTGGTTGCCTGAGGAGGATAAAAGCTAGGCATGATGGCATTAATGATGTTTTCACATAAAAGGGAAAGCCCGAGAACCAAATTGTAGAGCTATTCCCCTTTCTCTTATTCCATCAGGGTGGATCACAGTGTCTATGGTGTTAATTCACTTGTGCCACTTTACCTCTAAATACCAAGGGCAGGACCTGGTTTGGTTTGTTTTTAAATACTCAAAGTCCCAAAAGATTCAACTCAGGGCAATGGGATGCCAGAGAGTGTTACAGTTACCCGTAATCAATGCTGATGGTAGAATCAGGTAACCCAAATTTGTCATTCTACCCAGACTTCTGAGGAGGCAGGCTCCTGACTTTCTAACTTGCAAACCAGCCTAGACCAGTCTTACCATCTTTACGTATTCCAACAAGCACTCTCAGCATCCTCTAGAGACATCCTCAACAGAGACTAAAAAAGGAGGAATTCAAAGTTGAAAAACCAAAAAGGGCAGCATGGGGAGGGAGAGAAGAGAGAAATATTTGTTACTAATGCTGTTCACTCCCAAAATCAGCCTGAGCAAAGTTATTGCCAGTAGCGACACATTTTCTATAATGTAAATTTTAAACCGATTGCATTGGATGGAACTCAGAGGGTGATTGTGTTAAGGACCCAAAGTATCACTAATCAAGTCCCAAATGGGAACTCTTCAACTTTTCACAGGCATGGTTTCTCTAAATTCCCTCAATCCTGTCTCAACTCAGGTACTGCTGACTCATTCTGCAAAAACTCAACCTGCCAGGGGATGCGGCATATGGTAAATGCCTCAGTGATTCCTGAATATTTTTTACAAAGGGTTCAGGGATGCAGAGAATTGGGGTGGGGAGCTTCCTGCAATGAAGATGATGTGCCATTTTGTTTGGGGCCATGGGTGCCTCTTGGCCATATCCAGAAGACATCTAATTTCCTATAAGTTTCTCTTTCTGCTTTTGGCATCAGATAAGCTGTACTGGTTTCATTAACATCTTCAGTACAAAAAAACAAAACAAAAAACCCAAAGCCACAAAATAAAGCAATCCTCAAGCCCCAAAACCCCTAACTACTACCCCCAATAAACAATCAATTCTTACATCCCCTTGGCTGTTTTAATTTTCAAGATGCAGTTTCTTAAGCATTTTACATGGGCATCTTTTCTCTCACTGCTGAGTCTATTATATAGAAACATGAATTCTAATTGGCATTTCTTTCTTTACTATGTGCCTTGTAGTAAGTAATTCTACTCATCAATTATATGTCATCTTGGCAACAGAAAGGGCTGTGCACTATTTTTAGTTTATTATTACTTAATCTCTTTACTTCTTTGAAATAAACCATTCTCATTCTCACAGGAGAGAGTGAGTCATTCAGAATTAAAGGACCTTACCAGTGGCGGAGAGTGAATCGTCAGAGTTAGAATTAGAACACTAATTCTAATTCGAATCCAGTGCTCTTTTCCCTCAACCCCAGTGCTCTTTGGCTTCTTTCATTCTGAAAGGCCAGAGGGCCCAGCAAGCAGAGTATTACTGGCCAGCGGGTAGGGTAAGGAAGAGGCAGGCTAGTTTGGAGAGCTGGTTAGAACAAATAAACAAAGAAAAAACTCAGACAAAACCAAAATGGAAGAAGACCTAAAGAATATGAATCCTAAGGCTAGATGGGCTAACAGCTTTTCTTTTTGTTTTAAAAAAAGATTTTATTTATTTCTCTGACAGAGCTTGAGAGAGAGCACAGCAGGGGGAGCGGCAGGCAGAGAGAGGGGGAAGCAGGCTCCCTGCTGAGCAGGGAGCTCCATGCGGGGGCTCCATCCTGTGACCCTGGGATCATGACCTGAGCTGAAGGCAGACGATTAATGACTGAGCCACCCAGGCGTCCCTGTACTAACAGCTCTTTATTTCTTCTCAGGCAGGACCTGTCACTGCTCTGTCACCACCAAGACTGCGCACATAGCACAGACTGCATTTGACTCTATGTCACATTATCTGGGTCTATGTCTCATCCATTCTCTATGTGGCCTCCACAGCACAGGGTTCAGGGAGAACACTGCACTTGGCATCAAAGTGTCTGCCCCAGGAACTTGGACAAATAAGTTCACTTCTCTGAACCTCAGTTTCCTTTTCTGTAGAACCAGAAGAGTATTTTCTCCCTCACAGGGTTCTTCTGAGGATTAAAGGATAGAACATTTGCAAAAGTCTTCTCCCAGCACCAGGCCCATTATAAGCACTCCCTGATGTTGAATAGGTAAATGAATGGCCTGAAATCAGGCCCTTTGAGTGCTATGCTAATTCTCTCAGCCAACTGAGATACTGTTGAGGTCAGCACTGCACGCCATAGCAGTGACTTCCCAAACAGGACTCTAACGTTCCCCAAAGGCAGAGAGCAATTTCATAGTGTCACTGCCTGGTTATACCTGTTCTGGGAATACAGTAATTCCTTTTCCAGGGCTGCCAATCTATTACCTTTCACCAAACACAAAATTCACTTTAAGAAGGGGCAGGAACACAAATGCCTTTCTGTTAGATAGAGGTTGGGAGAATATATTTTTAAAATTGAAACCGACTTCTCTGATTTCTTGGGCAAAAAATCAGATTGGAAGCCAAACAGCTATTTGGCCTTTGCAGACCCTGGATAGGGATGCCCTTGGGGGAAAGGAGAGAGCTGGAATCATTCCAAACTGTAGTTGCAACATATGTGTGTATATTTACTGGTGGTGCTTGCGCTCTCTGTGCTTAGTTTTTATTCTCTAAGCCTTGCCGACTTTACAATTTACCTAGAGTGTAGCTTAATACGTACGGGTAGAAATACAGGCCTGTATCTCTGTTTCTCATTTCCTAATCATATTTTCTACCCTCCCTATATACCTGATATGTTGTTTTCAATTTGACTGCTCTGATTTTCAAACTTAGGTAGAAAATAATGATTTGTTAACAATAAACATGCCCCTAGCTCTTCCCTCACTCTTCTTTACCAAGGAGGGCCTCCCTACGATTCAAAGACAAAATCCTGCCATATAGTTAGCACCTGGTGCAGCTCATCAAAATAAAATATCATTTCCCAGATGATTGGAAATTTCTGCAATGCCGTCACACAATGAGGTGTGTAAGAAAGAGTTTGGGGATTGATTTTCATCATTAACTTGATATTGCCTGGTTTTCGTGGGACTTAAAAAGAAATGCGTTTTTATTACTTTTAAGTACTGCACACAGAATAACTCCAACTCATCATATTTTAACAGTTATTTTTCTGGGGCAGGATGTATTTTAAACATGCCTATGTTACAGTGTCTGGTGGATCATTCAGGATCAGTGTCCTGTTGCTTGATGAAATCCAGATCACTTCAATGAGATCCAGATGGGGAAACTGGGTCTCTGGCAATGGCTGCCAGATCTTCTCCATATGAAATCTCTCTAGTCTGTATGCAAATTCAAAACTCCATATCCTGGAAATCCCAAACCAATCAAGTGGTGCTCCGCTTCTTAGTTACTGGACTAAACACAGGGAAGCGATTCATTCTTCCCTGAGGAAATAAGCATGTCTTACATACATCTATCTTGGCACATAAAGGGCTGGCTAAGCAAATTAATAGTGTAAACAGGATTGCACTGGGGAATGTTTGTCCTACTTAAGAGAATAAACTTTTTGTGCACTTTGTGCACATTCACTTACATACAAATAATTGATATGCTAATTACCAATGATTCTTAAAGCTCCTTCCCTGAGGTGCTGTATGCTGTTAGTCTAGTTTGAATTACTAGCATGTCCAGTGCTTGAAAGTAATAAAAACGCATTTAAAAATATTCCAAGATTCAGACTGACTTTCCTCTAATTAGGCTGAGTCAGGGGGCATGCCTATATTTAAATGGGATAGATATTTTTCTACTTTCATTACTAATATATTTAAGATGTCCGCTCCCTCCCCCCGACCCCACCGCCACCCTACTGCTACATCCCTTACCTTTCTCTTCAGGATTCATCTGCTTGGACCGGCCACACATAAACCCCTTGCCCTCCAGCTCACTCTTCAGCTGCACTACGTAGTCTCTAAGCAAACACGTTACCTTTAGTGCCTGGCACACATATGTACCCTTTCGCTTGTTAACTCGATGGCTGGTTGTTCAGTATGGCTTTTTCTGAGTAATCTGTTCTTTGGTCCAACGGGGTATGCCTCTTGCCTGATAGCGTAGTGGGTAGCAGTGCACAGAGAGCAGAACTCAGCCCAACTTAGTATCGGGCCTTTTTGTCAGGTGGGGGGACACCGGATTTGACTTAGTCTCTGTATGGTCCATGTCAACAGAATACATCGAGGCAGCTCATCGGTGCCGGCAGCTGCCGGGGGCACAGCAGTGTCAGGCGCTGTTAAAACATGTGAAAGCAAAGCCTAAAGGGTAGTTTTGCTCTGCTAGACTGAAGGGACAGAGTAGTAATAAGAAAACATCGGAGTGGGGAGGCTTAGGCTGGGGGTAGAGGGTACATGGTGGATAGCAGCTGAGAGAAGTAATATGAGTTTGATGTCAGAATGTTCTGTCAAGCACAGATCTTGTCAATTTTAGAATTCTTTTCAGAGCAGCCCTGCACGAACGGGTATAATTCTCAAGATTTCCATTTATGAGCACAGTCTTCCTGTCTCTGGATAGTTTCAGAGCATGTTCTAGTGTCAGAACTTATTAAACTGCTCTGGAAGAATCAGGTCACTTTCTCCAGGGGGTAGGGATCATTCAGCACTAAGAAGAGAGAAGAAAAAGTGAACACTGGACTGATAGAACAAATGCATGGAATTCCAGGAGATTGGCCTCCTTGACTTAAATGAAAAAAAAATATCACCTGTGAAGACTGTTTGCTGGAGGAGGGGCCTGTCAAGGTGTCAGGGCTTACTTGGCCTGGGAGTTTAGGAACTCTGGGACATGAAAGACACTGGCCAAGAGGGAGAGGAGAAGAATATAAGAACTGTCCCTCTAGCCACCTGCATGTATTCATTCATTTATATTTATTTATTTTTTAAAGATTTTGTTTATTGATCTGTCAGAGAGACAGGGAGAGAAGTGGCAGAGGGGGTGGGGGGAGGCAGGCAGAAGGAGAAGCAGTCTTCCTGCTGAGCAAGGAGTCCGAGGTGGGACTTGATCCCAGGACCCTGGGATCATGACCTGAGCCAAAGGCAGACACTTCACCGACTGAGCCACCCAGGGGTCCCTAACCACCTGAATTTGAAGCTCAAAGGATCAGAGATTGGGGGGAAAAAATCAGTTCTCCACTGCAACCCTAACTAAGTACTAGGGACAGGCAGGGTGAGCTCACTGACAGAGGGTACAGGACAATTTAGATAATTGAGCTCAGCATCCTCCCTCCAAATTATCCCATATTCATAGGCAGTTAATATCTTTTGAATGTAATATTTTAAAAGAAACATCAAACTAGGACCAATAAATGAATGGCCCATTTTGGCCTCATTTACACCTGTGGCTAACATTAACAGCAAATTTAATTAGTGTCTGAGTCATCCATCTTCCAGAAACAATAGGCAATTTTGCAACTGCCATACCACATAGAGGCAGGACAGAAGCTTACTAAATAGAACAAAAGCATTTAATACAAATATCTTATAGCAGGCTGAGTTCAAAGTGTGAGGCTTAGAAAATGAATTAGCAGATTCTGTTGCCTTTATCACTGGGCCAAAGTGAGCTAGGCACGATCACAGTGGTGTAGCCATGACCCAGCTGAAGAAGGGGAGAAAAAATATATAAAGAATTCTGACCAACTCTCAGATTGTGATCAAAATGTAAGTACAGTTATCTGGATATTTGTTCTTAAATGCAAATTTCTAGAGGATTCTTCCCTTCTCATCAACTGAAAGAGAATTTCAAAATATTTGTCATGCTTAAAATATTTATGTGTGAACATGTACTTGTATTGCTTTTGCACATCACCAAGCCCAGAGCAGTAGGCTATACTTGTTGGGTTCTCTTTCACCAATGATCTATCTACCTGATTGTAAAATTGAATGATAAGGAGTTTGGAGTCCCAAGTGGAAGATGAATTCTAGATGATTTATCATTACAGTGAAAGAAAAACCTATCATCATTAAAACATCTCTTCTTTAAATATTAACATTAAAAGTCAATAGTGAGTGGAAACATTTCACTTAAATGTCCTTTCGTGACGTCCCTCGGTTCTCATTTTATTCCATTGGTAGTGGATGAACGGCTTATAGCATGGATGAAGAATCTCTACCTGCATGTAGACACAGCCTTCTGCCAGGATCAAGAGATGATATAAATTAGGCCTACAGTTGCAAAAATGCATCATGTTAAAAATCTTTAGCAGTACCAATTTTAAAAAACACATATGAAATGCCATGTAATACTATTTACTTTCTAAAATAGAAAGTCAGGATTTTCTCCATTGAAAATAAAGGAAAAAGCAGATTCATAGAATCTCCATGTTTCCAAACTTTAGGAATTTAAATTAGGAATAGTAATTAGGAATTCTAACATAAGAAGTAAAATCTGGCAATAGTTATTCTTATTTTCTATCCATAAAATTACAAATGAATTCCTCAGGATTAAGAGATTCTATCCCCCCCCCCAAATCCCAAGTTGCACTTTCACGAACATAAACACGATGAATTATGTATACTATAAATCATGTGGCTCATACACATAAATCTAAATGGTTTCTTTTATAAGGGGTTTCTGTAATTCCCTGAGATAAAATTTTCCAAGAAGTCTTGGGGATGGTATTTTTTTCCTTGTGAAAAAAATTCATAATTCTAGGTGACACTTTGGGGACAGGGTAGCTGGTGGTTAACAGGCAGACAGATGTGGATTTAAACTCTGGCTTCACCACTTACCAGTTGTATGACCTGAAGCAAATCAATTTTTCTAAGCTCTAGTTTTCTCATTTGTAAAATGGGAATCAGATTACCTACCTTTGTAGGCACTCTAGATTATATGCTGTCATAAGGATCAAATGAGAAGGATCAAATAAATGTTCTGTGCAATTCCTGACACAGGCAAGCGCTCCCTTGGAGCTAAGCTCCAGGGTGGGAGTCTAATCCATCTTGTTTACTACGGTCAGTACCCAGATACAGTGCCGGCATAAAGCAGATGCTCAATAAATATTTGCTGAATGAATGAACAAAACAGTGTTATTATACTTAAAGTTACACAAATCCCCTACTTGTGTGGTAGCTCCCCACTTTATTTTTGTTAATGTTTTAAAAATCTTATAAGGTGACTTGAACTGCTCAGTTCTTTTTGTAGTGAGGTCGGAGTGGCTTCAGAGAGGTGAATTTTGGCTCACACCATAAACACATACTACTGAGACATTATCTTAAGTATTAGTGATGGTGTCTTCTCTTCCTTGTTGATAGCACTGGAGCTCCATATAGATGGACAAAAGGAATTCCCCAAAGGAATAAAAACTTAGGCTTAAATGAGCTCTTCCTTTAATGAGCTTGTCGCTGTCCTAGAGAACAAGTTCTTTCTGGGTAGTCTACTCTGGTTGGCCCATGCACAGTAGAATTAACATTTGCATTTAGCAGTTGAAGAGCTATAAAAAATTATTTACAACAGAGTAGTATAATTTTTCTCCCATAAAAGAAAGGAGGCAAAAATAATAAGTTTTTTTTTTTCACTTCTGGGATCTTGACATTTTTCTTTAGGTTAGTGGTCACTGAGGGGGAAGAAAGGTTTCTTTCAGTTTTGAGCTATAGAATGTAAGCCACAGGACTCAAGGCAGACAGGCCAAGGACCGAATACAGGTAGATTTTTACTTTAAGAAACTACTGTTAGGAACCTTAGTTTAGCAGGATAAGATCATTTCCTTGGTTGGGTTGATAGCTCTCACTAGCAAAGTTTTGCATATGTGGACATAAAGACTGCTCTCGTGAAAAGTCCTGTTTAACAGAGCCTCTCCTTAGTCCTATTCATTGTGAAGTTTCTTTAACAGTGTGTTTTCCTTTTGGTGAAATATTTATGCGGTGGCTGTACTTAATTATCTTATTAAGTTAACAGTTGAATATTCTTAATAAAATGTGAGGGTGTTTTTTTCCAAAATGTTGAACTGTCCACTTCAATATATTTTGTATCCATACACACCACATAGATACATATATGTGTGTATATCTATATATGTACAGATATATAGCTTTCCTATGAGGTATATACTAATTGGATATTTATTAAAGGATGTTTTCTGGCTATTGGGGCTATAAAACAACAGGTAGGATAAAAACTAAGAAGCTTAAGTACAGCCCTGAATTTCTTTTTCAAACCACACATATGTCATCATAGTTCACAGTAAGCAAGTAGTTTGGTCATTTTGCAAGATTTGAGGTTTCAGATCAAAACCTCTCTAGAACCCACAGCAAGGAAGTACACATCAGTATCCTTCTGTCCCATAGTCCTCAACTACAAATGCTCCCAACATCATCAAAGCAGCGTTTTGGGTAATAGCTTAAACATTATTAAGACTATCTCAGGGGTGCCTGGGTGGCTCAGTGGGTTAAAGCCTCTGCCTTCGGCTCAGGTCATGGTCCCGGGGTCCTGGGATAGAGCCCCACATTGGGCTCTCTGCTCAGCAGGGAGCCTGCTTCCTCCTCTCTCTCTGCCTGCCTCTCTGCCTACTTGTGATCCCTGTCTGTCAAATAAATAAATAAAATCTTTAAAAAAAAAAGACTATCTCACGTTGCATTCAGATACAGTTAGAAAGCAAGAACAAGTTAAACATAGGTAGAGCAGTATTTCATCTTTCAGATGACATAGTTTGGAAATCAGCAAAACCCTCCCTTTAGCAAATCAGCCTTCCTCTCCCATCAAACTTTGTGTGTGTGTGTGTACATGTGGCCAAGGAGGGGGAGTGGGATTTCATGTAAATCAAGAATATAACCATTGTCTCTCTACTGGGCCCAAAGCTTCTATTTGAAGGAGGACGTGTGCTTACAAGAATGATGTTAATATTCCTTTATGTTAGTTAAAACAGGGTTCTACTTATAATACCAACTCTAGTAACTCCCATGAAAACTATGGGAAGATTTTGGGAATCAGTGACCCTTACCCTTCCAAATGAGTGTTGAATGACCTAGGTATCTCTGACTAAGATTATCTTTTACATAAGATGGAATTCAAGGTCTTTTGGTGCTGAAAATGTCCATGTAGATTCCTTATCTAGTCTATTAAAAAAAAGAAACCCTAAGCCCCCTCCCCCCTTTTTTTAAATTAAGAGGGTGTGCCTGGGGCACCTGGGTGGCTCAGCAGGGGCTCAAGTCCCGATTCCAGGGTCCTGGGATCAAGCCCCACCCCCATGGCGGGCTCCTTGCTCTGCGGGAAGTCTGCTTCTCTCTCCCTCTGCCCCTCCTTCCACCTGTGCTCTCTCCTCTCCCTCTCTCTTTCTCTCAGATAAATAAGATCTTCAAAAAAAGAGGGTGTGCTCAACCTTAAGATGAAATCATTAAGTCAGACTAGCTGGCAAAGTCAAAGGAGGCTATGGCAGAGGAAAAAGCCACACAGGAAGAAAGGATAGGAAAGACAAAAGGGCTCATGAATCCCACAGGGAGTGGCAGTTCAGGAGCAAACTAGAAATTGAGTGGCAAACGAAAATTAGAGCATCTTTTAAGTGAACCAGCAATAAGAGATCTTTTATTTTATCACAGGTAAGGAGCAAGCCAGAAAATCAGTGGGCTCACGGAACATAAAGGATTAAATGGAGATAGCAGATATACTACATGACTTTTTTTTACATGAGTAAGCCATTCCTATGTTGACTCTATCTTTTGAGGTAGGCAGATGGGTCAGAGGTCATAGTAGAAAAAGGGCAAGAGACTCTGCTTCCCAGCAACAAGCTACAAGTAGTCAAAAACAGAATGACTGGAACTAAGTGATATAGTTACCAGGGCTGAACCTCTATAAAACCACTTAGTTGGCAAAGAGTGGTTTTTTTTTTCTGTGCCTCTTTCCCTCTACTGCTCCACTAACCCAGTTTCTGCTCCTCTGAACGCTCAGAGTGCTCGTGCTCTAACCCTTTCAAAATCTGCTATCAAGAAAGCATACATCTCTGGCAGAGTGAAGGTTAGGAGGAGGGGTTGTGGCAAAATTCCATTTTAAGGCCTATCTCTCATTGTAGAATAAAAGCGCATTTCCTGTTAAAGGAATTTCAGGTGACAGATGGGAGAGATGTTTGGGTCAGGAAGCCTTCTTGGCACCCTTGGAATCAGAGCTGCCTTCACGTAACGCCCTGAGCACACTTGACTTCTGAAAGAAATCAAAGGGGACAATTATTGTACCTCTAATGAAAACCCGGAACCTGTTATCCTGGATGATCAGTGTGTAGATTGGTGGTGTGCCTCCATGAGGCAAAAGGAGCTCTGGGAACCATAAGGTGATGAGTGTCTGGTACTTTAGGAAGCAAGCTGGAAGAATGTTTAGTCAGTGCTGGCCTCCCGTACACTACGGTGGGGGCAGCAAGATGGTTTCTATAAAGGGAAGTCATATGTGATCTTCCATGGATCTTTTCTTTGGGGCTAAATTCACTTCTTATTTTTTATTTATTATTTATTTTAAAAAGATTTTATGTATTCATTTGACAGAGATAGAGACAGAGAGAGATGGAGAGAGAGAGAGAGAGACAGCCCGAGAACACATGTAGAGGGAATGGCAGAGGGAGAGGGAGAAGCAGGCTCCCCAACGAGCAGGGAGCCCAATGTGAGGCTTGATCCCAGGCCCCTGGGATCATGTCCTGAGCTGAAGGCAGATGCTCAACCATCTGAGCCACCCAGGCGCCCCTAAACTCACTTAAAAAAAAAGGATTTTATTTATTTATTTCACAGGGACAGACACAGTGAGAGAGGGAACACAAGCAGGGGTAATGGGAAAGGGAAAGCAGGCTTTCCGCGGAACAGGGAGCCCCAATGTGGGGCTCGATTCCAGGACCCTGGAATCATGACCTGAGTTGAAGGCAGATGCTTAATGACTGAGCCACCCAGGTGCCCCCCTAAATTCATTTTTTAAATGCTTCCAATTAAGTCTGATACTGAGGCTATATTAAAACAGGAATTACTATGGGATTAAACTTTTTTTTTGTCCCGTAGTAAGAACTGGTTTAGAGAAAGAGAAAATATAAGGGAGCAACAGACATTATGCTCATGGAAGGAGGGTGAGTAGATTTCCTTGGGAGTGGGCACTCCCCAGGTCGGCAGACAACACTTAGCTCTTCTAGGCAGTGAAATGCCAGACTGATGGGGGGCTAAAGGTAGATCTCAAGAGGTTTTAT
Organism: Martes martes; assembly: GCF_963455335.1. NCBI lineage: Eukaryota > Metazoa > Chordata > Mammalia > Carnivora > Mustelidae > Martes > Martes martes. Next base: position 56,916,699 of record NC_137897.1, read on the forward strand.
GATTGGCAGATGGGCTTCAACAGGGGTACGTGTAAGGTAATCTATTTAGGGAAGGCCAGATACTACAAACTCTCCCTGCAGGATGGTGGGTGCTGACTTTTCATTTAAGGCCCAGGAACTAGCAAGCTCTAGGAAACCCCATGGACACAGCACTGAAGAGAAAAACTGAGTTTCTTGCTATGGTGAAAAAAGGACAGAAAGTGTTGAACACTCGCAAGAAGGGGATTAAAAGAAAAACAAAATAATTCTCCTTTTACACAGCACCACAGGGTATCTTCATTGGTGAAGTTACATAAGCAGCTCTGATCTGCACATCTCAAGAAGGACAGAACAGAGCCTGAGGGGAACAAAGAAAGGCAATTAAAACCATCAATGGCAGGCTCCAAAAATAAAGGCCTTTTCAGTCTGACAATACAGAGGTAGCCAGGGGACATGATCAAAATCATGAAGAGGCTAGAGCTGCTGCTTGATGACTTGGCTTGCCAAATCTCTTGAGCTAAGAGTCACCTTTGAAGCATACAGTTTTTATTTTTTAATACTTCTGCTTTGTTTTTACAACTGCTGGTGATGATGGCCAGTGCAGGCTCCTTTGGGAAGCCCCTGTTTCCACCAGAGGGTGGGAGAAATCTGAGCTGAGTGAGGTAAGAATCAAAAGCACCTCCATCCCCATTACTTACCTTAAGTAATGTTGACTTGCTGACTTCTAGTCAGACCTACTTTCTCTCCTGCCAATGTCAGCAGTGAATTTGTACCGGCCAATTGCAATTTTTATGAATATGAGTTTACCCCCTCCCCCTTCCCCGTTCTGTAGGGCTTTTCAGCCCCAATGGTCTACACCAAACTGTCTGCCTACAAGTGGCTGTAATTTGATCCCTAACCACAGTGTAAAAAGAACAGATTTCTGACCTCAACTGTAACACAAAGGATAGAACTCAAGAATAATTTGATCCTTAACCACAGTGTAAAAAGGACAGATTTCTGACCCTAATTGTAACACAAAGGATAGAACTCAAGAACTCGTAACGAAGAACTTTCTAATATTCACACCAGTGGATGGAAGCAGATCTCCATAATGGGAAGCGGAAATGAACACTGCCAGGCTAATGAAATGACATACATGCAGCTTCTAGCTAAGAAAGTAGCACACAAGGGATAACCCAGGCCAGCTTGGAAGCTCTACTCTCGGGATGACCTTAGTCAGATGGGGCAGCAAGTCAGAGCAAACCAAGAGTGTGGCTCTGTTCCAAACGCTCGGCTCTCCTAAACAAGGGATGGCAACCTGATTGATGAAGTATAATGAGCAGTGTACAAAAGCTACATAGGTATACCGTGGTGCTTTTTTTCCCCCCCCAAACTCTTCCTTGAAGACAAGAATGCTGTGAGATTGGGGGCCCTTTCATCCTAAAGAAATGTGATGCACTTGTTACAGGCTCAGTGTTACTACTGTACCTTTCACAGATGTGGTAATACTTCTCATCCTGTATGCCGTCCTGAATGGGCACGTTTACACTGTAGTACCGTCCCTTCCCTAGGCCAACGTCAGACACGTCACCTGTTCCTGTGAAAGAGAGGAGCATCAGGAGCAGTTTTAAGGGCACAAGCATTAGAAAACTCGAAGGATTCTCTGACAGGAGTCCAGGACAGTAAAAGGTCAAGTAGAAGAATGGTCCTGGATTTGTGACGATTTCTAAGGAAATGAAATTAAGACAAATAATTTAGAGAAGTAACTGTTGTAAACAATGTTGGGGAAAGAGAAAAACCATAAGAAAATGGAAAAACCTTAGTTTCCACTCGGCTAGATCAAATTAAATAACAGAAAAAGATGCACTCCTTTGCTTGGTTTTCCATATGTTTTGGATTGATCTAATATTAGTATGTCATTGCACTTATCAGGATGTTAGGAGTTACACAGGGTATCTGATAGGACAGTAAGTGTAAGTGAGCTGTCTGTTGACAGTCCATAAAAGGCATCTGGAAAAAGAAACAGTATTACATTCCTATCACTGTTACCTGAAAGGACCTGTGTTAAAATTCTGCACAGAGTAACATCAATAAAGTACAACCGGCACGGAACTCTCCAAATACAAAACGTAAGGATGCAGAGAAGAGCTGCAGCATTTCTTCTTCAAATGTAATACTGAACACACAGATTACTTGCCTGGGAAAAATCCCGGGGAGAATTTGTGCAGGGACACTGTCATGACTTTGGAGGTGAAACTGAAGGCATCTTCTACACCTATCAGAGGGGGGAAAAAAAACAGCAGAAGAATCACTTTATATATGCAACTCCCGGTTTGGGACAACTGAAATGCTAGGAAGCAGCTGTGGAAAGTAAGAGAGAGGATAGCAATAATAAAGCTAACAAGCTGAGGAGTAAAAGGAACAAGACCCTTCAGTCTTTGATCTCTGTTGTTACAGGATGAGGTAGAACTCTGGCCCCAAGGGAAGTTTTGGGGTTCCTTTTCAAATGCATGGCAAGTTGTGATTGGACTTGCCCTTTCCAAGCAACAGGATGTCCAGGCTCCCTTAGACAACCTCTTCTAAAAGGTGTGGAAGGCTTGAGCTCAGAATCGAAGCATTATCAATAGAGCTGAATAGAGGGAACTGGCACCATCTTGGAAGTTTTATGTTTTGTTTTGTTTCAGTGGTTCTAGTTAAATTCTTGGGATTTTTTCCCCCTGAAGAAGTACAATGTGGCAATCCTTTGAAAAATACGACCAATACAAACAGTAGGCATCATGTAGTGAAAACCTAATGATAAAGTGCTTCTCTGTGATACAGATTTGGCTATAAATGCAGTTCACCCAAAGTCTAACCAGCTTGGAGTACATATTTCTTGCCAAAACATGGAAGGCTAACAGTCCTGGCTCCTCCCTTAATAGCACCTTTATAATTTTAAAGCTTGAAGAAGGAAGGCTGGGGAGGGTGCTTTTCTAGAAAGGAGTCTCCTTTCCATTTAAACAGAGGCAGAAAATGAATAGAGGCCTGGGAGAAGGAAGTAACTGTTACAAGCCACTACTTAATTTCAGATAAGTGCACTGCCCACCTCCATACCTTTCTTCCCAGAATCACATATGGTCATATTATATTCAGAGAGTCCATTTGTAAAATGGAAGGACTATTAGCAAATTCATGTACTATCCTCTTTTATACTTCAAATAAAGAAACTGTCGCTGTGTTTACTTAATGCTTTCAGTCTTCATTAGAGGCCAAAAGAGACCTTAGAAAAATAGTAACTGTATTTGTGTATCACAGGTATGTTTGAATTTCCCAAGCCTTATGTTTTGCCCTAGGGAGGCAGTTAAAACCAGTTAAAGGCTCCAGGCACAAGGCATTAAGTAAACAAAATAAAACAAAACAAAACATATTAAAATTGCATTTTAACTTAGAAACTGAAGTATAAACAAGGACAATTCATAAAAATCCTGATTATTTCTTGATCCAGAAAGGTGGTACCAATTTATCCTTCTATTGGTGGTGTATGAGGAGGGTTCCCATTTTCTCACACCCTGACTAGCAATGGGTGCTATTATTATTAAACTTAGGCAGAAAATAGGATCTTGTTTAGTTTGCGTTTCTCTGAGTGTTAATGTGTTGAGGACCTTTTCGTATGTTTAGTAGTTCTTTGTATCTCCTCTCATGGGAAATGCCATTAGGTATTGTTAGCAAATCATACTTTAAAAAAGGGACATAGACAGATAGGTGGAGGGTTATGGGGCTTGGTGTGAAAGAGAACAGTGGTTAGGTAAACAAAAGAAGGTGAAAGAGAGTGAGGACAGGCTAAGAGTGCTGGTGAAGCCACCACAGGATGCTGGTTATGGAATCATGGGAGATTTAAAATAAACCAAATGTGTAAGAGTTTGGAGGCAGGGCAGAGGTCACTGGAAGGGAGGTGCTGAAGAGGGGAAATAAACTGAAATGAAACACACCATAAAAGTTGGCTAAAACAGGAAACTCTAAATGGTGTAGAAATAACATTGCAAATGGAAAGAACGGTTTCAGGTGACAGTCATTTCATTCTTACGTGGTTCAATAGAGTTGATTCTATTCTTGAGCTCTGATACTAATAGTTTGAATTTCATACTCATTCATTCATTCAACAAATATTTTACTGAACCACTGCTATATGCATAGTTCTGTTTGTTCAAGCCATTGTGCAGGACAGAAAGAAGTAAACAACTTGATCTCTGCTCTGGAGGAACTGAAAGTTTCTATGGGAGGAGAAGACATAGACACATTAAAGATTTAACTAACAATACAAGACAATATATAATTAAATAGCAAATCAGCGATATAAACAATACAGGACTTGAGGAGGGGAGAGAACTTTCGGGCTGGAGTGGTTAGGGCAATTGTGCTACTGTTGGAACTTGAGCTCCTGGAGAGAACTTGGAGGAAAAAGCAAAACTAAGTTAGGAAAGAATAATGCAAAGTCAGGGATGGGGGCAGGAGCACTGAGACCTGTCTGGGGATCACTGAGTGGAGCAGCCTGGACAGCAGGTAGTGAGTGAGAAGACTGGAGAGAAGAGGCAAGGTCTCTTTCAGGCAGGCCTCAAAAGACAGGGCGAAAAGTGTGGACTTTACCTCGAGGAGCATTGCTTTTTAAAGTGTGGCCTGTGGACCAGCTGGACTGTGGCTAAAATGTAGCTTCTTGCGTTTCGTAACCAGACCTACTGAATCTGGATATCTGGTGGACGTGGTCCAGGAATCTGCATTTTAAAACAAGCTTCCTGGTGTCACCATGCTACATATGTGAGTTTGAGAACCAGTGCTACAGGCCAAGGGTTGGCCAACCAAGGGGCTACATGGCAAATATTCTGGGCTTTGCCAAGGCTTCATGGTCTTGATTGCTCTTTTTTTTCCTTTACGACCTTGTAAGAATGTAAAAAATTAAAATAAAATAAAATAAAATTCTTAAATTGCTGGCCATACGAAAACAAGCCATGGGCCAAATGTTACCCTTGTTATAGGCAATAAGGAGACTCTGAAGGTTTTTGAGCAAGGCTGTGTTTGGTGTTGGCTGAGTATTCAGATATTCAGTGGGCATGGTTCTCAGAGTGGTATGTTGGTTGTTTTAACTCTTTTCTCTGTTACCTTTAATTTTCTGTCACCATTCCATGGTAGCATCCATCTAGATGAACTCCTTGGGGAGGTCTCCCCCACAATTTCTTCCTTCTTTTTCTGTTTTGGCAGGAGAGCTGATCCTATCCTCTGTCATATACTATTCTTTTCCTCACTTATGCCTTGATTATGTTAGTTTGTCTCCAAAAATCCCTGGAAACAGGGAAGCAGCAATCACTGGTGTGGGGGGAGAGGAGGGAATATCCTTAATTAATTTTATCAGATAAGTGTTCCTAGGTCAATGGAAACATGGGTCACACACAGGATTTATTAAAGAAACAGCAAGTGGGTAACTGTCCCTGAAGCTCTACATTCTAGATGGAAAGTACATAGGAGGGCTTGGGTTACATCCTTCTGGTGGAATCTTCTAAAGGGGCATTAATGGTCTGAGGCAAGTCAAGATTCTGCTGCTGTTAAAAGTTACAGGAGATGCCCTGAGTTTGTGCAGCACTAAATATTTTGACATTACAAAGAAAGTGGCACAGATTCTGTTCACTGCATGAGTTGATATTCCTGTTGGTGAAAAATTCAGAGTGTTAGTCTATCATACACTCATTCAATCTTAAGAGAAGGAACGAGACTGTCAGCTGCAACTGCCAATTTCACTTAGAATCTATGCAAGGGGCTTGAGGGACGTTACTGAGCACTGAGTATACACTTGACAAGATTCCCACTTCTTAACGTTCTCTACTGGAGAACTTTGCTGGTGGAGGAGAAGGGAGGGGAAATCACAGGAACCTGGTATTCTAAAGCATCTTTGTCAGCATAGGAGGAATTACATTAGTTAGAAGAATCTTTCTTCTACCTACATTAGGATTCTCAATTAGAAAAATTTCAATTGCAACAGGCATTTCTCCTTTTACCAGTCGCCTAGAAGCAGCTTTACTGATAAAAACCTTCTGTCCTAGCAGCAAAGCACCTTTGAAAGTGAAGGGCTTACCATCTCCATGGTGCAGATCCAAATCCACATAGAGAATACGGTCAAATTTCCGTCGCAATCGTAATATTCCCAGGACAGCATCATTCAGATAACAAAAACCAGATGCTTCATCTCTGTAAGAAAACAAGTTGCTACAGCCAAGAGCCAAAAGCAATCCAAGGGAGTCTTTACAGCCAAGGATCTAACCCTTGAGATCTATTCCCTTACAATTCCCCCTTCTTTTAAGAAAAACAAAAATCTACCTACACAGATTACAGAGTAAAATGGCTCAGAATGATCAGAAGGAGTGTTTGGGTAAATTACACATTCAAGTTGATTGGTAACATTTTCCAATTTAGGATCTCAGATTTTCAAAGAATTAGAATATTATAACTATATTGGACAAAATAGCACTTTTCTCTAATCATTCAGGAATGATTGTAAAAACCTGTGGTACCCTGGGGTCATCATGATGAATGCTGATTATCACTTACAGGACTTTAAGAAAGCTAGAATCTAGAAAGGGCTTTGAAAATCATCTTGCTCAGCCAGATGTAGAAGATGATGGAGATTGGAGTCTCTGTACTGAATCTATGACATAACCTAGAAGTTGTTTCTTTCTTGTTTGAGTAAGTTTTTGCACTTGTTGCTCATAAAAGCTGAGTGTAGAATGTACAAAAGCATAACCTCCTGGGTGGCATGTGGTTGCCTTTCGGTAAATGTGATTATTACAAGACTAAATCAGCCTCCTCTAAAGTTACTGTTTCCTTCACTAAAATTGTCTTCAGCGACTTCACTGGTGTCCTTTAACTTTTCCGCTATTGGTGATACCATGTCACTTTAACTTCTTGTCAACATTAACCTACTCTTTTATTAAAGAGTGACCTACTCTTATTAGCCTACTCTTTTTTATTAAGTTGCCATTAAGTCTTATTGAGTAAATGTAAAAGAGCATTCTTTATCATCAAAAGTGTATTACAGCTTATTTTTAAGGCCTCATCCTAAATGCTTCAATCTCTTCAGCTTCCACAGACATTTTATTTTATTTTTTATTTTTTTCAAAGATTTTATTTATTTATTTGACAGAGAGAAATCACAAGTAGGCAGAGAGGCAGGCGGAGAGAGAGAGAGGAGGAGGCAGGCTCCCCGCCAAGCAGAGAGCCCGATGTGGGACTCGATCCCAGGACCCTGAGATCATGACCCGAGCCGAAGGCAAAGGCTTAACCCACTGACCACCCAGGTGCCCCATACCCAGCCCATCTTCCCCCAAGTTCTCCCTGATATTTGACTTGAAACAGAATTCTAAGCATGAGCATCATTTAAAATAGCATTTTCAGTACTATGAGATTGTAAGACCTTCATAGTACCTACAGAATGCATAAACTTCTTCATGAAATCTCTTCCATAATAACATTTCATATTCTGAACAATACCCTGGTTCACAGGCTGAATCAATGAGACACGTACATTGGCAAGCAGGAAGTGGGTAGAAAATATCACTAAACATTGATTTTTCTCATGAAAGTGAACTCAGTGATCACCTAGCAAAAAATAGCTTGGCCTTAGATATGCAACCAGGAAGAAACCAATATGAGAAAAAGATTCGGCCACCCATAAATTCTCTGTAAATAAGAGTTAAATATGTGACTCTGAAAGTTCCTGGATGCTGTTTTCCAATCATGAAAAGCTTACATTTTATAAGTCTACTGTCTTAGCATATCAAAAAAGAGAAACATCAATAACTTTTGGATAGGTGAGATGGGACATTAAGTGTTAGGCAAAAAGAGGAGTGTATAGCATAGGGAATGCAGTCAATAATATTGTAATAACTTTGTATGGTGACAGATTGTAACTTATTATGTGGATCGTTTTGTAGTGTATAAAAATGTTGAAACACTATCATATATACCTGAAACCAACAGAACACTGTATGTCAATTATACTTCAATAAAAAACAAATAAAGAGGAGGGAGAGGGGGAAGAGGAGAAATGCAAATTAATACAGCATATACCTTTCCCCCTCAGAGCCCACAGTTAAGTCAGGGAGACAAGTCGTAAGCACAGAAAAACAAAACCAAAAAAACAAACAAGGCAAGTAGAAATAATACAGTATCTAAAGAAGAATACCAATGTCTCTAAAAACCTCCTGGCCCCCTACCTTTCCTCTGAGATGTTATTTGTTATTGATCATCCTCTCTATGACAATAGCTTAGATAATATTAATAATGATGATGTCTATAATTCAGAAAGGCCTTTGCATGTACTATTTTCCTAATATGTTCTTAAAGGAGCTCTATTCTCACTGGATTATAGAAATAAGTGCTTAGATAAATAGAATATTCCTAAAGTTCCCAGAAAATAAGGAAATTAAACTTTGAATACTTTTAATGTGCCAAAAGAATATTCCTACAGAAACAAGCTCAAATGTTTTAAGAATTCAAGTTGGCATAATTTAGGTAAATCTTTGGCAGACAAGACTGATTTAATAAATTTGGTTTACTAAAATCGGTTATGTCTTTTCTAATTTATCAGGGTTAAGTATAATATACATGTAGATTTTTATTCTATTTGAGCATATTCCTCCTAAATTTATACAGGTTTACTAATTAAATGAGCTAACATTACTTCTACTTAGTGTTTGAGACTATGACAAATGTAAATTTGTTCAGCCTAATTGAGTCATTATTCTAAGGAACTTTATTGCAACAGCAATTATGTTTTGTAGTACATCAGCTTGAAGATAATTTACAAGATCTTTAAGTAACTGAAAACTTTGGGCTGATATTAAATGAGTTAATTAATGGATATTCATTAGATACCTAGATCATTTCTAACTAAGAGAATGCATTAATTACTAAGGATAATTTTGGCTTTATATGCTTTTGCTTCTTTATTTTTACATGCTACAGAGAAACTATGTATTTGGGTCTGTTAATGAACATGTTCTTTTTGGTCACTTATATAAGTTGTACTATAAAGGATATGTATGCATACAGAAAACGGTAGAAGACTGACAGAAAGGGAATTTTATCTGTTGAGATCAAAGTTGGCTAAGGTTTGATGAGCTTATTTATCAGATTTCCAAAAAGAACTTCACTATCAAATATTATATACTGCTGCAAAACTAGAATTTGGTTTTCTCTTTGCTAAAACACAATTTTTTTATATTATTGGTCTTCTCTTAATAACAGGTTGCAAAGGTTTTGCTTCACTAAGTAATCCTCAATAACAGACTGCAAAGGTTTTGCTTCACTCTTTAAGTAATTTTCCTCAATAAAAAAGATTCTGTGTCTTACTAGAATAAACTTACATGGGTTATGCTGACTTTCTTATGGCCTTGATTACTTAAGAAAGCAGTCTTCTTACTTAGGAAAGAGATGAGGTTCTTTTTCTTTCTTTCTTTCTTTTTAAAAAAATATTTATTTATTTATTTATTTATTTATTTGAGAGAGGTGGAGAATGAGAGCCTGAGAGCAGGCCAGTGGGGGCAGGGAACAGAGGGAAAGGGACTGCGCTTAACAATGGAGCCCACTGAGGGCTCGATCTCAGGACTCTGAGAACATGACCTGAGCCAAAACCAAGAGTCGGTTGCTTAACTGACTGAACCACCCAGGCGCCCCAAGATGTGGTTTTTCATGGTCATATTCCCTCCTACATTTATGTTAAAAATATTTTATCATGGTTTTGGTTAAGTAGAGAACCAAATACCATTTTTCAGTAATCCATCATCTTATCTTAATCGAATCCCAGAAGGCCCTGGAAAATCACAAAGGATTTGTTCTTTCACCTTATAAACAGAGCCGTGCTAGAAATAATTGTGTTTATTTGATACGTTACTATTGATGAGATGCACGGGAAGAGCTGCCAAATCAGAAGAGATGCTCCGCTTTCCCTGGGTTAGACTGGTATTAGGCAAATTGTTATTAATATAAATATTTCAGAAATTGTATATTGTATAGGAAGTTCCTAAAGACCCATCAATGTCCTCACTAGCAATGATTTGTTTCTATTTGTCAGAGTCCTTATGCTGCTTTGTCAGATTTTAGATGACTACAGTATAGTGTTTTCAGTTGTAATTTTAAAATTTTTAAAATGTTAACTTGGTTTCAACTTTTCTTCTTTATTGTGAATCTCACATCTGCTAGGCCATTAGTTTCAACTGGGGGGTTCTCAGCACTTACCTATGGAATTTTATTAATATATAGATGTTTAAGACCTATTCTGCTTAACTGAATCTAACTTGATATTTTTGATATATTTTGGGGATATTCTAACTGTGTGCTCAGTATACTCACGATATATTGTATCAGGTTTATTGTAAGTTACATTTAAGGGATTTTTTGTTTTTTTTTGTCTCTGTAGGGATTATGTTCACCCATTTTTATAAGTTAGATATAATACCCTGTCTTCTTTGAAAACAGGGTTAATCATTATGTTTATGGACATTCTGTCTAAAACCTTTTTGGGATTGACTTTTATGTTGTTTTGCATGCCACAGAAACAACTACATGTCCTTGTCAGTTGCATTATTGTTCTTGTAATGAAGTCTCATCAGATCTTTCATTTTTAAAAATGATCAGTAGCAAGTTAACCAAACCTTTTGTACGTCTTTTGCTACTTACAGATGGTTTTGTGTATTTTCATCTGATGTCCCTGAGAGCACTTGCAATCAGGTACAAGCTAGAGTGCTTCATTCTCAACAAAGAAAGGTTATCTCAGAGCCCCATGGAAAATGATTTTGCCAAGTATCGAGTACAGGCTTTTTATGGTACAGTTGAAACAACTTTGAGACCATATCAACAAACTGAGTCAGGATTTCAAGAACTCTAGTTGACAAGTAGACGGGTTAGTGAGACCGCTGATGCAAGGTCGAGTGGAACAAAAACTAATTACACAGACCTGAATGAAACTGATGAGGGATGATTATGGATTTTGTTTAGAATACTGCTGATGGTTTAAAGCAGACAGACCCATAAATACAGAGAACAAACTGATGGTTGCCAGAGGGGAGGGGTGTGGGGATGGGCAAAATGGGTGGAGTGGGAGGTACAGGTTTCCAGTTGTAGAATGAATAAGTCATGGGAATAAAAGGCACAGCATAGGCGATGCAGTCGATGATGTTGTTTGGTGACAGATGGTAGCTAGGCTTATGGCAAGCAAAGCGTAACCTATGGAGTTGTGGAATCACTAAGTTGGACACCTGAAAGTAATGTAACATCACAGGTTAACTATGTTTCAATTAACACAAAGAATATTGCTGATGTTTTAATGTTCTGTTTTCTGGATGCATAAGGGACTCATTTCTTTTTTTTTTCTTGCGTTATCTATAACTCATAATAATTTAGCAAACCATGCTTCTGCAAACAGAAATAACACACTTATAAATGATACCTCACTGACCCTGCCTGAGCCCTCCAGGATTCAGAAACTCTTGTCAAGCATTCTTATTTCCAGAGCAATATAATTATCTGCATAGTCTCAATAAGAATGATCTGTCCTACCTGTTATCAGCACATGATTGGAAACATTTGTTATATAACCAAGGCCGTGCCTGGAATGTCCTACTTGTCAAAGATGCTCACTGAATCAGAGATGATCAGACACTTTTAAGGAACTAAATTTGGCTTTATTGAGCAATGCATACAATGCCCTCTTGGGAAGACTAGCCTGGTACCTGATACCTGGCTTACAGAGTTCCCAGTCTTAGAAGCGAGTAAGGAAGGTTACTTCCTGGCAAGCCCTGGAAGCTTAGGATGTGTTGGAGACCCCAAAAAGAGAGGAATTGCCCCAAAATTATAAACACTGCAGATAAAATCTCCTTAGCTTGGGTTCCCAGCTTTAACAGGCTTTTAAAATTTCCAAGTGAGATTTCTTATGAAAACTTCCAGCAAAACAAGCTTAAGAAGGTCTAAATGGTAAATTGTCATTCTTGCTGCACCTTGGTAAATAATCAGGCTAAATCTGATGGGGCTGATTTTTATTTTTAAGTATTTGTTATTGAGGTGAAATGTACATAATATTAAAATCACCATTTTAAAGTGTGTAACTCAGTGGCATTTAGTACATTCATAATATTGTGCAACTTCCACCTTTATTTAGTTCCAAAGCATTTTCACACCTCAAAAGAAAACCTTGCACTAATTAAGCAGTCATTCCCTATTTCTCCCTCCCACTAGCCCCTGACAACCAGCAATCTGTATTCTGTCCCTACAGATTTACCTATTCTGGACATTTCCTGTAAGCGACATCATACCCTATATGATCTTTTGTGTCTGGCTTCTTTCTCTTAGCATGTTTTGGGGGTTTGTCCATGTTATAGCATGTGGCAGTGCTTCATTCCTTTTTATGGCTGAGTAATATTCCATTGTATGTATAAACCACATTTTGTTTATACATTCATCTGCTGATGGACTTTTGGGTTGTTTCTACTTCTTGGCTCTTGTGAATAGTGATGCCGTGAACATGTGTGTACAAGTGTTTGAGTACCTCTTTTCAATTTTTTTGAATATATACTGAGGAGTGAAATTGCTAGGACATATGGTAATTCTATGTTTAACTTTTGAGGACAGCCAAGCTATTTTCTATGGCAGCTGCACCATTTTACATTCCCACCGGCAGCATACGAGGGTCCCAATTCCTCTACATTCTCATCCACACTTGTTATTTTCTGTTTTGTTTTTTCAATTCTAGCCATCCCAGTGGGTGTGAAGTGGTGTCTCACTGTTAATTTGATTTGCATTTCCCTGGTGACTATTGATGTCAAACATCACTTTGTATGCTTGTTACCATTTGTATATCTTCTCTGGAGAAATGTCTATTCAAGTCCTTTGCTCATTTTTAAATTGGGCTATCTTTTTGTTGTTGAGCTGAATGAGTTCTTTATATATTCTGGATATCAGACCCTTATGATGAACTGAAGTTCATTAAAATTGATGAACTTCAATTTATCTATTTTTTTATTTTGTTGCTTGTGGGACCAGCCTTATTTTGAGTTCAAGAATAATCTTTCTTTGAGATTATCACTGATAAAAAGGGATGTGACTGTTTAGAGAAATTTCGTGTTTCAAAGGAAAACTCACCTATCGCACACCATTCCAGGTTATCAGAAACTATTATCTCTGAGCTATCATCTCTTCATAAACTGCAGGTTCCTGATGAGTATGCAAACTTTGTCTTCTCTGGTAGAGATATAATTGACTTCCTTCCCCATGTGGAAGAATCAGTTTTGGTATTTACTTGGAAATTGGACTGGACCTTGTCACCCTGCCCGAATTGTTTATCCTTAACCAAATTTTCTATTCTTCCAGTGTTCTTCAATATTTGGCTAATATCCTCCAAATGAACTTTTCCAATTTTTATTCCTCCCATCTGACTTGAGTCACCAAGAACTAAAACTTGATGGCCCAAGTCCTTGTGTTGCCTTAAAGCTTCGTCTCTTCTCTGGGATGTGAAGCAGTCCTGCAAGCTAAAGCCCAATGAGTTGATATAAATCTGGAAGAACTGGTCACCACATCAGACCATGTATGAGTGGAATTCTCCTTGAACAAGCTGCCACCTAGAACATGAAGGCTGTCTGAGGAAATGCTCAGGTCACGCATGTCCTTCTATGAGAGGTAACCTAGACTCCAGACAGTGTCACCAAGAACACTGACATCTTTGCTCCATGAGTGGTGCTGCAAAATGTATTTTCCTCCACTGATGTCTTAGAATTCACTTGACTGGTTACCTTCAGGGTTTAATTCTTGGCTGCCTCTTTTGTGTAATAGACGCTTTTATATTTTTTTTTCCATTTTAGTTTTCTCTCTTTTAAGATGTCTGAACTCCAAACCCGACAACAACTGACTTTTGCAAGTACCTCTCAACAGATGGTTCAACTGGTTTTAAAGGAGCAGCACTAAGAGTGCTCAAGAGACTATTTCTTAGACCCTGCTTCACCATACTCAGGAGGGTTACCATTGCCTCTAAGTTGCTTGGCAATAATACTTGCCTCGAACAGTGACATTGTTGAAGTTTATCTGAGCCCTGTGCTTCCCAGAAAGCAATGATGTTTAAGAACCTTGGCCCCTTTTGTTTTCCAGGAAAAGGTGAATTGCAAGATACCATCCCACCCCAGCATATTATTCTAAAATAGGACTATTCTAAAATTTCCCAATGACTCCCATAAGACTTGCAAGGGACTCCCTTGTTTACCTGTCTCTGTAAAACCCCAGGCTCCCTTACTTTTCTTTGAGATATTTCTCATTAATAAATGTTCTCCCTATTGCAATAGCTGAATAAAATCATTTCCTCATTGTGCAGGGCATTTCTCTTTCACATCAGCAACACAAATGTATTCAGAGGACAGACCAGGTTCAGCAAACATACTTCTGAAAACTCTTGAGAAATGTGTCTGTAGCATTGTGGTTAGGAAATTTTTTAAAAAGTAAGCTCTACACCCAACATGGGGCTTGAACTTATGACCCTGAGATCAAGAGTCATATATTCTACCAACTGAGCCAGCCAAGCACCCCAGGCAATATTTTTTTCCTTTACCAGAAATATCTAGCTTCTTAAATGCCCTGGTGGACTGTAAGCCGCAAAGTCAATTTTTAAGAAAAAGCACAGGGCCCAGTCAACTGCATTTACTTGCATGTATTTGCTGTTTTTATGTCCATTAGGCCAGAGATCAAGGATGCTTGGATCATGAATGGTATTAAGACATTTTTTAAAAAACATCATGTGGCTACCTCACCCAGGCAGAACCAGATACCTGCACTGTTCAATAGCTGCACTGTTACTGGCAAAGATTTTACAACTTTTTTTTTTTCAGTCCTGGTATCAAAATTCAGCATCATAGATTTCCAGGGTTTACTTATTTGGCCCTTCCTATTTTCTCTTTTAGTGTTAGCATAACTCTTATAATTCTTGACTTTCATTATAGCTATTTTGGAACCAGCTGGTAGTATGGTTTGGCTTTTCTCTGCTGTTGGCATATAATAAAAATAACAGGCAACATTTATCAAGTGATGATCCTGTGCCAGGAACTGTCCTAGGTGCTTTCAATGTGTTAACACAATCAATTCTCACAGTGGCCCTGTGAGGTAGATACTATTATTATTTCCATTTTAAAAATGAGGAAACTGAAACAGAGAGATTAAGTATCTTGTCCAAAGTCACGTAGGTAGGAAGCAGTCGGTCTTGAATTTGAATTTAGGCAGTCTGGTTCTTCTGCATATAAGCTTAATCACTTTGGTAAACAGCTATGATATTCTTCTATCAACATTTGTTGCTTTTCCTCTCCTTCATAGTTTCTTTTACCTCTCCTTCATGCCTATTTCTGTCTTCATTTCATTTATAAGGTTGCTGAAATTAGTCTATCAAGTCAGTTTCCTCCCACCTCTTCGCCTGTCTTTCATGCACCACTTAACTACTTTTTCTGCTAGCCTCTCCCCTTTGCCATTTTCTGACTTGAATTTAAAAGCTTTTTGGTCAAAAAAGGAACCACCACAGATCCTTCTAGTAGAAACTTTTCTCTCCAGATTTCTCCTACAATATCCCACCAAACTTTAATCATTTCAACTTCCAGGTTATGTGGATTTGGGACAAATTTTTTTTAATCCCCCCCAAAGGCAAGTAAATGACCACGGCCAAATTTGTACCAGTTGACTTTGTGTTGGTCTAATTGGGTCTATAAACCCAATTTAGCTACTGTCTTAGCACCTTTGGATTTAGAATTTATACAGGAATATGTGTGAAAAAGGATTAGGTCAAGAAGGCTCTACTTGTTAATAGAAACAAATCCATTAACTGTGTGACAAAACTAAAAACGTTATCCCGGAAATAAAATAAATGTGACAGCAGCTAATTCTACACAGTTCTCACTCTTTCCACATCATTTGGCATGATAAGCAGTCTGTATTAAAGACAAATGAAGGCTTGGGAGAATAGAAATAAGGTAATATTTGCCTGAAAATGAATCAAGAAAAGGGACTATGAATTCATTATGGTGAAAAGTGCTGGAAGGCCACTTTAAGAATTCACAGACCACGGGGCGCCTGGGTGGCTCAGTGGGTTGAAGCCTCTGCCTTCGGCTCGGGTCATGATCCCAGCGTCCTGGAATCGAGCCCCGCGTCGGGCTCTCTGCTCGGCAGGGAGCCTGCTTCCTCCCTTCTCTCTCTGCCTGCCTCTCTGCTTACTTGTGATCTGTCAAATAAATAAATAAAATCTTTAAAAAAAAAAAAGAATCCACAGACCACATTTCCCTTTGGATAATTATATGTTCCAAGGTAAACGAATGGGAAAAGTGGAAAGTAGTTCTATTTACCACCAAGAACCTTAGCTAGTTTATAAATAAAACATAACATTTGCACTACAGAAGAGTCAAAGTGGTGAGTAAGTCCCTGATAATTGCTGTAAGATTAATTCCGTTGGGGAATAAATTGAAGAGACAGGTCAAGATGAACTCAATCCACTTGTTTCCTTTAGACATGCAAAGTCCCATTTTTTGGATCTAAACGTTTTAGCACAGTTTTCTCTGATGACATAGAATTTTCATGTTCTAAACTATGGTTTTATTCAGTAAAGTATAGATTAGCAAGTCAAAGTCTTCACTTGGCTAGTGAATTTTTCTTTTATATCACTCTGCTTTCAGGGAAGGAAGTAAATGAGAGGAAACCAAACAATTTCCCATAGTAATTTCTCAGCATATACCCCAGGTTCAGTGCAGATTTAGTCAATATCTGGAACTTTTGGTGATCTTATCCAATTAGAATCAAGGGTGCAGAAAAACTGTGTAACTCTGAGTGCTAGTAGCAACATTCAATCAGGTCCATTCTACTGTGCTTAAAGGTTGGAACATAAAGAATAGCATGGAGGACATTAGGAGAAGGAAGGAAAAATGATGGGGGGGATCGGAGGGGGAGATGAACCATGAGAGACTGTGGACTCTGAGAAACAAACCAAGGGTTTTGGAGGGGAAAGGATGGGGGGTTGGGTGAGCCTGGTGATGGATATTAAGGAGGGCAGGTATTGCATGGAGCACTAGGTGTTGTACATAAACAATGAATCTTGGAACACTACATCAAAACCTAATGATGTACTGTATGGTGACTAACATAACATAATAAAAAAACCCAAAAGCTTAAAGAATATGTATAAAACAAATAAAAGGGCTGGTGCAACTGTTCCCTAAACCAGAGAGTTGATTAACCAGAACATTCCATTCCTGAGCATTCTGGTTAATCAAAAATATAACTTTTTACTTTAAGCTCTCAATTAATGGAGTTAAAAGCCTCAATGGTTTAGACATCAATACTGAGTTGAGGAATTAAATGTACTCTCTTCCTCCACAAGAAAAATAACATTTTATGTATAACTGATGGAAACCGTGCCTGCTCAACCTTTCCAGTTAAATAGAAAAAACACAAAAGCATTGGCAAAGCAGCTGTCTCAGGCTTAATATATATGCATTTGTATTTCTGCACCTGGTCTTGGCACACAAGATGAGTGTCTCAGGAGCCAAAGACTTTACGTGCTTGCATCCCCAACCTACGTAATACACTCCATTAAATTGGCTGGAGTTTATATTAGGTGTGGATAGGAGGAAATGCCATTCTGCTCAGTGAACTGATCACAACCTCTGCCGAATCAGGAAAGAGAGAAGAGTGCTTGCTTTAAAAATGCAGGGAATGCTTTTCAGACTTTCTGGCTTCTGCTGATGCAAATCTAGGGTAATTTTTAAAAAAAGATTTTATTTATTTATTTGACAGATAGCGAGAACTGGGAACACCAGCAGGGGGAGTGGGAGAGGGAGAAGCCGGCTTCCCACAGAGCAGGGAGCCCGATGTAGGGTTGGATCCCAGGACCCTGGGATCATGACCTGAGCCGAAGACAGACACTTAACAACTGAGCCACCCAGGTGCCCCATAGGGTAATTTTTTGACATACAAGAAAAACATATGGGAGCTCCTCAAACGTCCTTTTGACTATAGCATTAATGACAAATTTTACCATGTATTACTGAAATTGTTCAAAACTTGGACTGAAAACACCTATGGTTTTTCTCATGTTATATCTATGTTAATTATGATATCAAAAAGACAAACTATAAAAGGTGTAGCATTATTTTTCACACCTTTCCTGCAAACAGATGACTAGCTACGTTCTGAAATTTTGTTCACAATTATAATATACATATATTCTACTCAATATTTTTCAGCTGTAGATTGTGACTTCCTAGCAAATTGATAATTATTTCTCTTTCATACGGAGGGAACTTTCATAATTTGTCTCATTATTTACAAGAAGGCGTCAAGCCCAAGCAGGGAGTAAAGGGGCCTGTCTGGCACTCAGAGGCCTGGCTGGACAAGAATCAGAATAGTTTTGGCCACCCCTAGAAAATGAGCCTTGAAATCGAACATTATTCCTAGTCCCCAGCAGTACTGTGGCCTTCTTCTGATACCTCAGTCTCAGGCAGTCTGCCTAAGAGGGGACACTGTATGCAGTCAATCTGCAGAAAGGTGCTGAGGACTCATTCTGTGCTCTGTCTCTATACTAAGGGTTGTGGACAATGCAAGATGTCCTGGACCCTGCCCTTCAAAAGATTGTGACTCAGTAGAATTCAGCTGTAAGAAAGGACAAACACATATTTTAAAAAAAAACCCATAAGGTGTGCATGAATAAGCATTAAATTATATGGTATAGACTAAATTTTTTTCAACTTCCAACCACCTAGCCCTAACCTGGGAGTTTTCTTCTAAGAGGCTCAGATCTCATTTACTTGTATTAGCTCCATGTGAAGTAAGGGAAGAAATGGCTACTCCCAGGGTACTTAGGAAATTGGCCACATACTACAGAGCTTCTAGGGGTCCTATATTCCTCCCAGTGTTCCCTCCCTATCACATACTTTACATTGCTTATTGTAAGTTTCTAAAGCACAATTCTGACAATGCCATTACCCTGCTTAAAAACCCTTCAATGAGTCCATGTGCCTATAAGAAAAAAAGACCCTTTCTTTAGCATAGTACACAACGCCCTTCCTGGTTTTGGCCCTGCCTACTTTCTCAAGCCTCTTATCTCACCATTCCCCTCAAGTACTTAGAATTTAACCACACTAAACTTTTCTCCCTATCCCAAGCATAGGATATTCTCTAAGTCTCTGGGGCTTTGTGTATATGTAGTCTTGGATGCTGAATGACTTCCACCTCCTCCGCCAACCTCTTACCCATCCTTGAAGATCTGGCTGTGAAGATGGCCCTAAAGTTCCACCTTCCTTTCCCAGGCAAAGAAAGTTGATACCACTTTTGTACTCCAGCAGTTTATTCAAACCTCTACCACAGTACTTATCAGACTGGCTTGCAAATGATTACTCCCTGTACCTGTCTCCTCCACTAGACTATAAACTCTTTGAGAGCAAGGACTGTATCTCTTACTCATCTTTATACCTTCAATATCTAGCACAGTGCTTAGCACATGGCAGGCTCTGAAGAACACATTTTTTTTATTTTAAAGGTTTTATAGGAATGATGAAATGTCTAAAGAATGGAGAAAAGGATTCATATTTTTTACCTTGGATAAATGAAAAATAATGTTCAGATTATACATTTACAAATTCAAATGTGACAAACTAGAAAAACTTTGGACTAAAATTGGATTGATCAGTACCCAAATCAGGAAACTTTAAGGCTCCGTGACTCATTGCTCCCCCCACCCGAGAACAAACAAACAAATAGAGAAACAAAGCATGGATTTATGTAGAAGCTGGTTCTAGATCTACAGACATGTCATTAGTTTTTTTTTTAATGTGTGATTAAATAGGGAGCTTTGCATTAAATATATCCAAAATTTAAAGTTAGATGTGGCAGTTTTGTTTGGTAGACACACTTAAAATGGAAATGACCTGAATCAATTGGCAAAGTGGGTGGCTATCACTAGGGTAAAATTTAATATCAAAACAAAGAAGGTAATTCACTGATGTGAAACAAAAAAGGAGAGTGGAAGATACCTTGTAAGGTCGTATTTGAACTGGTTCTCAGTACTGTAACACAGCGACAGACTCCCGGGAGACTGCACAGACCATCTTGATGCATAGCCTCAAGATCAATCTATGAAATAAACACCTTATTTAACTCGTGGCTAGTGCTTCAAGCCAATGGATGGCTTTACATGTAGAAAGAACCATTCGGTGGTATGTTTGTCTTTGTAGTGACAAATACATGCACAAATAGCGATTGCTGTCAGTAGTGTCATCTTTAAATATTGAAGACAGAGATGTAAAAACGGCATGAAGGAATATCAAGATATGCATGTTCAGGCATAGATTAGATCTGTAGTTCTTTTTTTTTTTTTTTAAGTCAGCTCTATGCCAAATGTGGGGCTTGAATTCATGATGCTGAGATCAAGAGTCACATGCTCTACTGACTGAGCCAGGCAGGTGTCCCCCAGATCTGTAGTTTTTAAAGTTCTCTTCAGCAGCAGTCTGTTGTTTATTTTTTTCCCAAATAAAATTTTATGTGAAATCCCAATATAGAAAATAAACAAAATCAACACCGCTCTGGTTAAAGTGTGAGTGGACACTTGGGGGGGGCGGTTCCAGAACCCTATATACTTAGCTACCCCTTTACTTCCTGTAGTTGCCACTGAGGCATCTTAAGGAATCCTGGGATAGATACTGCGGAAAGGTCTCTACATGGAGAGAGAGGTCAGAATAGATGACTTCTGGTTCTTCCTGACTCTGAAAGTCTGTAATATGATAATCCTCTCTCTAATATTCAAAATCAGTCAGGAAGTCAGGATTTTATTCCACTTATGGAAGAGTCCAGTACAGGACAATATAAATAACTAAAGGTTTGAGAAATAATAATTACTTATTGGGCACAGGTAACAAAAGAGGTCTATCTCTTCCTTCATCCCTCAGCATATAAATTTGTATTGAGCATTCGCTCTGGTCCATAGTCTGGGAATAAAGATGAACAGATCATACAGATAAGCCTATTCTCAAGGACTTCAGAGTGTGTGTGTGTGTGTGAGGGGGTTGGGGGTATGTGGAAGCAGATGAAAAACACACAGAGAAACAAGAAAACAACATACTCTGACAAGCGACATCACAAAAATAACACAGAAATGTGATAGAGAGTAACAGGGTGTGTGGGGGTTACTTCAGATGGGTTGGTCAGGAAAGATTCTCTGTGTAGGTGATATTTAGACAAAGACCTGAAAAGTGAAAAGAAACTCACCTATACTGAGATGAAGTCTTCCAGGCAGAGAGAACAGCATGGCAAAAGCTCTGAGGCAGGAAAGAACTTCCTTGGCCTATTTGAGAAGCTGAAAGGCCAGTGTGGCTGGAACACAGTTAATGAAGGAGAGTGGTACAAGATGAGTTCTGATGGGACCAAATTACAGGGGCCATCACAAGGAGTTTTGGACTTTATTCTCAGTGGGATAGGAAACCTTTGGAGGGTTTTGAGCAGAGGAGGGGTAGGATCTGATTTAAACTATCGTTCCTTCTACGAAGGGATGCTATATAGGTGATCACCAGCACAAGGAAAATGAACTGAATTGCATCAGGAGAAATTTGGTAGCACAGAGGAAATTTGGAAGAAATGTTGCCAAGAGAGGTTGAAGAGTTTTATTTTATGGCATAAAGCTAATTTCTTGGCATGATTTAACAAGCAGCCAGAAAGATAATTTCTTTAGCCTTCTTACAGTTGTCAGCTTTGACAATTTATCCCTGGTGTCACAGTCACTGGGAGAGCTGAGGCTCACATTTAAGTCTCCTCTCAATGCTTCTTTCATTAAATTAATTGCTTCTAAATTGCTTACAGCAAGGCAGCGAAAGATGGCAAAAGGCAGAAATATAGTACTTCCTTTTTCCAAAGACGCCTGGAAATGTGATTTTTCTCTATAAGAACCTACCTTAGTACTTACTTATGAGTTAGTTTACCAGCAAGTTTCCTCCTGGCATCTGAACCTCAAATCCCAACCTTAAGTCAGTCTGACCACCTGTTTTTTCTGTTCCCAAAGCTAGGAAGGTCAAGTGCTGCTGGAACAAACCATGTAACTGCAGATGTACACCATTATGCATTTATGGTTCCTGATCACAGGTGGGCCTTCAAGGCTGCTCAGTAATAGTTTACTTCCCTTTAGCTGTCTCTTTTTCACTCCTTACAATGGATACTACAACCGCACTCAGACCCAAGAGCTCCTGATCAAAATTCCATTGCATTCCCAATAAGATCCAAAGTCCTACCATGGTCCACAAGGCCTTGCATGACATGCCCTTTATCAATTCCTCTGTCCTCTCCTGCCCTTGTCCCCATTACTGACTTCGCTCCAGCCACATTGGCCTTCTTGCTCTTCCTAAGAACATCAAATGGATAATGGTGTGCATCTGCAGTTATACGGTCTGCTTTTGAGGGACTGCCAGATTGTTTTCCAAAGTGGCTGTACCATTTTACATTCCTACCAGCAGTGTATGAGGGTTCTAATTTCGCCTGTTCTCACATGCATTTGTCATCATCTGTCTAGTTGATTTTAGCCATCCTGGTGGGTGTGAAATGGTATCTTATTGTAGTTTTGGTTTGGGCTTCCCTAATGACTAATGGTGTTGAACATCTTTCCTTGTGCTCATTGGCTATTTGTGTATCTTCTTGGTATAAACATCTATTCAAATCTTTGCCATATTTTAACTGGGCTATTTGTCTTTTTATTGTTGAGCTGGAAGAATTCTTTATATATTCTGGACACAAACCTCTGATCAGGTACAGGCCCATCCATTTTATTGCACTTTATTGTGCTCCACAGATAATGCTTTTTTTTTTTTTAAACCAACTGAAGGCTTGTGGTGGAAACAGCAAAAGAACTAGAATTAGAAGTGGAGCCTGAAGATGTGACTGAATTGCCACAATCTCGTGATAAAACTAATGGACAAGGAATTGCTTCTTATGGATGAGCATAAAAAGTGGTTCCTTGAGATGGAATCTACTCCTGGTAGAAGATTCTTGAAATGGCAACAAAAGATTTAGAATATGACATAAACTTGATTGATAAAGCAGGAGCAGGTTTTGAGAGGATTGACTCTAATTTTGAAACAAGTTCTACTGTGGGTAAAATGCCATCAAACAGCCTCACATGCTAGACACATTGTTGAAAGGAAGAGTCTGTATGTGTGGCAAACTTCACCGTTGTTTTCTTTTAAGAAACTGCCACAGCCACCCCAACCTTTAGCAGCCACCACCCTGATTGGTCGGCAGCCATCAACACTGAGGCAAAACCTTCCACAAGCAAAAAAGAGTATGACTCGCTCAAAGCTCAGATGATTAGAAATTTTCTTAAAGATATTTTTTATTTATTTGACAGAGAAAGAGAGAGAGAGAGAGAGAGAGAGAGAGAGAGAGATAGGTCACAAGTAGGCAGAGAGGCAAGCAGAGAGGGGGAAGCAGGCTCCCTGCTGAGCAGAGAGCCCGATGCGGGGCTCGATCCCAGGACCCTGGGATCATGACCTGAGCCGAAGGCAGAGGCTTTAACCCACTGAACCACCCAGGTGCCCCAGATGATTAGAATTTTTTGGTAATAAAGTATTTTTAAATTAAATATATACTTTTTTAGACATAGTTTGTTATTGCAAGCATGGAAGACTATAGTACAAACATACATTTTTATATGCCCTGGGAAACCAAAAAATTCATTTGACTCACTTTATTGTGATATTTGCATTATTGTTGTGGTCTAGAACAGAACCTGCAATACCTCCAAGGTATACCTGTGTATGACTTGGGAATGTTTTCTCTCATTCTATTGGCTGTCTTTTCACTTTCTTGATGGTGTTCTTTGAAGCCCCAGAGGACTTAATCTTGATGAAGTCCAATTTATTTATTTTTTTCTTTTGTTGCTTATGTTTTTGGTGATATAGCTAAGAGGGCTTTGCCTAAGCCAAGATTACAATGATTTACTCCAATGCTTTCTTCTACGAGTTTTTTAGTTTTAGCCCTCACATTTAGGTCTATGATCTATTTTAAATTGTTATGTATGGTAGGAAGTAGAGGCCCAAATTCATTCTTCTGCATGCGGATCCAGTTGTGCCAGCACCATTTGTTGAGAAGACTATTCTTTCCCAGTTGAATTGTCTTAGTACCTTTGTCAAAAATCAATTGACCATAAATGTGAGGGTTTATTTCTGGACTTCCCATTGATCTACATGTCTAACCTTATGCCAGCACCACACTGTCTTGATTATAGTGTGACTCCTCCAACTTTGTTTTTTCTCAAGATTGTTTTGGCTTTCTGTAGGTCCCCTGCATTTCCATATGCAGGGATCAGCTTGTCAATTTCTACAAAAAGCCAGCTAGGATTTTGTAGGAACTGTGTTGAATCTGTAAATCAACATGGCAGCATTGCCATCTTAACAATATTAATTTTCTGATCAATGAACATGGGATCCCATTACACATTATATATATGATTCACAGTTACAAGGAACTCAGGTCTAACATAATTTTTAAAGGTCAGATCAAATGAATTTTTTGTAGCTTTATTAAGGTATGATCTAGATACCATAAAATTTACCCATATTAAGTATAAAATTCAATGATTTTTAATAAATTTACTGAGTTAGGCAGCCATCACCATAATCTAACTATAGAACATTTTTATCCCTCTAGTAAGATACCTCATATCTGTTACAATGAATCCCTATTCTAACCCCAGAGCCAGGCAACTACTAATCTACTCTCTGTCTGTATAGATTCGTCTTTCTGAACATTTCATATAAATGGAATTATACCTTATGTGGTCTTTTCTATCTGCTTCTTTTACTTAGCATAATTTTTTTTAAGGATTTATTTTGAGGGAGAGAGAGAGAGCGCGCGCACATGTGTACGAGCGGGGGCGGGGGGCAGAGGGAAAGAGAGAATTGCCAGCAGACTCCCAACTGAGCATGGAGCCAGATGTGGGGTCTGATCTAATAGCCCTGAGATCACGACCTGAGCTGAAACCAACAGTCAGATGCTTAACTAACTGAGTCACTCAGGTGTCCCTACTTAAGACAATTTTTTAAACTAATAGAGCTTTCTAGGACAGTTTTAGATTTACAGAAAAACTGAACACATAGAATAGAGAGTTCCTACAGTATGTAGTCTTTCCAGGTTGGCTTCTTTCACTTAACAATATGGATTTAAAATTTCTTCATTTCTTTTTGTGGCTTGATAGCTCAATTTTTTTTTAAAGATTTTATTTTTATTTATTTGACAGATCACAAGTAGGCAGAGAGGCAGGCAGAGAGAGAGGGAGGAAGCAGGCTCCCCGCTGAGCGGAGAGCCTGATGCGGGGCTCGATCCCATGATGCTGGGATCATGACCTGAGCCGAAGGCAGCGGCTTTAACCCACTGAGCCACCCAGGCGCCCCTGATAGCTCAATTTTTAAAATTTCAGCTTTATTGAGGTATAACTGACATATAAAATTGTAAGATATTTAAAGTGGACATTGTGGTGTTTGGATAATCATACACACTGTCAAAGGAGTGCCTCCATCTAATTAATTAACACATCTATCACCTCACATACTTATCTTTTTTTGGTGAGAATATTTAAGTTCTAACCTCTTTGCTAATTTCAATCCTACAATACAGGACAGATTTTTTTTTTTTTATAGCGGAATAATACTCCATATCCATTGTATAGATAAAACAGTTTACTTATCCATTTACCATTGATGGACATCTTGATTGCTTCTAAATCTTGGGAATAAAGAAAAAAAGCTGCTATCAACATTTGTGTGCAGGTTTTTGTATGGACATCAGTTTTCAACCCAATTGGGTAAATACCTATGAGCATCAGCTTTCAACCCAATTGGGTAAATACCTATGAGCATGATTGCTGAGCATAACATTTTTGAGGCTCATTCACATACACTCATTCACTGTAGCATGTATCAGTATTTCATTCCATTTTAAATCCTTGAATAGTATTCTATCATATGGATATACCACATTTTGTTTATTCATACACTAGTTAATGGAAATATGGCTTGTTCTCACTTTCTGGTTATTATGAATAACCAAACAGAATAGGACAGAATTGATGCGCTATGAACGTTTATGTGCAAGTCTCTGTGTAAACATAAGTTTTTGTTTCTATTGGGAATGGAACTGGTGGGATGTATGATAAATTTGTGTTTAAATTCTTAAGAAACTGCTAAACTGTTCTCCAAAGTGTTAAAATAAGCCTTGCAAATTTTCAAAGTGATGGAACAAACAATCCTAAAATTTGTATGGAACCAGAAAAGACCCCAAATTGCTAAGGAAATGCTGAAAAAGAAAAACAAAGTTAGGGGCATCATGTTGCCTGATTTCAAGCTGTATTACAAAGCTGTGATCACCAAGACAGCATGGTACTGGCATAAAAACAGACACATAGACCAATGGAACAGAGTAGAGAGCCCAGATATAGATGCTCAACTCTATGGTCAGATAATCTTTGACAAAGCAGGAGAAAATATCTAGTGGAGAAAAGACAGTCTCAACAAATGGTGCTGGGAAAATTGGACAGTTATGTATGGAAGAATGAAACCTGACCATTCTCTTACACCATACACAAAGATAAACTCAAAATGGATGAAAGACCTCAGTGTGAGACAGGAATCTATCAAATCCTAGAGGAGAACACAGGCAGTAACCTCTTTGACATCAGCCACAGCAACCTCTTTCAAGACAAGTCTCCAAAGGCAAAGGAAACAAAAGTGAAAATGAACTTTTGGGACTTCATCAGGATAAAAAGCTTCTGCACAGCAAAGGAAACAGTCAACAAAACAAAGAGGCAACCCACAGAATGGGAGAAGATATTCGCAAATGACACTACAAAGGGCTGATATCCAAGATCTTTAAAGAACTCAAACTCAACACCCAAAAAACCAGATAATCATGTCAAAAAAAGGGCAGAAGACATGAACAGACTTCTCCAAAGAAGACATACAAATGGCCAGCAGACACACGAAAAAATGTTAATCATCATTAGTCATCAGGGAAATTCAAATCAAAACCACATTGAGATACCACCTTACACCAGTTAGAATGGCAAAGACTAACAAGACAGGAAACAACAAATGTTGGAGAGGTTGTGGAGAAAGGTAAACCCTCTTACACTGTTGGTGGGAATGCAAGTTGGTGCAGCCACTTTAGAAAACAGTGTGGAGATTCCTTAAGAAATTAAAAATAGAGGTACCCTTTGACCCTGCAATTGCACTACTGGGTATTTACCTCAAAGATACAAATGGTGAAAAGAAAGACCATCTGTACCCCAATGTTCATAGCAGCAATGTCCACAATCGCCAAACTGTGGAAAGAGCCAAAATGCCCTTCAACAGATGAATGGATAAAGAAGATGTGGTCCATATATACAATGGAATATTACTCAGCCATGAGAAAGGATGAATACCCAACTTCTGTATCAACATGGACGGGACTGGAATAGATTATGCTGAGTGAAATAAGTCAAGCAGAGAAAGTCAATTATCATATGGTTTCACTTACTTGTGCAGCATAAGGAATAAAATGGAGGACATTAGGAGAAGGAAAAGAAAGGTGAATTGGGGGAAACTGGAAGGGGAGACAAATCATGAGAGACTGTGGACTCTGACAAACAAACTGAGGGTTTTAGAGGGGAGGGCGGTGGTGGTGGGGATGGATGAACCTGGTGGTGGGTACTAAGGAGGACACGTATTGCATGGAACAATGGGTGTGGTGCATAAACAATGAATTTTGGAACAGTGAAAAAAAAAAGAAGCCCTTTATTTGCCATTGCTGTCTCCCTCCAACCATGGAGATCCTTCTAGTCCTCAGATCAATTTACTGGGTGTTCCAAGTGATCTGACTTCAATATAGCTATGTTCAAGGGACAAGGAAAGCTCAGGGTCCTCCTACTTCTCCACCATCTTAACTCCCTCCCCTTACACTGTTCTCTAAAGTGTCTGTACCACTCTACATTCCCCCCAGAAACATATAAAGGTTCCTGTTTCTTGACATCCTTGCCAACATTTACTGTCTATCTTTTTTATTACAGCCATTCTAGTGGGTGTGTCATGGTATCTCATTGTGGTTCTAATTTGCATTTCCCTAGGATTAATGATATTGAGCATCTTCTCATGTGCTTATTGACTATTCATATATTTTCTTTGGTGAAATGTCTATTCCAATCCCTTCCCATTTTTAAATTGGGTTGTCTGTGTTGTTATTATTGAATTTTAAGAGTTGTATATGCTGGATACAAGTCCTTTATCAGATACATAATTTGCAATTATTTTCTCCCAGTTTATGAGCTGCCTTTTTATCTTCATAATGATGTCTCTTGAAGTACAAAAGTTTTCAATTTTGATGAAGGTCAGTTTGTCAATTTTTTTTGTTATTTTATGGCTCATGCTTTTGTTGTTGCACCCAAGAAATCATTGCTTTACCAAGGTCTCAAAGGTTTTCTCCTACATTTTCTTTTATAAGTTTTATTGTTTTAGCTCTTACATTTAAGGCCCCTTATCCATTTTTAGGTAACTTTTGTGTATTGTATGAGGTAAGGGCCTAATTTTATCTTCTGGCATGTGTATATCAAATTGTCCCAGCATCACTTGTTGAATCTCACCATATATTTTCAAAGGCTTTAAAAAGAAGTGTTTTTCTAACTTTGATTTTGAAAACTTTCAAGCCTACAGAAGAGCTAGAAGAATTGTACAATAAGTAGTCACTTGTCTTACACTTAGAGTCATAAATGGTTACTAATTTCCCATTATTTGTTCTCTCTAGACATACACACGCGCGCGCACACACACACACACACACACACACACACACACTCTTTGCGGAGTCATTTGAAAGTAAGCTACAAATATGAGGACACTTCACTCCTAAATACTTCAACATGCATCTCCTAAGAAAAAGAAGTCTTCCATACTGTCACATCTAGGAAATCAGCATTAATTTAATAATGTCATCTAACAATATAAATTTAAATTTACCAAGTTATTCCAAAAATGTCTTTCATAGCACTTTATGATCCCCTCCTCCATTCAGAATCCAGTCATGGTTGGCACATTGTATTTGATTGCTAGAGTTCATGGTTCTTTTTTCAATCTAGAACAATTCCTCTGCCTTTTTTTGTATTTCATGATAGTGGGTTTTTGAAGAGTTGACTTGGTGGAAGTCTCACACTCTAGGCTTGCCTAACTGCGATTTTCATATTTAAATTCAGGTTAAACATCTTTGGCAAGAATATTTCATAAATGGTGCTCTGTACTTCTTATTACATTACATCAGGAGGCACGAAGTCAGGTTGTCCTGGTATTGATAATGCTGAATTTAATCACTTGTTTAACCTAATGACTGCTAGATTTTGCCATTGTAAATGGACATTTCCCCTTAGTGATTGAGCAAGGAACCCTGTGGGGTGATAATTTGAGACTGTGTGAATATGCTGTTCCCCAAGAACATTTTACTCAATAGTTTTAGCATCCATGTGGTAAGCATGTCAAAATCAATTAATATACTGGGAGTTGCAAAATAGTGATTTTCTATTCTATCTTACTATTATATTTATTAGCTAGTATTCTGCTAGAAAAAAGATCTTTCTCCTTTTTCCCCCCTCACTCTCTACTGTATACCACTATGGACTAATGGATTATTATGATTATTGTTGCTACAATCCATTCCCATTAATAGTTTCACAATTTCAAAAAAATACATATTTCCTAGCTCAGTAGACAGAAAAAGTCTAACAGCGATGTGCATCAGTAGCAATGAGCATACCTAGTGCCAAGACTGTGGTAATGAAATACTGTTTCCTACTAAGAGGAAACAGGGCTTTGAAGAGAAATGGCTGATTCTGGGGCTGGAGCGGGAAAAGTTCAATGTGAACTGGGGAAATTCTGTTCACCAGAAAGCAAAGCTGCATTAAGGAAGTGATGGGATCATGTAAAAAAATACATAGGAGCTGGCTTGGAGGAGATCTCACTGGCCAAATTTGGGATAATTTGAGCATTAAAAAGAGGGGCGCCTGGGTGGCTCAGCCTGTTAAGTATCTGCCTTCGGCTGAGGTCATGATCTCAGG
Source organism: Martes martes (assembly GCF_963455335.1). Classification (NCBI taxonomy): domain Eukaryota; kingdom Metazoa; phylum Chordata; class Mammalia; order Carnivora; family Mustelidae; genus Martes; species Martes martes. Next base: position 56,946,799 of record NC_137897.1, read on the forward strand.
GTCCTCAGATTGAGCCCCACATTGGGCTCCTTGATCAGCGGAGTCTGCCTCTCCCTCTCCCTCTGTCCCTACCCCCCAACTTGTGCTCTCTCTCAAATAAATAAAATCTTTTTTTTTAAGGTACTGCTGCTTCTTTTTATTTTGTTTTATTTTATTTAAATAGGCTCCATGCCCAGCCTGGAGCCCAATGCGGGGCTAGATCCCCAACCGTGAGATTAGGACCTGAGCCGAAATCCACTCAGACGCTTAACTGAGACACCCAGACGCCCCCTGGTGACAACTGCTTAAAACAAAAGAAAGAATCAAGGTATGTTTACCAGTATCCAATGCTGGTCAAGTAAGAGGAAGATTAAAAATTACTTGTCTCTCATGAACCTGGTAAAAGGAATTCCAGTGGAACAGACAGTTGCGGAGTAAATGGGAAAGAAAGAAATGGAGAAAGCAGGCAATTTTATGGAAAATGGAAGGGAAGAAATAGTAGCTTGAGGGAGATAAGGTCAAGGGAAGTTTAATTTAGGGAGGTTGGGAAAAAATACCAAACAAAGATAACATTATAAACCTTTTTACTTATGTTTGAATAATCTTTAATCTTTAAGGTTCACAATATACAGGCACATGGATGTTCTTCAAACAACCCTTAGGGTTGGTATTATTATCATTCTCATTGTACACATGTGGAACCTGAGGCTCAGAAAGATGAGATGTCTTGCCCCAGATGTCAGAGAGACTGAGCCACATTTGTGTGTGCCTGCTGAATTCCACCCATGGGTTAAGCCCTAAAATTACCAAGATAGATAAAATGTGGCCACTAACACATACACCCTGACCCTTCTCTAATCGAGGTCTTCCTCTCTCACAGTTTTATGCTCTTTTTCAGCTTGTCCTAGGCAGGCCACGGTAAGCCATGAACCTTGTTTGTTCTTGCTTGGGATAAGAGAAAAAAGCTTAGCAGGAAAGGGGAAATAGTTATTAGTAACAATGAAGTTGAGTATGTCGAGGACTGAGAAAGGTCTGTTGGATTTGGCCATCAGGAGATTACTGGTATATTTTCAGTGGTGTCAGAAGAGCAAACTGAGGAGCAAATGAATGATGAGAGAATATAGGCAGTAAAAAGAGAGAGAGAGGGAGAAGGGGAGTTAGAGGTGAGGCTTTGTACAATATGGATAATTTTAAAAGCACTTCTTTTTAGGGGTACCCGGGTGGCTCAGTGCCAGTGGTATGTCAAAACCGCTAGTGAGTGCTGATTATTAAATATTCAGGAATTTTGCAAGCCCTTCAGAGTATATCATCAAAATTAGCAAATGCTACAAATTTAGGACTTTATTTTTTCAGAGATCTGGGTTGCCAGCATATTATTTGTTACTGTTTCTATAAAATGACACATGTTCAGTATAATATATTCAACTATTCAAACTTTAACAAAAAGTGCAATGACCTGAAACCTCACTCCTGAGAAAAAAAACCCAAAACACTGTTTGTTAGCAAGCAAAGTCTTCTTTAATGGAGAGAATATTACACTGCTATATAACCTTCCATAACGTGCCATGGACATCTTTCCATGTCAATTGAGTTTTAATGGCTGTATAGTATTCCATTGTGTGTATCTGGCATAACTATTTTATTGAGCGTTTTAGGCTGTTTTTGCTATCATGATGCTGAGACTAACACTGTTATGTGTAATTTTAAAAACACATTTGTATAATTTTCTTTCTCCTTTGGGGTAAATTCTCAGAACACTGCTATCTCACAAGATATGCTTATTTTTCATTTTGATATATATTGCTTAACTCTCCTCTATAAAGTCCAAAAAAATTTACATTCCCACCAATAAGTACAGGAGAGTGCCTGTTTCCCCACAGCCTTGGTAACACTGTGTTACTCTTCTAAATCTTTGCCAATCTCACAGATTAGCAACAAAAACACATGATTTTTTTGTTCATGTTCTTGATTATCAGTAAAAATGAACATCATTTTATAATAAATGTTTATTGCCCACTTGTATGTATTTTGATAACTGCCTTTCATGGCCTTTCCCCATTTTTCTAAAGTGGAAGACTTCTTTGTTTTTTGCCCTTTCCCTAAAACAGTTTCCTTCCTTAGATTCCTATACATTACAGTTGACCCTTGAACAGCATGGGTTTGAACTGTGTGGGTCCACTTATATACATATTTTTAAAATAAATATAGTATAGTATTATAAATATATTTTCTCTTCCTTATGATTTTCGTAGTAACATTTTCTTTTCTCTAGCTTATTTTATTTTAAGAATACAGTATAAAATGCAAACAACATACTAAAATATGTGTTAATCGACTATATTATCAGTAAGGCTTCTGGTCAACAGCTGGCTATTAGCAGTTAAGTTTTGGGGAAGTCAAAAGTTATATGCGACATCTGAAACCAATGTAACATTGTGTGTCAAATACATTAAAAAAAAACCCATTATATGTAGATATTTGACTGTGCAGGGGGTGAGTGCCCTTAACCTCCATGTTGTTCAAGGGTCAACTATACTTCTTTCTGGGTCCTCTCCTACAATGTGACCAGTTCCTTCTCTGTTTTCTCCTCCTATGTTTGCTCCTTAAATGTTGATGCCTTCTTTCTTCTGTTCTACCCACTTTTCCCCAGTGTCTCATGCACTCCTATGATCTTAATTAACATCTCTAACAACATGAACCATCCCAATACTAATAGTGGTATTTATAATTTTAAACATTTATTCAGTTCTAGATACTATAATTACTGCTTATATGGAATAGCTCAGCTATTACTCATAGGAAGCATGTAAGGCAGGAACTAGCATGAAGCTCCATCTTACAAAGGAGGAAACAGAGTCAGGAAAAGTTTAACTGGCTTGCCCAAAGTCACAAAGTTAGTAGGTAGAGAGCTGGGACCGAACTCAAGTCTCATCTGGTGCCAACTATACTTTATTACATCTCATGATGGTATGTTATGTCCTGTCAACATTAGAGATTGTCAAACTATGGCCCACAGGCCAAATCCAGCCTAATGTGTTTTTGTTAATAAGATGTTATTGGAACACATCCATACCCATTCATTAAATAATATCCATGGCAGCTCTGAAGCAACAAGAGCAAAGTTAAATATGTATGGCTAGAGACCTTACGACCCACAAAATCAAAAATCTTTACTATCTGGAGCATTACAGAAAAAGTTTATTTATTTCTTTTTTTTTAAGTTTATCTATTTCAGATGTATACATAGATAACTCCAAAATTCTACATCTTCATCACTGACCTATCTTTTGAGCTCTTGATCTGCTTATTGGCTAGACACCTCCAGCCCATAAGTACTTCAATTTCACCATTCTCAAAACTGGACTCTAATGCACCAGTTCCTGCCATTCCTGACTTCATACTCTATGCCCTGGGATGTGACTGCATACTGCCAGTCCTTACATTTATACCCATGGCAGACATTGTTAATTGATCACATTACTCTTTCCCATTAAGCCCAGAAAAGACTTCAGAATATTTGCTAACATAGCCCTTTATTAAGGCCTGGCATAGACTGGCAGTGGGAGGTACAAAGAAGGGGTTGGAGTAAAAAACCATTTTGGAGGTAGGATGATTAGGAGGTAGAGATGATGGAGGCCCGTGTAGATGGTGATATCTTTGATTGGTAGGTACTATCAATCAAATGGAGTAAGTACATGACATAAAAGTTACTTGCCATCCCTATAGCAGAGTCACACCCAGATTCTCACTGGTCCTGGAATCTGAATAAGTCTTTCACAATTCCATGTACCTGCACATGATTCTTCACCCCCTAATGAAATACTCCCCTGCTCCACCTGGCAATTCCTTCTTCCATGTCTGACAATCAGCTCAAATGTCACTACCATGAAGCCTTTCCCCATATGAATCAGTTGTTTCTACAATTAGTTGTCCAGAACTCTATTGTAGAACCAATACATAATATATACATTATACTGTATCTATCTTTCCTAGATTGGTCTGTCTAATCCATGAAGAAACCGAGAGCTTTCTAAAAGCATGGCACAGATCTTACTTTTCTTTGTGTCCCTGGGATCTAGTAGCATCCAGGACATAGCAGAATGCCAGTATGTTAAACTGAAAGGATAAAATCATGCAGATATCACCATCTAGCCAGACCAAAGCTTGGAACATAGTTCTTGACTCCAGCATCTTCTTTGCACCTCCCACTGCCAATCTTAGGTCAGGACTTCATTTTCACACTCTGGATTATTGCCACAGTTTCCCTGCCCTTAGTCTTGGCCCCTCACATTGATCCTCTATGTTAATTCCCTCATTGAACAAATATCTATGAGTGTCTACTAGATGTTCTTTGTTCCAGGCGCTGAGACAAAATCCTTGTCCTCATGGAGCTTATATTCTAGGAGAGGGAAACACAACCATCAGAATGATCCACTTGTATGCAGCTCTGACCATGTCATTTTCCTTGAAAACTTCACGGTCTCTTCCTTGTTTGTAGTCCAAACTCTCTGAACACAGCACATAAAGCCTTCCATGACCCAGCCCTTACACACTCTAGTTTCACCTTTGTATTGTGTACTCTACCAATACTGAAATGCATACACCAAAGCCTCCCTGACTTTGCTTTTGTTGTCACCTTTGCCCGGAATGTCCTTCCTTCTTTTTTTTTTGAACACGGTTAACTCTTATTTCCTCAAGATTTAGCTGAGATAATAGCACCTAATTTAGAAGGCCTTCCCTCTTCTTCCTCAGGTTAAGTGCTTCTCGTCAGTGCTCCTATTAACAACACCCCGTGTAGACCTCTGTTGCTGTGTTTCCACATTGCCTTATCATTGCTTCTACCTCTGTTTTCCTGATGAGGTGGGACTCTTGGGGGGCAGAGACCATTTTACTCATCTTTGTAACCCCAGGAACTTCCTCTTGTATGACACATATAGGCACTCAATAAATACTTGTTGAATTAAGAATTGTTATTTTCACATGCCATGCTAGTTTACGCCCAGACACCACTGCATTCCAGACTTTGATAATTAACTGCTTACTAGACGTCTTTCTATCTCTCAGGTATCCCCAAAACCCCATGACTAACAATGAACTCATCACCCTCTGAAACATACTCTTCCTCCTCTATTCCTATCATTATTTTTTCAAACTGGCAACCTTAGTGTCAGTTTTGATTATTCTGTCTTCCTCTTCCTGATAATTTTACTTCATAAATCCTCCCTTTGGCCCCTCCTTTCTGTTTCCTCTGCTACTGCCCTCATTATCACCATGCTGGCTGACTGTACCAGCCTTCTAGTCCGTCTTCCTGCCTCTAGTCTCACCCCTTGGATTTAATCCTCCACACTGTGGCCAGAGTTATCTTTGTCAAAGAAAAATCTGATTGTGTCACTTCCCTGGTTAATGATCTTTTCTGGCTCCCTACTGCCCTCAAGATAAAGTCCAAACACTTTAGTACGATACACAAGGTCCTTAAGGATCTGGCCTCATCTAAGTTTCCAGCCTCATCTCCTGCCACTGGCCCATACAAACTTTCTGCTGCAGCCATACCAAACTCTTGACAAGTCTTGTCACAATTGTTATTCTCTCATGCCTTCCCACCTTCACCTGTTCACCGCCCTTTCCCTTATCCCCCCTGCATCCACCTGGCTTCTAATTTTTTGCCCTTGAAGGCTCAGCTCAGGCATCATAACAGCCTCAATATTTAAAAAAAATCCTACTCTGAACACAGTACCTCCCCACACCCTTCCTGAGCTTAGCGTCTTTGTTTATGTGCCTCCCTAGTGCTCTGTGCCTATTACAGCCATTCATCACATTGTGTCAGAATGTTAGTTTACTTGTCAGTACATCCCCGTTGACCACAAGCTTCCTGAAGTCAGGGACAGTGTCAGTGTGGTTTATCTCTGTATCTCCAGTGCCTACTACCTTTGCTTCAAACACGATAAAAACCCGACAACCAAAACAAATGTTTAAATAAGTGAATGCCTTCATGACTTTGCAAATGCTGATCCCTTTGCCTGCCAGAAGATTCCCTTCTGCCTGGTAAATTCCTAGGTCACTCTTATATCCCTGGCACCCAGCAGAATCCCTGATGTGCAGTAGGTACTCAATTAATACTGACTGACTGAGGCCAAGCTCAAATACCACCTTCTTGACCTCTTAACAGCCCTATGTGTAGCTGGTTGGTCTCTACTCTCAGCTCCTTCTCCTGGAATACTTGTCACATTGCACACACGACTGCTTCCCTGCTAGATGGGGAGCTCCTTGAGGACAGAATTTTGTCCTGCTCATCTCTGTATGTCCAGTCCACAGCACAGTGGCAGTCACATAGGAGATGTTCAGAGACCATTTGTTGAATGACTAAATGGAGGAATAAGGAAATAAGACTTAGGGAAGCCTCTAGAAATATCTGGATGGCTCTTCCAGACTGAGGAAGTGCATTGTTTTGTGTGGCTGCAGGAGGCAGAATGGCTAGAAAGAGCAGTGGCATTATTTCAGCTCAACAGAAGAAAGAATTTTGTTAACTTTTTAGAATGGCTTGAGGATCAAATGAGCTGCTGCTGGGGAAAGTGACCTCCCTGTGACAAGAGGTGTACAAGTTGGAGAATGCTAGACAGTGATATCGGAGAGGGAATCTCATTAGCAGACAGGAACGTGAATATGGAGTGATGGTTGGAGTGATGGTTGGAGTGACGGTGGTGGTGGTGATAGATGACCCTTGGGGTTCCTTCTAGATGGCTCATTCATTAACCTGTACCCCTAAGAGGTGCCTATAGATTGGGACATGGCTTCTCCACCAACCAGACCTTTCTTAGCGAGCCTGGGCACACAGCTGCTCATTATTTCTTCTCAGGGTTATTTCTAACCTTACTTCTGTCCTTATCTTTAATAACTAGCAAGTTATCTGGCACACAGTAGGAGCTCAACTATTTCCTGGATTGCATCCGACTATCCAGATATCAAAGGCCCTTCCCCACTGACTGAATACATATTTTGTGAATGAAGTTAACTTAAATTCCACTATGTGACAGGGTGTGGCTCATACCATTCATTATTTACCCGGTATCTACTATATATAAGCAAGGCCACAGGCTAAGCACTGTGAAAGAGAAAGCAAATAGACCTCTCTTCCAGGAATTTATAGTAAGAGAGAGAAGCTATGAATACAGTAAGTGTAGCGGAGATATAAAGTGACTAGATCAGTGCCTGGTATTTAGTAGATACTCATGGAAGGCTCAGTAGTAGCCCCCAAAGATGACCATGTCTTAATCCTCACAACTTGTGAAGGTTACATTTTATGGCAAAAGAGACTTTGCAGATGTGATTAAATTAAGGCTCTTGAGATGGGGAGATTGTCCTGGATTATCTCGGTGTGCCCTTAATGTAATCATAAGTGTTCCTTAGAAGAGGGAAGCAGGGGGGGATTTGACACAGGGAAGAAGTTCACATAAAGGAAGCAGAGTCACAGAGAAAAGCCTCACTGCTGGCTTTGAAGTTGGAAGAAGGGGCCATGAGCAAAGAATATAGCTCCCAACACTGGAAAAGGCACGGAAACAGATTTTCCCTTTGAGCCTCTAGAGTGCAGCCTGGCTGAGTGTAGCCCTGCTGACACCTTGATTTTAGTCCCATAAGATTCATTTCAGACTTCTGGCCTCCAGAACTGTAAGAGAATAAATTCCTGCTGTTTAAAGCCACTAAATTTGTGGTCACATTATAGCAGCAATAGGAAACTAATACAGCACTCAGTAAATATTTGTAAGTGGATTTTTAAAATCATTTAAAAAGATTATTTATTTATTTGAGAGAGAGAGAGAGAGAAGGAGCAGGTGAGAGGGATGGGGAGACTACCCGCTGAGCAGGGAGCCTGATGTAGGGCTTGATCCCAGGACCCTGGGATCAGGGCCTGAACCGAAGGCAGATGCTTAACGACTGAGCCACCCAGGCGCCCCCAGATTGGGTAATTTCTTTTTTTTTTTTTTTAAGATTTTATTTATTTATTTGACAGACAGAGATCACAGGAAGCAGAGAGGCAGGCAGAGAGAGAGGAGGAAGCAGGCTCCCTGCTGAGCAGGGAGCCCGATGTGGGGCTCGATCCCAGGACCCTGGGATCATGACCTGAGCCGAAGGCAGAGGCTTTAACCCACTGAGCCACCCAGGTGCCCCTGGGTAATTTCTTTTTTAAAAAAAGATTTGTTTCTCTGAAAGAAAGAGAGAGAATGAGAGCACGGGGGGAGGGGCAGAGGGAGAGAAACAGAATCTCAAGCAGACTCCCCACTGAGCACAGAGTGCACCGTGGGGCACGATATCACAACCTCAAGATCACAACCTGAGCCTAAATCAAGAGTCAGATGCTTAACTGACTGAGCCACCCAGGCACCCTCAGACTGGGTAATTTTTAATGTTCTATTTTCAAGTTCACTGATTCTTCCCTCTGTCTTCTCCATCCTGTTGATAAGTCCATCCACTGGGTTTTTTTTTTTTTTAAGATTTTATTTATTTATTTGACAGAGAGAGAGATCACAAGTAGGCAGAGAAGCAGGCAGAAGGGGAAGAGGAAGCAGGCCCTCTGCCCTGCCAAGCAGAGAGCTGGATGCGGGGCCTGATCCCAGGACCCCGGGACCATGACCTGAGCTGAAGGCAGAGGCTTTAATCCACTGAGCCACCCAGGCACCCTGAGTTTTTTAAATTTGTTTCAACCTTGTTTGTAATTGCTCACTGAAGCATTTTTTAAAAAAGAAAACGTTTTAAAAAAAGATTTTATTTATTTATTTGTCAGAGAGAGAGAGAGAGAGAGCACGTGAATGAGCACAAGCAGGGGGAGCTGCAGGCAGAGGGAGGAGCGGGATCCCCGCTGAGCATGGAGCCCCATGCAGGACTCGATCCCAGGACCCTGATCAGGACCTGAGCCGAAGGCAGATGCTTAACTGACTGAGCCACCCAGGCGCCCCAGTAAGTAGATTTTTTTAAAAAGTTCCATAAAAGAGGTAAAGATATAGGGATTCCCTTGAGTGGAAGAGAGCGTAAAAAGCTTTACTAACACTCCAAGGAGCCACAACTCACGTTTCCCTTGACTAGGCTGGCTTGGGGATTGTTTGCGCAGTTTACTTGCTTGCCCACCATGCTGCTGGTAGCTGTTAGCCTTGTATGCCACTTTGGAACTCTACTTGGGGGTCATTTCTAGGGCCCTCCTGTTGTCCAAAATGCCATGTTTGCCATGCGGCCCTAACACCTGAAGACAGAACCAAGTTTCTTTTTCCCTGAATTCGAATACCCATTATAATCTGCTTTAAATTACTGAGCTCTCAATTGTAATGTTATTTTCTGTTATCTTCTAGTTAACATCAAACATCTGAGTCTGTCCTTAATTACAGGAGATCCTTAAGGGCAGGGACCATGGTTTATGTATATTTTTGGATTTGCCAAGATACTAGACATTCCACAGGGACTCGGTAAATACTTATTGCTGACAATCAAGAAGCTGGGTAATGGGAGAAGTGTAATCTTAGGCTTCCTTTTTCCAGACTCCAACCAGCAAGCTAACTCAGTTAGACATCAGATATCTATCTGTCTGTCCGTCCATCCATCCATCTACCAGTCAAACATTGCTTGTTACCTTACAAGCCAGGCATATACTTACTTGGTACATTGAATGGATACAGAAGTAAACACTTGGTTTTTGTTACTAGAGACGTGGCTGACAAAGACTGCTGAACTAATGTTATAACACAATATGCTAGGGGCAAAACCAAATACAATTAAAACAAAGGCAAGAGCAATTAATTCTGTCTATGAGAGTCAGGAAGAACTCTAGGAAGGTGAAAATGAAGCTATGCCTTGAAGGAGAAGTAGTTTTCCAGGAAGAGAAGTGGTATATAGGGCATTCTGGACAGAGGGAGAAAGTGGGAAGTAAAAAGACCCCTGTGAAATGAAGAACTGGCTAGAGCAGGGAATGATAGGTGATGAGGCTAGGAACATAAGCTAAAGTCAGCATTTTAAAGCCATCATGGGGAGTGTCTAGACATGTATTCTATATGTGAAGGGTAACTGATGGATCTCATTTCCACTTTACAAGAAAAGCACCCCTCAGTAGAAAATTTGCACTGTAAAGAGGATGTTTTAACTGAGAAATTACTATATAAAATCTGTATTATTTAAAGAAGTAAAACAATAGTCAGAATCTTTCTGAAAAGTCTAAGTTTGGAGGTATCCCTGAATTAATTCCTGTTGCCCTATCCTTTCCTTCCAGTGCATAGAAAAACAGAATGTTGACTATTCAGGAAAAAATTATTTTCTGATCACTAAAATGCATATCTACACTATAAGTCCCAGAATTTCCTTTTTTAAAAAAACTGTTTTAGCTTTTTATTTTTATTAATTTATTTGAGTGTAGTTACCACACAATGTTACATTAGTTTCAGGTGTACAACATAGTGATCCAACATATCTATACATTATGCTATGCTCACCTTTTTCTAGCTATCATGGGTCCCCATACAACACGATTACAATATCAACGACTATATTCCCAATGCTGTGCCTTCTATTCCCATGACTTACTCATTCCGAAACTGAGAGCCTGTATCTCCCTCTCCTGTTCACGTTTTTTTTGCCCAATGCCCCCACTCCCCCTCCTCTCTGGCAACCATCAGTTTGTTCTCTGTATTTACGGGTCTGATTCTGCTTTTTTTTTTTTTTTTCTTTTAATAAACATATAATGTATTTTTATCCCCAGGGGTACAGGTCTGTGAATCGTCTGGTTTACACATTTCACAGCACTCATCATAGCACATACCCTCCCCAATGTCCATTTCCCCACCACCCTCTCCCATCCCCCTTCCCCCCCGCAACCCTCAGTCTGTTTCTTGAGATTGAGTCTTTTATGGTTTGTCTCCCTCCCAATCCCATCTTTTCATTTTTTCTTTTCCTACCTCCCCCCAAACCCCCCCACCTTGCATCTCCACTTCCTCATATCAAAGAGATCATATGATAGTTATATTTCTCCGATTGACTTATTTCGCTAAGCATGATACCCTCTAGTTCCATCCACGTCGTCGCAAATGGCAAGATTTCATGTCTTTTGATGGCTGCATAGTATTCCATTGTGTATATATACCACATCTTCTTTATCCATTCATCTGTTGATGGACATCTAGGCTCTTTCCACAGTTTGGCTATTGTGGACATTGCTGCTATAAACATTCGGGTGCACGTGCCCCTTCGGAGCACCACGTTTGTATCTTTAGGATATATACCCAGGAGTGCAATTGCTGGGTCGTAGGGTAGCTCTATTTTCAGTTTTTTGAGGAACCTCCACACTGTTTTCCAGAGTGGTTGCACCAGCTTGCATTCCCACCAACAGTGTAGGAGGGTTCCCCTCTCTCCGCATCCTCGCCAGCATCTGTCATTTCTTGACTTGTTAATTTTAGCCATTCTGACTGGTGTGAGGTGGTATCTCATTGTGGTTTTGATTTGTATTTCCCTGATGCCGAGTGATGTGGAGCATTTTTTCATGTGTCTGTTGGCCATCTGGATGTCTTCCTTGCAGAAATGTCTGTTCATGTCCTCTGCCCATTTCTTGACTGGATTATTTGTTCTTTGGGTATTGAGTTTGATAAGCTCTTTATAGATTTTGGATACGAGCCCTTTATCTGATATGTCGTTTGCAAATATCTTCTCCCATTCTGTCAGTTGTCTTTTGGTTTTGTTAACTGTTTCCTTTGCTGTGCAAAAGCTTTTGATCTTGATGAAATCCCAATAGTTCATTTTTGCCCTTGCTTCTGTTGCCTTTGGCGATGTTCCTAGGAAGAAGTTGCTGCGGTGGAGGTCAAAGAGGTTGCTGCCTGCATTGTCCTCAAGGATTTTGATGGATTCCTTTTGCACATTGAGGTCCTTCATCCACTTTGAGTCTATTTTCGTGTGTGGTGTAAGGAAATAGTCCAATTTCATTTTTCTGCATGTGGCTGTCCAATTTTCCCAGCACCATTTGTTGAAGAGGCTGTCTTTTTTCCATTGGATATTCTTTCCTGCTTTGTCGAAGATTAGTTGACCATAGAGTTGAGGGTCTATTTCTGGGCTCTCTATTCTGATCCATTGGTCTATATGTCTGTTTTTGTGCCAGTACCATACTGTCTTGATGATGACAGCTTTGTAATAGAGCTTGAAGTCTGGAATTGTGATACCACCGACTTTGGCTTTCTTTTTCAATATTCCTTTGGCTATTCGAGGTCTTTTCTGGTTCCATATAAATTTTAGGATTATTTGTTCTATTTCTTTAAAAAAAATGGATGGGATTTTGATAGGGATTGCATTAAATGTGTAGATTGCTTTAGGTAAAATAGACATTTTCACAATATTTGTTCTTCCAATCCATGAGCATGGAATATTTTTCCATTTCTTTGTGTCTTCCTCAATTTCTTTCATGAGTACTTTATAGTTTTCTGAGTATAGATTCTTTGCCTCTTTGGTTAGATTTATTCCTAGGTATCTTATGGTTTTGGGTACGATTGTAAATGGGACTGACTCCTCAATTTCTCTTTCTTCTGTCTTGTTGTTAGTGTAAAGAAATGCGACTGATTTCTGTGCATTGACTTTATATCCTGACACTTTACTGAATTCCTGTATAAGTTCTAGCAGTTTTGGAGTGGAGCCTTTTGGGTTTTCCACATATAGTATCATATCATCTGCAAAGAGTGATAGTTTGACTTCTTCTTTGCCGATTTGGATGCCTTTAATTTCTTTTTGTTGTCTGATTGCTGAGGCTAGGACTTCTAGTACTATATTGAACAGCAGTGGTGATAACGGACATCCCTGCCGTGTTCCTGACCTTAGCGGAAAAGCTTTCAGTTTTTCTCCATTGAGAATGATATTTGCGGTGGGTTTTTCATAGATGGCTTTGATAATGTTGAGGTATGTGCCTTCTATCCCTACACTTTGAAGAGTTTTAATCAGGAAGGGATGCTGCACTTTGTCAAACGCTTTTTCAGCATCTATTGAGAGTATCATATGGTTCTTACTCTTTCTTTTATTAATGTATTGTATCACATTGATGGATTTGCGGATGTTGAACCAACCTTGCAGCCCTGGAATAAATCCCACTTGGTCGTGGTGAATAATCCTTTTAATGTACTGTTGGATCCTATTGGCCAGTATTTTGGTGAGAATTTTCGCATCTGTGTTCATCAAGGATATTGGTCTGTAATTCTCTTTTTTGGTGGGATCCTTGTCTGGTTTTGGGATCAATGATTCTGCTTTTTATTTGTTTGTTTTGTTGGTTAGATTCCACATGAGTGAAATCACATGGTATTTGTCTTCCTCAGTCTGACTTATTTTCACCCAGAATTGTGTTATTATTTTTCTCCTCCTCCTCCTTTAAAAAACAGCTTTAATGAGCTCTAAATCACATGCCATACAATTCACCTATTTAAGGAGTACAATTTAATGCTTTTAGTAATGTTCACAGCGTTGTGTTTATCCATCACTACAATCAATTTTAGAACATTCTTATCACCTTTAAAAGAAACTCTGTGCTCATTAGCAGTCACTACACCTCATTTTTCCTGAGAGCTCCTGGGCCCTGGCAATTGCTAATCTACATCCTGTCGCTATAGATGTATCTACTGGCTATTTCATACAAATAGAATATGCAATATGTGGTCATTGCGACTAGCTTCTCCAAGTCAGCACAAGGTTTTCAAGGTCATCTACATTGTATCTTACCTCAGTACTTCCTTCCTTTTTATTGTCAAACAATATCCCATTGTGCGGATATACCACATTTTGCATTCATCGGTCACTGGACATTTCTTTTTTCCCCATCTTTTCACTATAGTGAATAATGCTACAATGAACATTAGCATACAGATTCCTGTGTGGACATATACTTTCTGTTCTCTCAGGTATATGCCTAGGAATAGAAGTTCTGGATCATATTTTTTTTTTAACTCTATGTTTAACTGTGTAGAACTGCCAAACTGTTTTCTGAAGTGACTGTATGATTTTATATTCCCCCTAACAAAGTATAAGGGTTTCAATCTCCTCATAGCTTCTTGAATATTTGCTATTGTCCATTTTTTTTTTTTGATGACAGCTATCCTAGTGGGCATGAAGTGGTATCTAATTGCAGATTTGCTTTGCACTTCCCTAATGACTAATGCTACTGAATTATCTTTTAATGTTTTTATTGGCCATTTGTATATCTTCTTTCAAGAAATGTCTACTCAAATCCTTTGTATATTTTTCTATGGGGTTATTGTTCTTCTTATTGCTAAGTTGTAAGACATTACGTATTTTCTGGATACAAGATATTTATCAGATATAGGACTTGAAAATATTTTCTCACATTCAATGGGCTGTCTTTCTACTTACTTGAAGATATAACTTGCAGCACAGTTGTTTTTAATTTTGATGAAGTCCAATTCATTTCTTCTTATGTCTCTTGTGCTTTTGGTGTTACACCTTAAGCAGCTAATGCTTAATCAAAGATCACAAGGATTTACTCCTAGGTTTTCTCCTAAGAGGTTTATCTCATGCATTTAAGTCTTTGATCTATTTTGAATTAATTTTTATATATGGTATGAGATAAAGGTCCCACTCCATTCTTTCACATGTGGATACCCAGTTATTGCAGAACCACTCATTGAAAAGGCTCATCTTTCACCATTGAATGGTTTTGGCATCCTTGTCAAAAATCAACTAACCATGGTTGTCTGCGTTTATTTCTGAACTCTCAATTCTATCCCATTGATCCACATATCTTTCCTTATGCCAGTTATGGACTGTTTTGATTACTGTGGCTTTGTCGTGGGTTTCAAAATTGAGAAGTATGAGTCCTTTTTGTACTCCTTTTTAAACATTATTTTGGTTATTTGGGGGTCCCTTGCAATTCCATATGAATTTTAGGATCCTCATGTTAATTTCTGCAGAAAAAGTCCGGGCCCAGATGATTTCACTGGTGAATTCTACCAAATGTATAAGGAATAAGTAATACCAATTATCTATAATGTCCAGAAAACAGAAGCAGAGGGAACACTTTCCAACTTATCTTATGAAGCTAGTGTGACACTATCTTGTACATAGAAAATCTCAAGGATTTTACTGAAAAACTGTTAGAAGCATTAAGAGTTTAACAAGATTGTAGGATATATGATCAAAATATGAAAGTCAATTATACTTCTCTATCATAGCAATGAACAATCCAGAAATGAAATTAAGAAAATTCTACTTATACATTACAGTATCAACAAGAATAAACACCTAGGAATGAACTCAACAAAAGCAGTGCAGACTTATATACTGAAAACTATAAAATATTGTTGAGAGAAGTTAAAGAAGATCTCAAGAAATGGAAAGAAGTTATGATTCTTTTTTTAAAAGATTGTATTTATTTATTTGACAGATAGCGAGAACAGGGAACACCAGCAGGGAGAGTGGGAGAGCGAGAAGCAGGCTTCCTGCTGAGCAGGGAGCCCGATGCAGGGCTTGATCATGGGACCCGGGGATCATGACCTGAGCTGAAGGCAGACACTTAATGACTGAGCCACCCAGGTGCCCCAAGAAGTTACGATTCTTGAGTTCCATATTTCCAAGGGGCCTCTCCTAGTAGAGCTAGGGATGGTAGCTTCAGAGCTTAATATATGCTCTTTATTACACAAAAGGATAAAGAAAGTAGCTGATATCTTTTCCTGATGTGGGAAGATGCCCTTTAGAAATTTGCTTCCTTCATATATTTTGGGTGTTTACGTATAATTAGCTAGAAGTTCTGAAATGTGTTTTTATAATACTGCCCATCATTTTCTATAGAGCTGCAATTGTTGAAGTTTCTGTACATTTTCATGGTTGTTAGTACTTTCAGACAAGGGCAGTTTTTCTAGCTGTATCTTTGACATGAAGGAGCACCCCTATCTGAGCCTGGAGGCTTTACGACCCAGGGTTGCGCTTGCAAAGTTATATTCTCACTTTCAAATAAGGTACAAATAAGGTACTTTCCCCCTTATTTTCAGTATCAGCTGATCAAACCTCTTAATCCTCCCTTCTAATTTAATATAGCTAAATAAATCAGTTTTGTGCACACCTGCTTCTCTCCACATAAAACACACATATAAAATACATGCACCTGATTGTAGGAAACCAGAAATTAGTCCCACATAATAGATAGTCCCACATAATAGATTTTCCTTTAACCACATACTCTACATTTATAGTCCACTTTAAGGGCTCTATGCCTAGAGCTGGCAGCTCTAAGAACAGTGAGATCAGTTTGTCTACAGTTGTTCCCAACCTTTTTTGGCTCTGGTACACCTACACTTGCTTCCAAAAATATACCCCACAGTCTGGTGCTCAATGGAATGAAGAACTTTCCTGAGCTAATAGGATATAAAACAAGGAAGGCAATGGGCACAGTTCTACATTTTAGGGTGCTCATAACAACACAGTAAGGCAAACCAGTGGAAATGATGCGATTGACTCCTCACTGGGAGAAAGGGGGTTTGGGGCTGTTTTTTTTTTAAAGGTGGGAAAGATTTACACTTATCAATCTGCATCTCCCAGCTCAGCCTCCCTTGCGACTGAGGATATGCTTTTCAAGAGACGGCTGGCCAAGGTAAATGGTACAGCCAATAGTATCGGACTCAGCAAAAATTAACTCTGTCTTTGTACAAAGATAAAAATCAAGGTCCTAGTCTCATTAACACTGTATTTGAACTACTTGAGCTAACTAGCCACCGATATTGCTGGCAAGAAAACCAACTTTAAAAAAAAAAACATTTTAGGGGCGCCTGGGTGGCTCGGTAGGTTAAAGCCTCTGCCTTCAGCTCAGGTCATGATCCCAGAGTCCTGGGATCGAGCCCCGCATCGGGCTGTCTGCTCAGCGGGGAGCCTGCTTCCCTTCCTCTCTCTCTGCCTGCCTCTCTCTGACTACTTGTGATCTCTGTCTGTCAATAAATAAATAAAATCTTAAAAAAATAAAAAAAACATTTTATTCATTTATTTGAAAGAGAGCACAGAGGAAGAATGAGAGGGAGAAGCAGGCTCCCCATTGAGCAGGAAGCCTCATGGCGGGGCTCGATCCCAGGACCCTGAGACCATGACCTGAGCCGAAGGCAGCTACTTAACCGACTGAGCCACCCAGGCGCCCCTAAGAAAACCGACTTTCATCAGAAACAAAAACACACTTGAGCACTAACATAAATTATTCAGTTTCCATGATCTGCATTCAACATTGAGCCTATTCCAAAGTTGCCATCTAATAAGGTAGAAAGGCCCCTATTTACCTGAACAGTTTTGAAAGTTTCATAATTTGTATGATTACCTCTAATAATCAATTTTATTTCATGCAAATGGCTTCAATTCCAATCATTTACACTACATTCTTATAATTAGCATGAATTTCTGAGAGATTTTTAGTAAATGTTGATATTGTTTATATGAGTAAGTTCTAAAGGGAAGACAGAAGTCTCTAAATTTAATTAAGGTACCTACTTTATGGATGCATATCTTTCTTTTTTTTTTTAAAGATTTTATTTATTTATTTGACAGACGGAGATCACAAGTAGTCAGAGGCAGGCAGAGAGAGAGGAGGAAAGAGGCTCCCTGCTGAGCAGAGAGCCTGATGCGGGGCTCGATCCCAGGACCCTGGGATCATGACCTGAGCCGAAGGCAGAGGCTTAACCCACTGAGCCACCCAGGCGCCCCGGGATGCATCTTTCTTAAAGGAGGTTCACAGATAGGGATTCCTGGTAAGGACATTAATAAGAGCTTAACAACCTTCAAGATACTTCCTAGGAGAATCTGCAAACCTCTTAGAAAGGTTTTATTAGTTGTCTGGCATAAAGTCCATTATTACCACTTGACTCAATCTACCTTGTATGATTTATTATTACTGTTGTATTAAAGTACATCAGGCAAGATTGGTGATCTGCACTCCTCTCAACCTCCACCTTACCTTGATTTGCCCCTAATCTCCAGAAGAGTTTATTTTTTTACATTTTTAAAAAAGATTTCATTTATTTGAGAGAGAGGGAGTACAAGTGTGTGTTGGTGGGGGAAGGGACAGAGGGAGAGGGAGAAACAGACCCCCCTGCTGAGCACGGAGCCTGATGTGGGGCTCGATTCCAGAACCCTGGGATCATGACCCAAGCCGAAGGCAGATGCTCAACCGACTGAGCCACCCAGGTCCCCCTTGAGAAGAATTTAAAGAGCAAGTTTTACTAAATTCCAAAGACAGTTCATAAAGGCATGAAAAATAAAGATTCTCAGAAGAAAAATCCACTGAATTCTAGCAAAGGCCAGCTAGGAAGTGAATGTAGCTTACTAGCATTCCAACTAAATTTAGTGGTATCATTGTGTAACAATCTGTGTGGGTAGTTGTACTAAATATTTGAAAATATGTGAAAAGAGAAAGAAAGCTGAGTCTTACCTTGGTGATAAGACAGTTTATAGTAAAGACAGGTTGGGGGAGAAAATTAAATTAAGGTAAAGTTATAGAACGATATGTGGCCCTACCCAGCATTCCTTCCTCTTCTCCTCCACAGAACTCTTGGTTCTTATATTTAAACAGTAAAACTGCAAATGAAGTCTCTCACTATAGTTCAAATGTTACCAAAAAAATGAAGACCAATTAGTCCTAGATACATGCTTCAAATTTGCACCTTCAATTTCCATTTAAGTTTCCTAAGACAAGAAAACACCAGCATGGATTTAGTGACTCTGGACGATAAATAAAAAGGTTTACTCTGAGTGTATGCTATATTAGAAAAAGTCACCAATGCTATAGACACTTACTCTCCTCTAACAAGGACCAGATTCAGGAACTGTGGATTGCAAAACTCAGTGCTGGCAATAAAGACGGATTGTATTTCTCAGGCTATTTGAAATAAGTCCACTCAAAAGCCTGAAAAACACATTAAGATACATAAAACAGACTGAAAGATACATATTACCAAATATTGTGACCAGTACCTCTCAAAATGTCAAGGTTATCAAAATAAGGAAAATCTGAGAAAGTGTCACAGCTTGGAGGAGCATTAAGAGACATGACAACTGAATGTAATGTGGTATAATGGATGGGCTTCTAGGACAGAAAAAGGACAAGAGGCAAAAACTAAGGAAATCTGAGTAAACTATGAATTGTAGTTAATAATAATGTGTTGATATTGGCTCATTAAATATAATAAATAAATCCATGTAAGATGTTAATAATAGGGGAAATTGGGAACGGGGTACATGGAAACAGTATACCATTGCTCGTTTTTTCTATAAATCTAAAACTAACCTAAAAAAGCCTATTGAAAATAGTTATATTTCTCAGGCTATTTGAAATGAGTCCACCAATGAAAAACACCTAATACTGAGCGCCCAGTTCATGGGCCTGAATCAAGGGTGTTCAGAGAGGCCAGCTATCAGCTGACAACAGGACAAGTTTCCACACCTCCACAGTTATCTAGCTCAGAGAGCTGCAAATCCAGGTACCCCAAAGACCCTTCAAAGAATTTCAATGGCAACAATGGATAATTAAGACAATTAGCAAAGTCTGTTTAACTTTCTTCATCCCAGACAACCCTACAGCTCCCAAACACACTGTGGGCAGCAGGTTTCAAAAGCAGTGAGATCAGGGCACCTGCGTGGCTCAGTTGGTTAAGCGACTGCCTTCGGCTCAGGTCATGATCCTGGAGTCCCAGGATTGAGAGTCCCCCCATCAGGCTCCCTGCTCAACGGGAGTCTGCTTCTCCTTCTGATCTCTCCCCTCTCATGTTCTCTCTCTCTCTCTTGTTCTCTCTCTCTCAAATACATAAATAAAATCTTTTTTTAAAAAGGCAAAAAAGAAAAAAAAAAAAGGCAGTGAGATCTCTATTTGCAAAATTCCAGCTAACAGTTCTGGAGGGTAGGGAGTGGGCAAGCCAGTCCAGGTAACCAGCATCCTTCATCAGCTGCCAGCATCTCCTGAAAGAGGGGAGAGCTGGTATCAGAGCAGAGGCAGCTGGGGCCATCAGGGACTCCTAGCTCAGGCACTACAATGTGCACTGTTATCTAACACTATTGTTTACACATATAAAGCACACAAATGCTAAGTCAGACTCTTGCCCTTCTCTTGCCTAAGGATTCTTTAAGGACCAAGGACCATGAATTCTATATTTATCAGCCAGGTTACGAACTCTGAAGGACAGTTTCTTAATGGAAATACTGACCACAGTTAATTAGTCAAGTACAAATTTCAAGGTGAAAATCCATTCTAAATATTCATTCTTTCGTTCAAATTATAAATATTTATTGAAGGACAATTATGAGACAGATTCTGAGCTGATGGAAAAAATTAGCTCAGGAGAACACTTGGAACGGATGAAACAGTTTATATGAACATCAGATCAATAAATAGAAATATGGATGACGTTAAATAGAATTTCATCAAGCGGAAAGCAGTCTTGATTTAACCTTGCACGCCCTCTAGTGGTCGCTGGGTTAAAATGCAAAGCTTATATAACAGCCCACAGTTTCGTCATGTTTCACATGCTGGAACTCTGACATATTGACTGCGTATTCGACTTTGTAAGCACTTGAACTTCTGACAGAAGTATGGAATACCCTCTCTTCCTCCTTGCCTTCCTCTCTAACTCTCTCTCTCTCTCTCCTGTTTCTGATAATTTCAAAAAACCTGGTAAGATATCATTAATTCATTCAACAAATGTTTAATTGAGGGCCTACCTTGAGAAGGAATTGACTCATGTTTCCAACTTAATAACTTTATTTTTTATTTTCCAAACATTTTGACATTCACTAAATCAATTGGCAGTACTATGAGGGACACTCCCCCAGATGGCTGGGAATCAATGTAATCAATGTTTCCCACTCCTCTTGCCCATCCATTCCAACTTTCATACTTGATCATTCACCCAACAAAATTTTATTGAGGGTTTACTATGTGCCAAATAGAGCTCTAGGCAGTGGAGCTATAGTAATGAACGAAACAGATAATCCCTACCTCCTCTAAAGTTTATATTCTAGTGGGAGCAGAAGACAGACATAAAATAAACAGGAAGTGAATTAAATAATTTCTTGATGATTAACAATATGGAGAACTATCAAACAGGGAAAAGACAATGGAAAATGTTTTTGGCAGTGGGAATCTTAAAACATAGTTAGGAATCCTTACTGAGACAGTGATTAATCCGCAAAAACTTGAAGGAGGTGAAGGGTCATTAGCTGGGGGAAGAGTATTTCAAGGCAGTAGGAAAAGCAAAGCAAAAGGCCTAGAGGTGGGAACACACCTGGTAGGTTCAAGGGATATGATAAGTTCAGGGGCCAGAGAACAGCAAGGAAAGAAAACAGTAGTTCTACAGGGAGAAGGGGGAAAAGGGAGGAAGGTGCAGGGCTCTGTGGGCCATGGTAGGGACTCTGACTTTTACTCTGAGTGAAACAGGGAACCCGTGCAATATTTTGTTCTTTCTCCTTACCCCCAACAGACAATTGATCACCTCGTTCTGTCAGTTATGCCTCTAAAATCAGTCTCACGTGCTTTTCTTCCTTTCTACATCCTCTGTCACTACAGTTGTTCATACTTTTAAGATCTGTTCCCTGGGCTCTGAGCATAACAGTCTGATCTTCTTATCAATGAGCCTGGGTAGAAGGGTCCCACTGATCTCAGATCAGGAGGTAGAGGTAAATACGCAGTCCTCGTACCAGGACCTGAAAGCAAACACTGAAGCTACATTTATTTTTTTATTTTTTTAAAGATTTTATTTATTTATTTGAGAGACAGAGATCACAAGTAGGCAGAGAGGCAGGCGGGGGCGGGGGGTGGGGGGAAGCAGGCTCCCTGCTGAGCAGAGAGCCCGACGCCGGACTCGATCCCAGGACCCTGGGATCACGACCTGAGCCGAAGGCAGAGGCTTTATTACCCACTGAGCCACCCAGGTGCCCCTCGAAGTTTATTTATTTACTTATTATTTTTTAAAAGATTTTATTTATTTATTTGACAGACAGAGATCACAAGCAGTCAGAGAGAGAGGAGGAAGCAGGCTCCCCGCTGAGCAGAGAGCTGGACGTGGGGCTCGATCCCAGGACCCTGGGACCACTACCTGAGCCAAAGGCAGAGGCTTTGACCCACTGAACCACCCAGGTGCCCTTTGAGGTTACATTTAAAAGAGAATGCTGAGGTTGAGCTGGGAACATGCCTCTAATAGGATTATAAGATCAAGGTGCCTGTGGGGGCCTCCTCCCAACTATTTCCTGATCAACAACCTCCCAGTGAATCAGGCAGTGAGCCAATCATGATGTTGCTGGAAAGCTAGCACCTCTTGCTCAATGTAACTGGTCCTAGCCTAAGGTTGCTGAGGTTAACTGCAGGGTACCAGGTAGACACGTGCATCCGGCAGTAGCAAAAGACGGGATGGGTGATCACGAAGTAGAAAGGGCACAAAGTTCTAAAAGGTGCTGATGTAGAAGGTCTATGGGCAGAAGACTAAATTTCATTTCAAAGGTTTCTAAGTAAGAGCCTTTCAAGTTTTGGCATGGGCAGATATGGCTGTGCCAAAAAGAAATCAGCTAACTGGTGTCTCACCGCTGGATGATCCAGTTAGTGTACTACTCAAAAGCAGATGCTTTTTCTCTGTGCCAGACGTTATTCTGTGCACTTTACACACATTACTTCTTGTAACACAACTGCTTTGTGAGGGAGGTACTATTATTATCTCCATTTCACAGGTGGGGCAAGTCAAGGGCCAGACAGCTTAATTAAGCAAGTTGTTCAAGGTCACATAGAAGGTGGCAGTGTTGAGACTCAAAAACCCAGGCAGGGTGACTTCAGAGTCCCTGCTCTTAACCTCTGTGCCATGTTGTAGGGTGAAGGCTAATCGAACGTGTCCTTGGGTAGTCCATACTTCGGTGGCTATACTGGGTATTGACCAGGTTCAGAGATGTCAGTGGTTCTAGGGGAACAGTAGGTGGAAACAAGTAACGGCACAAAGGGAAGAGGTCTGGATAGAGGGTTGTGGTGAATTAGAAGTGAATTCTGAGGAGGACGTTGGGCCAGGGGGCCAACTATATTATGTGTTGGAGGTATAGCAGGAATGCCGGCCCCTCACCCCGCCAGACTCGGTTAATCCGTATGGCCTGGTTCATCCATGTGTCTGCTAGTAGTGGTATGGTGGAGAGGCAAATGTGCAGCAGGAGGATTTTGCACGGTGTTCTCCAAAACTAGTGTATGAACTGGGGGCTGTTGTTGGGGAGCAGATGGTCACAGAGCCTATGAGAGTGGAAGACATTTTAGATGCACGGGCAGCAAATGTGAATTGAGGTACCAGGGAGATGGTGTGAGAGACCCGTGCTAGTAAGAAGGTGTTACTGATATGGGAGGATGAAAGATCTGCACGGAAGTTCACTGGGACAATGTCCCAAGAGCCTGAAGTTTACCTTGGTCTGTTTATCTATTTATTAAATTTTTTATTTTTATTTTATTTTTTAAAAATCTTTTTATTTTTTTATTAACATATAAACCTTGGTCTGTTTTTGCCTCAACTGTAGTCCTTATAGAGGTAAACTAGTGGTTAGGTCAGAGTGGGGCAAATAGAGAAACCTTTAGATCTGTTTAAACTGTGCTGTGTATCAGAATCACCTTGAGAGATGCTGGTGAAAAAATGAGTATTCTTGTACTCCGCTCCTGGAGGGTCTCATTCAGGAACCTTCATTTTAGGATTAAGATGCAGGTGGTCTGCAGATCGCGGTACGAACCAAAATCCATGAGATTATAATATGCAAAGTTTGAACAGGCTGTGTTGGCCTTTTGGAGTGGTACCCATGAGCACAGGTGAAGCCTGATCCTAAAATGAGGCCCCTTGGAACCACATAAACCTCTAGGCTGCCCCAGAATGGGCTTGGATCTTTACGTTCCACACATGCATCTGCCTGTGGTAAATGGCTGTGACATTCTCAGCCTGGAATCCTGTTGATATTCTGAATTCTGAAATAGGATGGGTACTCTGGGAGGGGTCTATTTCACCTGGTATGGGCTAAGTTTACACGTCTGCTCTAGCTGGCTACTCTGGGATACAATGCTTTGAGCTCATGATCACATAATGCCTGTCCTTCTTAAAAGACATGTCTCCTTGTCTTGAAAGTGGCCTTGATCACTAAGAGCTCTCATTCCCACTTGGGTAAGTGACCTTGGTTAGGGCCAGCTTCCTGGAGATGTGGGTGCAGGGGCAGAGATCAAAGTACCCAGGTCCTCCTGCAATAGGACAACAATTACAACCCATCACCATCCCATCCACACCCTTGTACCTGGATGCTGATGGCATTAGGTACAGGCCACGTCTGGGGGTAGAAGACCTTCAGCACTGGAAGGTCATTTTTGTGTCTGGGGACCATATTCCTCTCTCTTAAGGGTAATGGGAGAGTGAAGATGCAGAGGCAGTAGATGAACTGCTGGTGGTATCAAGGGATTGCTGATGTCTTCAATCACCCCAGGGGGCTTCATTTCAGAAAGGCTTGCATCTTACCCAGCATTATGCAAACTCTGTGCAGAAGCACTACTTTCACACTTGGGGGCTTAGCCCGGAGACAGCGCTACTGTAACCATTCCACTACCATATAGCTCAGAGATCCTGTGACGTCACATGAAATAAATGATCAAACTATTGCCCAGATAAATAACTATACTATGAGGTGCTGTATGATCTCATTTGCTGAAAGAAGGCAGGAGCACCACCTAGGAATTTTTCACGTTACCTTTCTTGAACTACATGAGGATTTTGGTGCCCCTAAGGTGCAGATAGCTCTGTGAATGCCAGAACCTTCTGGAACTACATTAGGAGGTCCCAGGTTAGCAGAAAGGATTTTGAATAGTGATAACAATGAGGATGGAATAATCTTGGCAAGAAGTATTCCCTGCATTTTATTTTCAGAAAGAGTCTCAAGGCCAACGCAAAGAAATGGAGGATCTGATGAAACCTGCTGCAAGCTGCTGTCCCAAGTTTTTATTTTATAAAAGGCCTTGGTTTTAGACTGAGAACATCCGCTCCTTTGGTAGTAAGAAAAGTCCAGGGGCTAGCAGCACTAGTGCACAATTTGCCAACGAGGGGCAGTCTCTCTGTCTCTTAGTAGAGAGTATCTTCATTTGCCTTATGGGTCTGGTTTGGACCTAGCAGTGTAAAGGGTTGGTTGAACAGGGAATTCTATGTGATGTTTGGGAGGGTAGGGGTATAGCGAATATGGGTGGCAAAACTCTGACAGAGCAAAGGTCATGGGTCCTAAAGGCAATAGTGACTAGTCCAGTCTCAGCCAGGAGCAGCTAAGGGACAAAGGGGAAGTGTAAGCACAGGGGGTGATAAATGATACCAGGGCTGACTTCAGCTGGATAGGTAGTAGGAACTTTTCTGGACCAGGGACTTTTCTAAGAGGCTACCTAGGACCCCCTGAGCCTAACCCAGTCTAGATATTAGTGACTTTTATCAAATACTATGTGCCAGGCTCTTTGCTAAGCTCTGTATTGCGAGCATTAGATTTAACCCTTATAACCCTATAGATATTTTATTCTCTCCACTTTTTGAATGAGGACACCGAGGCACAGAGGTTTTATAGCTAATAACTGATGAAGCTGGGATTCCCTGGGCAACACTGAACCACTGTGATTTATGTTCTGTAGGAAGCATAGGAACACATCTCATCCCCCTAGAGACTAGGGGTGGGGATACCACAGGGACAAAGCATGTCTTGGGTGCTTTCTACTTCGCTGCCTGGCTGGGCAGTCTTCTGATGGAAGGGCTGGTGCCTTATAGGCTGGACATGTATTGAAAGAATGATCTGGGCTACTGTGGTAAAGGCTTGTCTGTTTTATCTTGTCATGTGTCTGTTCTGTAGGTTCCAGCGCTGGGCGGGTATAAAGAGAATCTGGGCCTCCATTTTCACGTAGTTATCTGTTTGTCAAGGCTGGAGGGTGGGCAGTGCAGATACAGGAGGGGGGCTGGCTGCTCGGTCAACAAGTTGTAGTGTTCATACAGCCCTTTGGGGAACTGGATCTGTAATGCAATTCACTGTCACTCACTTTATATCCATGTAAGGAACTGGAGCTCTTGATAATACAGCTCTGGTAGCTTTGATCTAGCTTCCAGGTGGATAATGACTAATGGCTAGAGGTCTAGTTCTACACTCTTCCTGGAGAGCCTGCCAAAACACAAGGCTGTTTTATGCCTCTACCATTTTCTGCCCCCAGGTGGAAGCAGCAGAAACCAGCAACATTTGAGGACATACCTCTCCCTCTCTAGAAAGGAAGCAGGACAGAGGGGGCCCAGATGTCACAGATCCTGCATTGCCAGGTGGTAGGTAGAAATGTCAGGGGAGGAGAGGGCAAATAACAGAACCGTGGGAGGAAGAAGTGCATGGCTGAGCTAGATATGTAGGTCTTCAATGGATTATCGGAATGAGATAAAGGAAAACCCTGGGAGCTGAGATGCCGAGCCAAATAGGTAAGACACACCAGAAGAGGCAAGAAGGGGGAAGAACCAGTCAAAGAGGACAAATCAGGTATCTCTTGGCAAATGCTGGAGGAGTCACTGTTCTGTGTTGGGTTTTAGTATCTCCTCGCACATGTTTACATGGATAGGGTGAGTCCTGTTTAAGGGATTCTGGCTGGGACAAGATGACTTCCTAAGAGACTGACTACAAAAAGCAGAATCAAAGGATTCAAAGCAGCCTGTGAGCAAGTGATAGAAGAGGGCAAGGGCATTTTTTAGAGAAAGTAGAGGTCATCGGGCAGGTGCTTCCTCGGTTCACTAGTACGCAACCCACACACTCATCTGTTACGGCCTCCTTCATTTCCTTTGCTCTGGCTTTAGAAGTGTTGGTTCTCCTCCTCCCAAAGCCACTCACCCCATCTTCTCCTGCCTCCTTTGAGACTTTGCTCCATTGCTTATCCTTCTCATATTTCCAAGATTTCCCTTTCAGCCCATAAATGCTCTTAAATCTTTGCGAACAAATCCAATAAGCACCCTCAAGCCTTACTTTCCCTTGGCCATTGCCCTCCTCTTTCAGTTCTTTCCCAAACTTTTGGGCCATTTATGTTCCTTTCCTGCCCATTTCCTTAATTCCCACTCACGCCTCAACAGTTTACATGCCCCTCACTCTCCAGGAAGTTATCTTACCAAAATCATTATTGACTGCGTTACTTGCCAAATATGACTGACACTCTTTAGTACCTCTCTCGATTGACCCCTCCCTAGTGTGTGACACTACTGAGAGCTCTTTTCTTCCTGATACTCTTCTGCTCCTCAGGGGATTCCATGGTCCCTTTCTATTCTGGTTATCTGGCTAGCCCCGACTGTTGTTTTCCAGCTGAATTCACTGGGGCCTCTTCTTGTACTCGCCCATTACAAGCTGGTGTTTCCTGGGGCTCTAGGCTCTACTTTCTTTTTCTAACTCTCTGCCTTTTCCCTCAGTAATTCTGTCCATTGCCATGGTTTGCAACATGCCTTTAGATAATAGCAACACATCTGTCTCTATTTCTAGCTTCCACTTCCATCTCCAAGTCTGAGTACCTGGTTTTCCTGGGTATTACCTCTGCTGCACACCAGCTCCTCCTGTTGATTTACTGAGGTATACAAGGGTTAAGCGCACAGGGTGATGAGTCAGACTGCCCGGGTTTGAATTCCAACACCATCACTTACCAAGCTTGAGCCCAGTTGCTTAATCTCTCTGTACTCCCAGGTGTAAAAGAAAGACAATAACAATATCCACTTCTTCATTCCAGAATATATGAGAAATAGGAGAATCTCTGATAACAATGTGTGTAAGGCAGCATCTAGCACAGAGCTCAACACATGCTGGCTACTGTTATCAAGTCCTGTCTTGTTTGGGACTCTGCTCAAAACTAGCCAGGAACTTGAGTGATCTTCCTCATCTTTACTCTCCACCCATATCTACTAATCACTGATACTCGATTTTCTTTCTTAAAGCTGTCTCAAGACAGCCTTCACCATTCCCCATCCCCCAATCTCACTGCTCTGCCTTAGTTCAGGTCCTCATCACTTGTCACTGGGACTGATGGTACCCTATTCAGTCTCCCCACCTCCAGTCTACACCTCCGTCAATCCGTCCTCTAGGACTATGGTCAGAGTTAAGTTTTCTAAAACACACATCTAACCATGTTACTTCCTCATTGATTTTGTAGCGGCCTCCTCCATTTCCTACCACAGAATTTCTCCAAAGCGTGCACAGCAGAATCACTCCTGGAGTTTCAAAGTTCAGGTTCTGACACTCTACTCCAGACCTACCTGATCAAGATCTCTAAGACAGAACTAGACAGCTGCATCTGTAAGTTTGGCGATTCAGATATACGTGAAGCCTTTCATGACCCATTTCCTACTTTTCTACCTCATCATCTGCCGTTATCCACTTTGTACTTCAGCCCTCCAGCAAGAGTGGGCCACAGGTCATCCCCCAAATCCACCAAGCTGCTTTATTTACACTGCTCTGGTTTTGCAAAGGCAGCTGTGGCCTTCTGAAATGCCGTTCACTTTCTCATCCCCTTGGCACACTCATTCCTCTGCATCTTTGAAGTCTTCTTCACCATAACCTCCTTCTTGACAAATCTTACTTTACTCCTCTACAGTGCTGTTTCTTAACCATTTGCTCGTTATCATTTCCTCATCCAAGGAGCCTTTTTAGATACCTTTTCTTAACTGGCCACTCTGCACAATTTGCTATCACAGATAGACTGAACATTTGCTTATGTACTGTGACCCTTTTGAGGGCCATACACCCTGTAACATCTAAGTTTTTTGTCTTCTCCCACCCTCTCCAAGAATCAGTTTTTGCTCTGGTGGCACACGTTGCTATCTGAATGTTTTTTTTGTTTTTGGAACTGGTCTTCTTAAGGTTCACCTTTGGTTTCCATGATCAGTCTTTTCTGATTCTTTTCCTTAGACCATTTCTTCTCAAGATTCCTTTGTAGGCCTTTCTTCTTCTACCTGTCCTGTAAACACTGGCATCCCACAAGGCTCAGTATTTGTTTTGTTTTCCATATTATCCTATAGATGCTTCTCAGGTGATTTTATCTATTTTCTTAGTTTTAATTACCACCTAACATGCTGTTGACTCCCAGATCGGTATCTTCAGTGGAAACAGTTCTGAGCTCCAGCTTCTTACTAGTGCCAAGTCGGGTTCACAGATTGTCAGCATTTAGTATCATCTGGGAGTCTGTTAGAAGTGCAGATTCTTAGGTTTCACCCTGGACCTCCTGAACCAGATCTGCATTTTATCAAGATGCCCAGGTATTTCATACGTGCATTATAGGCTCCAAAGCCCTGGGCTGGACCCAATTACCAGCTCTCTAGCAGACATCTTGAATTACCTGTTCCAGAAGCACATCAGTTCTCATCCCTACTCTTCCTGGTTAATGGTAACCAAATTTACTCAGTCATCTACACAAGAAATCTAGATTGCTCCTTCCCTATCTTTGGTTACCATTCCTATCTATTCTAGCTACTAAATGGCCCTTGAATTTATTCTCACTTCAATGCTCATCACCACTGCTTTCACCTCCGTTTGGGTAGATTATTACAGTCAAGTCCTAATCGATTTCTCTATTGACATCCTCCCCCCTCCCACTCCCCACCAGTTTATCTGCTGACTTGCTAGACTCTCATCCCTAAAATGCAAATCTGATCATGTTACCTCCTCCTGGCTAAAACTCCCTTCAGTGATTTCTCATGGTCCAAAGCCAGGGTTCTTAACCAGGGACCAATCCATTCATACATGGGCTTTAAGAGAGTCTTATGCTTTCCGAAGTTACAAGGAAAATTTTGCATATGTACACTTTTCTAGGGATAGTATACATAGCTTTCATCAGATTTTCAGAAGGTCTGTGACTGAAACAGGTCAAGAACCACTGATCTGAAGGATCAAGTTCAAACTTTCTAGCTTGTCATATAAGGACCCTTTACACCTCCCCCATCTTACTTCCAGTCACTTACCTACAGGAGTTCCAGCTTTAATTACAGACTTGGAAGTTCCCTCAACTTTCATGCCTCTCTGCCCCTGCACATGCTGTTTCTGGACTAACTCTCAAGTTATCTACATGGCCAGTACATGGTGCAGCCTGGATTTGCACCAGAGTCTTACTTCAGAGTTCACAGTTATTCCACTCTACAGTGACTTGTCATTTTCCACTGTGGCCTAGTACACACAAATAAATACACATACACTGAATAAGTTTCGTGAAATCCACCTTGATTTCAAAAGATGCTGGTTGCAGCCCACTGAATTGATACAAGGTTCTATTAAGGAGCTGCAACTCTCAGTTTGAAAAACACTGCACTAGACCTTTGCTGATACAGGAAGTTCTTATTACTGAGAATTTATTATCTTAGTCCCAGAAGCATCAAGGGTTTGAAGTTTCCTAGGAATACAAAAGCTGTCAATAGCGTGAAAGCACTTGTTAATGAATCAACCACTTCTATCAGTCCCCATTCAAACAAGCTACTCCTCTAAACTCTAGCACCTATATCCCTCCCCATCTATTCAATCGCTTTGTCTTTCATGGATACATCAGTGAGCAATTCACTGAAAATCTATTACAAAGTGAAATTACAAATCTTACAAAAGGATGCAAGATACCATGAAGTCAACACACAAAACTGGAAAGGACCAGTTTACAATTGAAGAGGAGAACTATAAATAAGGATAACAATAAGAATTTAAAAAATGGTTCGAAAGAGAGGGATTTGAATGCCAAATGATTAAGGAGAAGCCCTCAGAAAAAACTGAAAAAGCCCTTGAACATTTTGACAAAATCAACCCTCTTAATGATCATGCTGTAAAAATCTCACAGAAAGTTAAATGTACCGTCTTGAAATATCATGCAGTTTTGTTAGAGAAATTAGGCCCAAACAAAAACAATCAATCCTTGATATATTCTTTGTTTGAAGAATTATGTAGCATTCAATTTTATTAAAAGAGACAAAATAGACATATTTCGATAGTGTTTTAGTTATTCCAGTTAGTATCCTAATCACGTCCTGCCCTCTCTGTTATTTACTCAAAAAATTTTGTCCCCCTTTCAAATAGATTCACTTGGTGGTCTTCTGCCTGGTACCAACTTCCCTCAAATAATAACTTCTTGTATAATCCTTTGTTCCCTCATCACCTGACATACAACAGGAGCTTAATAAAAGTTTGTTAAGTGAATAACTCCAGGGATGGCCTTCTCCTCCCTATCTAGTCTCAGTTTCCCCCAATCCAATCAGCATATTGCCACCTTCTCTACAATTCTTCAGTAAATCCCCACTGGCCCCAGAAAAAAAAGTCCAACTCCTTAGCATGCTGACAAATCCTTAATAATCTGCTCTTGCTCTATTTGCTCTCACATCCTGGCCATATTTAACAACTTGTAATTCTCTATAACTAATTCACCATAACTACTTGTAATTCTCTCACACCTCCCACTGCCATGCTTTTTATTATTCCCTCTGTTTGGAATTCTCTATCCCGAATCTTTATACCGAAGGGAAGGCAAACTCCTTCTCCTCCTTCTGTACACTCCACTACCTTGCACCGAATTGTAGCATACACTGACCATATTGTGTCTGTATTGTAACCACTTCCCACCTTGTTCCAAGCTGTTTTTACTATAAAACATTCTACTGATAAAACTAATATACGTTAGAGAAAATACAGGAAAAATATAGGAAACAGAAGAAAGATATGTGTGTGTGTGTGTGTGTGTGTGTGTGTATACCTCTTTATCTCTCACAGCGTCATCATCTTCACAAAGTCACTGGTATCATTTTGTTGTATTTCCTTCTAAGAGTTTTTCATAAGCATCTATTTTTTACATGACTAATCGGAGTGAATGTGCAATGTTGTAGCTACCTGCCCTTTAAAAACAAAGCCAACATTACAGAACAGGCATTTTTTTTGTCACATAGTCATCCTAATTATCACTTGTTAATGGTTACATAATAGCCTATCAAGTGAGTATCTTACAGAAATACTATCTAAACATTCTGAACATTCTGCTGTTGTTGAATATTTAGGTCTCCCTCTTTCTCCCACCTCTCCACTTTTTTTGGCTATTATAATTAAGAGAGAAATTACCATCTTCATACACACAGTTTTCTAATATTTTTGGATTGGTTTATTTCCTTACAATAGATTACTGAAAGTAATAGATATATGAGTTGAGAATCTTTCTTCTTTCAGCTCAAATTTGGGAGGAGACAAATACATACAGGTGTATATTATGTTTCAGTCTCCCCGTAATTTTAGTAATGCTAAATATTTACTCATGTTTATTTACTATTTGTTTCCTCTTTGGTGAATTGTTCCTGTCTTTTGTCCACTTATCTAAATTTCAGTGTTCTAAAAAATCAATTAAAAGAAAGATTTTATTATTTTTTGGGGGGGGAGAGATGAGAGGGAGAGGGAGAGAGAGGGAGAGAGAGAAGGGGCAAAGGGAGAGGGAGAGGGAGAATCCCAAGCAGGCTCCATGCTCAGCACAGAGCCTAATGCGGGGCTAGATCCCACAACCCTAAGATTACGACCTGAGCAGAAATCAAGAGTTGGAAGCTTAACTGACTAAGCCATCCAGGCGGCCCTAGAATAAAGATTTTAATCCTTTGTAGTATTAACTATTTTTTTCCCTCTTCTTGTCTCGGTAATATTTTAGCTGTAAAAGTAATAAAATCTCATTACAGAAATTTTGCAAACTACAGAAACACACTTTAAAAAAAGTCATCAATAATTCTGTCACCCCGACACAGCCACTATCATTATTCCCACTGCTTTTTTTTTTTTTAAATATGTGTGTGTTCTACAAAGTTGTAGTTGTGGTGTGCATACAATTTTAAAACCTGTCTTTTCATTAACACAAGTCTTTTTCTGAAATGCCTTATACAGTCTTCACAATAATCATTTAAATAATACATAATATTCTATGGAGCAGATTGACCATTTCCTTATTACTACATATTCATTTTATTTCTAATATTTCTGTTTCATAAAGAACACTGATAAGCACTTCCATACAAATAGTTTTTTTTCCATATTTTGCACTGTCTTCTCAGGAGTAGGATTAAAGGGCATTGATCCTATCCCTAAAGCAGACAGAGGACACTAATATACCTTAGCTACCAAGTTACTTTCTTAAGAGGTTGAAATAAACCATGCTCTTACTAGCCAACTGAGTACCATGTTTTTCAATTCTGGCTTAAAAAGGGGCCACCTAGTTTAAATTTGCATTTCTTTGACCAGTAGCAATGAACACTGCCCCAGGTTTTCCCATGGTACTTAAATACCTTTGTAAATTTTCTCTTCACGTTCTTTGCCCATACTTCTTTTTATACATCATACCACAGGAATGCCTTAGGAAATACAAACACACTTTGTCATATTTATGTCAAATATGCCTTTTTAGTCTGTATTTAGATTTTGTGTTTTAAATGGCCACAAAACTTTTAAAAGTGATTTTGGTTTTAAAATTTTATGCAGCTAAATTTGTTGAGCTTTCCCTTTGGGAGTTTTTTTTTTCCTATTACTTCCTAAGCGTAAAAAAACTATTCTCCTTGAGAAGCTTGGTAAATATCCATTCATTCTATTTTTTTTTTATAATTTGCTTTTTTACATTGAACTGTTCAATCTAGCTGCCACTTATTTTAGTTTATTACAGGAGATGAGGGTATAAATGCTACCAGCTGTCACAACATCATTTACTGGATAATCCTTTCCACTCCCATCCACTTGCAAAGCATCTTTTACAATAGACTGAATTCTTATATATAACAGTCTCTTTGGGGAATGTAGTATAATATCATCTGTCTCATCTTATACCAGCAGTACTGGTGTTTTCATTATTCTAGTTTTGTATGTTTAATATCTAATAGCATTAGTCACTCATCACTCTTCTTTTAAGGAATTTCTTTGAAAATCATTGTTCTTTAGTTTCCAAATGCAATTATTTGCTGGCTTACCTCTAAGATATAAATTTTGTGAAGGCTGGATTGGTTCATTTCCTTAGAATAGACAAGAACCATATTACAGGGTCATATAGGTAGGAATATTTTCCCCACTCTTTCAACACCTTTTCCCAAAGTTTTCAAAAATAATGTACCAATTTCACTGTAATTATGCCAGCATGAGGATATTTTGAAGACTTTTTTTTCAACATTGGTAAGGGAGAAAGATACCATGCTTCAATTTTTATCTCTCTGCTTATTAGTGATGATAAACATGTGCTTGACATACAGTAGGTGCTTAATCAGTGCATGTTGAATGGCTAAATGGCATGTATGAATCTATATATGTATTTGGGGATGGCAACATTTAAACAAATATTGCGCTTATGATAGATAATGCTGGCTAGATGTTGGTTCATGGGCTCAATACCTGTAGTCCCCCTGCAGAGACGTTCTAGAGGTGCCAAGAACCCCCTAGATTTTGGACCTGAATTGGGGAAAGCCCTAGAAACTCTCTGTAATTTATATCCACCACAGTGTCTGTTTCCAGGTAGGATCAGCTGAAAACTGTCTGAAAAGTTAAGGTAATACCTACCTGCATGCAGCCCAGAAGCAGCCATGATTCGCTCTAGATAGAGCATGCTTCATTTCAAAGCAAAACAGTGAGAAGAAGTGGCAGGTATCTGGGTAGTCCACTGGAAATTGACCCAGGCCCTCGCAGGCCTTAAGCAGGGAATTTAAGTATAGAAGATCCTCCAGTGCCCCACACAGAAAGCAGATCTGATTAACAGGATCAGGCATTTTCCATGAAAGCACACTGCCTTTCTTCTCAACTGGCTAAGTGCAAAAGGGAATAGAGGTCCTTGTTTCAGAGAGGCTTGGTTTTTTTTTTACCCCCTCCCCCACCTTTCATCTGTAGTTTAAAGGCAAGAAGGTTATTTACTTATTTATTTTTGTCCTAGGGATCACCGTCTTTATTTTGAAAAATTTTAATGGAGCAAGAGCTAACAAAGGTAGGTAGTTTCTCTTTGTTTCTAAGGCCACATAAAACTCATTATTAAACACTGGTTCTCTCTGCTCCATCACCTCAGTAGTAGATTCTAGTAGTAAACTTTCTCAAGGATTTCCTTGGTCATGAAAGCTTTCGATTTGATGAAAAGAATTCCATGTTCTTATCTTAACTTCCGTATGCTGAAACTGTGCTCAGGGTTTTAGTCTGAGAAATAAAGCGCCATTTTCTCTGGACTCAAGAGCACCAAGGATGATCAAGCTCATGGCCAACAGTATGAACAACTGGCGTGTGAAAGATGTATCACCAGTTACTACCACCGCCGCTTCATTTCACTCACACAGCCCATAGAGAAATTCAGAGTTTTAAAAATTCTTCTCCTCCAGTATGTATTAAGTACTACCCACATAGCAAGCAAGCCTATCAAGCAAGATGACAGATGCCGTCCCCGCAGTCCTTGTCACACACAGGATGGAGCTGTTTGAAATGTCAACATGAAACTCCAAAAGGACTTCTCTAGCTCCAAGTAGCACCTGAGAACCGCTGTTTCAGAAGCCCTTTCTCCTGAGTGACACTTAATTCTCTCAGTTAGTTGCCACTTGCCTTAGAGATGGCAGCAAAAGCTTCCTTCTTGATTTGTCAGCCTTTTATTTTAAATCTATTCTCATCAGTTTCCCACCTATTTGGAAATCTGTTTGCCACCTCTTTCAAGGACCAGCTCTAAAATGCACCTCTCCCAAGACTTCCACGATTAAT
The DNA here is from genome assembly GCF_963455335.1 of Martes martes. Classification (NCBI taxonomy): domain Eukaryota; kingdom Metazoa; phylum Chordata; class Mammalia; order Carnivora; family Mustelidae; genus Martes; species Martes martes. The sequence continues at coordinate 56,982,475 of NC_137897.1, forward strand.
TTCTGCATAGCGCTAAAATCTCAGCTCATATACATATTCAGTTGGTACCCAAACTGATGTTGTTCCCTAATTATTCTAGCTCTGTGAGTGTCTCTAAAGCATAAGTCCCTTCAAGACAGGGGAATTTCCAAAAAGCTGGGAAAGGAACGTAGAGACTGTCTAGTTAGATCCTTCGCCCCGCCCATTTTCCTGATGAAGAAACTGAGTCCTAGAGAGGTTAATCTTTCCAAGTCAGTTAGCCAAGTCTGCAGAAAAACTAGGCACGGGGCCCAAGTATCCTGACTTTCAATAGAGTGCTTTCCACTATATTGTGTCACCTTCTTCTATTCCACTTGTATCTCCTCAGAATGCCTCGTAAAGTGCTATATTTGTACACAGATCTCTCAGTGAATGCCCAGACAATAAGCAGAAGAGTTTACATAACGGAGAAACTGACTCAAGTAAAGAGGCAGAAAGCATAAAGGTCATTTTCTTACTTCTTTGCATGATGCCACCCTCCGGACCAGTTAATTGCTACTTTGCACATTCCATCAATCAGGCATTGGGCAGCTGTGATAGTGGCCCCTCCTACAGCTGCTGCGTAGTCAAATATCCCTTCAGTGGCTGGGCAGTCATAACCTTCGAGCAAACATCAGAAGAGCTTGTTACAAGATGAAGTGGAGAAAGAAGAGGTGTGATACTGTGATTTACATAATAAGAAATACCCCTAGGTGATCTTCATCCCCCATGTCTGACACCCAGCTCCTCAAACTGTTTCCTAAGTGAGGAGAGCAGTAAAATTGTCTCTGTTGTGTTAATGAGGTGACTTGTGGATCACACCTCAGGATCAGGGTGGGGAGATCCAGGTGATTGGAAGTTAGAATTACCAGTTCTACCCCCTGACCTCCTCCTGTGAGAGGAAGGGGCTGGAGATTCAATGACCCATGGGCCAAAGAGTCAATCAGTCATGCCTATGTAATGAAGCCTCCATAGAAACTCAAAAGGCTGGCTGGGAGAGGTTCTGGTTTGGTGAGCGTGGAGATGTGGGGGGAGGGTGATGCCTGGAGAGTGCGTGGAAGCTCCACACCCTTTGGTTATCCCTTGCCCTATGCATCTTTTCTATCTGGCAGTTCTGAGTTATATCCTTTTACCATGAACCAGTAATCTAGTGAGTAAGTGGGTTCCCTGAGTTCTGCGCCCTGTCCTAGCAAATTCAACCCAAAAGAGGGTGTTTGTGGGAACCTTCTGATTTATAGCCAGTCAGTCAGAAGCACAGGTAACAAGCTGGGCTCGTGACTGGCATGTGAAGTGCCGAGCAGTCTTGTGGGATGGAGCCTTTAACCTGTGGGACCTGATGCTATTGCCAGGTAGACAGTGTCAGAATTGAGTCGAATTGTAGGCCACCCAGCTGGTGTCCTGAGCATTGCAGGAGGTGTGGGAGGAAAGCCCCACCTCCACACATTGGAACTGGGCTTAGAACCCTACTGGGAGGAGTAGTTTGAGGTGCAACAACAGCATATATTACCAAAAAGCTACTGTGCTAACATCAGCTTCCAAATGAGAGATAAACATCTCCAATGTTTGGCAAAGAATTTTTTGAAGTGTTGGAACTAGAAAAGCTAAACCTTCAAGATTAGCTAGTCACATCCTACAGACGGAGAAACTGAGTCCCGAGAGGTGATATGTCTTCTCTATGATCACACAGAGCCAGGCCTGGGACCCATGTCCCTTGACTCACCCATTTCCCAGACCAGGGTTCTACCAAACCATGATGTTTCTCTAGACTAGCCTATCGGCCACCTACAGTTTTTTAAAAAAATACAACTGTTCAACCTGAAGCAGGGTTGAAAACTTAGCTGGAACATAAATATGTACTCAAGTTAAAATATAAGGTCATGGGACAGTTACATAAGCATACATGCAGCCAGACCCAATCTGGGCACTACTATTAGGGCTTCAGCAACTAAAAGATCTTCCCTCATCTGACCCACCATTCAGTTTTGCTCAGTTCATATGGTTTGCTCGGTAAGTGAGATATGTATATCTAAACTAAGAGATTAAGACGGTGGTTAACACATTAGTTCTTAATTAACAAATATGAAAGACCATCATGCAATCATAAAATGAGTGGTTACAATTTACAGATGGAGGTCATCTACCTCCCATCATTACCCGGTAATGACTTTACCTAGCCCATATTCTATGGAGTCTGGATGATCGTCATCTCCTTCTTGGCTGACCTTCTGGAGATGCTGCAGATAGGCATCAGTGTGGAAGGTGGCCATCTCCTCCATGGAAGCTACTTTGGGCTTAACTATCCTAATAATAACAGAGAACAAAGAGAGGTGAGTGACTCAGACCCAGAGTATGCCAGAAACTGGAAGCAGGAGCCAGCAGTCTGAGCAGAAAATACAACTCCCAGCTTCCAGTTCCAGTGGGCTGAAATAATGAACACCTTCTGTTCTCCTACTGCACCATCTAGTCCTCACTTCCTCACATCTATATAATGATTCCATTAATAAGGGGTGAGAGGGCAGATCTTCCCCCTGAGTTTATAGGTAGGTTAAAAAAAAAGTGAGTAATTATATTTAAGTTAAACAGATACTGGACCAACTTCACTCTGGAAGTTACAACTTGCATGACAAACTAGTAGGCGGAGATATTCTCATTTGAGTCAGTTCCTAATTGGTATATATAATCCTTTCAGCTATATTTTTACTTTATTTTTTTTTTACTTTTTTTTTTAGAGAGGGAGGGAGAAAGCGGGAAGGCAGGGGGGAGGGACAAAGGGAGAGGGAGAGAGAGAATCTTAAGCAGGCTCCAGGCCCAGTGCGGAGCCCGACATGGGGCTTGATCTCACAACCCTAAGATTATGACCTGAGCCAAAAATCAAGACTGAACTCTATATTTAACTTTAGTAGGCAACTGTATTTTCATGACTTTTGAATTTGGAGCCAGAGAACTGGGCACCTCTTTCTAACTCCGTACTTAACAGCTTCTCATCTATAAAGTAGGGAGATCTAATGGGACATATGTGAAGATTAAATGATAACATGAAAATGCTTTATGGATAACTATCATTATTATTAATATTAAAGGATAAAATATGGCAATTCAAAACATAAAAGTTTCTCTACTTGGTGTGCCACATCTACCTCTGAGGAAAAAGAGAAGGGGCAAACTGGTTGGACCTGGGCTTCACTCAGAAGCTCTCAATCAACTCCTCACAACAAGTGACAAATAGAAGTGACTGAAAGAGGGGCACCTGGGTGGCAGCTGAACGTCTAACTCTTGGTTTCGGCTCAGGTCATGATCTCAGGGTCGTGAGATGAAGCCCTGGGTCAGGCTCTGTGCTCAATGCGGAGTCTGTCTGAGATTCTCTCTTTCCCTCTGTCCCTCCCACCACTCTCTCTCCTTTTCTCTCCAATAAATGAAAAAATCCTTAAAAAAAAAGAAGTGACTGAAAGAATACAGGGTGACTTTAAGCTTACAGCAGGACTTATCATGTCTAACCTCTAGCTGCCTACTCCCCATTTCCTCTCCCTGACTCTGCCATTGCCACTCAAAGGGTAGTCTATGGACCAACAGCAGCAGCATCACCTAGAAGCTAATTAGATATGCAGAACTTCAGCCCCTGCCCCCTGCCACCGATTTCCTGAATCAGTATTTAACAAGGTGATTCATAAGTACATTCAAGTTGGAAGAGCAATGACCTAAGTCACAGGGAGGTAGTAGTGTGGTGGTTTTTTATGTTTGCTGAATGGGAACTCAGCCATGAGTTTTTCATGAATTAATATGATCATAGAGGCTACTACTATCGCAAAGCAGGTCAGAAAAATCCTGTAGCTCAGTCTCGAAAAAATCATATATAGGGTCAAGAGCCAAGGATTCCTGCTTCTCCTTCAAGAAAGTATGCCTACATCCTCAGAGGTGACAAATCTGCACATTAAAATATAAATGTTACAGTTTCTTGGACTATGTTTCCCAGCCCTAACAGGTGTCTTTTCTAGCATCCTTCCTCTTGTTTAACAAATATGGAAAGCCTCTCTGCTTAATAGCAAGGGAATGGGACAGTTTTGCTTTGCACTGATTTCTTGTTTGTCTTAAAGTAACTTTTGAAAAGTTAAATAACTGTGGGATGCCTGAGTGGCTCAGTCGGTTAAGTGTCTGCCTTTGGCTCAGGTCATGATCCCAGGGTCCTGGGATCAAGTCCCACACTGGGTTCCTTGCTCAGGGGGAGTCTGCTTCTCCCTCTCTCTCTGCCTGCCTCTTCCCCCTGCTTGTGCTCTCTCTCTCTTGCAAGGAAATAAACAAATAAAATATTTTTTAAAAGAAAAGTTAAATAAATGGAAGGCATGTAGTTCTTATGTCTAACACACATATGGGTTAAAAAAATATGGTACTCCTGGGACGCCTGGGTGGCTTGGTTGGTTGGGCAGCTGCCTTCGGCTCGGGTCGTGATCCCAGAGTCCTGGGATCGAGTCCCACATTGGGCTCCTTGCTCGGCAGGGAGCCTGCTTCTCCCTCTGCCTCTGCCTGCCTCTCTGTCTGCCTGTGCTCACTCTCTCTGACAAATAAATAAAATCTTTAAAAAAAATACGGTACTCCATAAATGATTTTGTTAATAATAAGGATAAAATTTGAAAGCCTATTACACAAACTTCTGGGAGATAAATGAAGCATACCACACAAGCCCGTGCAGACACTCACCTATTTGGCCAGACAATGTCATAAATAATCCTACAAGACAGGGCTGTAATATTTACTCTTACAAAGATTAACGGCAAGTTCATTTTTTTTTAAAGAAGCACTTAACTCTGAGTTAAGCACTTAAAAGAAGCACTTAACTCTTAGCTGAGATATTTAATAAATATCTAATAAATATCTATTTATTAAATAGATATTTAATAAATATCTAATATTTACTCTTACAAAGATTAACGGCAAGTTCATTTTTTTTTAAAGAAGCACTTAACTCTGAGTTAAGCACTTAAAAGAAGCACTTAACTCTTAGCTGAGTTCTGGTCTGGTTGCAGTTTTGCTTTAGTCTTGATTTGTCTCCAGGCTTACTGCTAATAGTTTGGTGGTGGTGATGGGGTGTCTAAAGGTCTGAAGTTGAACACACACCCTCACATCTGGCTTGGAAACAAATACATACAAACCCCAGAACACCTCCTAGCCAAACATCTATTCCCCCCCTCATCAGATGGGTTTTAGTGTCCTAATGTACTCTCCTCAAAATCTCCACAGAGCACCTATCCCTAGAATACTCTCCCTTCCAGCAACAGAGTCTTATTTCTAATGGATCTTAACTACTTCAGGCATTTTTCTTCAGGTCTTCTTAATTCTTCAAGAACTTTCACTAGGTTACAGATAGATTACAAACACTGATTACAAAAAAATTGAAAAAAAAAAAGATTATTCTCCTTCTAATTTGCTCCACTGTGAAGTAGGACATTAAGGCTAGAACACTTAGGTTCAGGGCTCTGTTCATGAAAGACAACTTACCTCATTTGCTTATGCAGTGCATATGCTTCAATCAAAGAATGTACCATGCTGGCCTAAAAACATCAACAAAAAAGAAAAAAAAGCAAGAAAAAAAAAGGCAGAATACAAGTCTCTTAAATGTTTAATTCAGAGAAATACCATCGACTTCATCATCCTGAACAAAGAAACTAACTTTTAACCCCCTCTTTTTACTTAACAGTTACAATGCACTTTAGACAAATTGCTAAGGCGAAAGCTACCGGGCCTTACCGAGGTAGGGGAACATTTCTCTCCTGCAGCGTCTTCCCCACTTCAGGGATCCCTTGTAGTAGAGACACCAACCCCTCAGTGCCATCCCCTCCCCCGCACTCCTACCTCAACCGGTGCATTGGACGCCCCGCAGATAAATGCTGCGCTCTCAGAAACTACAAGGGAACACTTCCCCGATCACCTGGTGCAGCTGCCCAAATTTCTGCTGATTTTCCCCAGCCCAATCCTCAACCCCTTCCTAATGCCTCGGGTCCAAAGGCCCCCACCCCCACCGCAAAAGCCCACGGTCTTTCTCCCCCACCTCTCTTACCCGTTTGGGGACTTTGGCCAGGGAGTCGCACATGCTGACATACTCGGGACTGTAGATGTAAACTGGAGGCAGCGACTGCCCACTGTCCGCCGGTTCCTCCGGCTCCTCCATCTTCCAGTTGCAGCCGTTCCGGAGCCGCCGTCTGGATCCGGCTTTTTTCGGACTCAACCCGGGCTCCGGTTCCTGCTCCTCTGAACGGCCGCAGCGGTGCTCCCTGGTCAACATTCCCTCCTATTCGCGCTGTCGCCAGAGACACTGTCCCAGCTCCCCATCCAGTTGAAGGAATGCATGGGCCTTCCCAGGCCAGAACCTCTTCATTTAGTGACCACGGCTCAAAAACGGGAGGCCGGCAAATATAAAAGCCCAAAGAGCAGCCAATTAGGATCAATATTTTATGGCACAAATAAGCACGGTCAAAACTAACCATCCTTGTTGCCCTACGGGGCCATTTGAGATGAGGTCAGACCAGCTTTAGAGCATGCTGGGAGATGTAGTTTTGAGGGGTTCGGGTAGCGGAAGAGCCGGGGCTAATTACTAAAATAGCCGCGAATGTGTTTTAGTGCTTAAAAAAAGAAAAGAAAAAAAAAAAAAGCAGGCTCAACTCTTTACGCATCGTTTCAATCTGCAAATACAGCCATATAAATATTTAAAAACGACACAGTTTGACCACCAGGAGCCCAACAGCACCGAGCTACATTAGACAGGCTTTTGTGTGTGTGTGGTGGTGGGGGGGACTAATTAATGGTGCAAAGGGTTGGGAAAGTTTGCACAGTAAATTCTGTACCACAACTTTAGTTTATTCCTTTTCATCATTAATCCATGTCCATGTAGGAGTTAACAATATCAATAATTTACTCTGGCAAAGCCCAGAGCACTTTCCTAAGAGGCTGGCCGGTACTCTGGAAATTGCTTTGTAGATTTCAATCAAGCAATGATGTCAAATTACTCTTTGAAAATTCATGTGGAGTAAGGGGGTAAGCAGATACTTTCAGTGATGTTTGGAAACTGCAGCTCCCCTTCCCTCCCTCCTTTTGCTTCTGTAACTATACAAGGGTTACTTACATATTTTAGGTTTAGTGTGAGGGTCTACATTAACAATATCCTGAAGCAGTTCTAGAATTATCATCAGTATTTCTGCATTCCTGGAAGCCCCTATGATATGATGCAAGCTGGCTAATGCTCAAGCCTCCACCTCTCACATTAACCTGAAGTGACCTAGGAACACCCCTCAGACAATCCAATATCCTTACTTCCTTTAAAACCTGGCTTGCTTTTTTGACTCTTTAAACACTTACAAAGCATTGTGATATGCACTTGGATATTTTATCTCATTTCATTTTGCAAAAGATGAAATCCTATGAAGGATGTTGTAATATGCCCATTTTACAGAGGCAGTTTAGAGAGAACAAATAACTGTTCAACGTCACACGCTTACTAAGCAGAAAAGCAGGAATTCAAAACCAGGTCTGCCTGACACTGAAGCCTTTGAACATTCCCTTTACTATGTAAACTTCATTTCTCCAGGATGACTTTGTGTTAAATTTAACTTTGCTCAACCCTCTATTTAGTATTCCCTGAATATTTAGCATTCTGGAAATATTCTCCCCCCTGTGATGTGTTCTTTAACTTATGCTCCCATAGCAACTAGTTCAAAGTTCTGTGATCAGTCATTCATCAAACATTTATCTGACATCAGCTAAATGTACACTACAGCTAAAGATTCAGTTCTCAAGATGAATTACAATCTGATCTCTGCTCTCAGGGAATATGCATTCTTGTAGAGATGATGTAGATGTAGATGATGTAGAGATGTACACAAGAAACTGATGTAGATGTAGATGATGTAGAGATGTACACAAGAAACTGTATGCAATGCAGCAGAGTCAGATAATGAATATAGGATGCTTAGATTATTTAATAAATAAACATTGAGTATTTAATAAATGGCAACTAGGATTCCTACTCAGTGGCATTTGAGATGGTCTTAGTGCGTGGATAGGATTTTACTTGGTGGGGATGAGAGCCAGGGGAGGACACACTGACTAGAAACCACACACGCATAAGCAAAAACAACAAGGAGACCATTTCTAGTCGAGTGAAGGGACTGGATCATGAAGTGTTTTGAATGCCAGACTAAAGAGAATAGACTTCATTCTGTGGAAAATGAGGAGACATTTAAACAGAAACCTTAAAAAGAAAAGATTTCTACAGCAGTGGCGGGTAGGAAAGATTAGCTATTGAAAGACTAGAGGCAGTCGGAGTGTTCCAGTGGTCCACATAAAAAGTAATGGATGGTTCAAACTAGGGTAGGGGCCACAGAAACAGAGAAGCCACTACCCGTTCCCCCCACCCCCCATCCTGGATTGTCATCTCTCACATGGACTTTCTGCAGTATCTAACAGGTTTCTACTTGTACTCTTGCAGAACTACAATCCAGTCTTTTTGTAGCCACCAGAATGAACTTGGGAAAAGAAAAAAGTAAATCAGATCTTGTCACTTTTTAAAGCCTCCCCTACCTCGTGATGACAATCTTTTGAGCCAGGAAGAAGAATGTAAATTTTGGAAGTGCCTGTTTGTGGAAGTTAGGAGGAGAAAAAGATGCCAGAAAGGAGAAAAAAAAGAAATAGTTGGTTGAGAACAAGTGTGGTACAGTTTCACAGAAATCGAGGGATGATGTGGGTTATAAGAAGGGAGAGGTAGTAAAAACGTCATTGCCATTAGGAGCTCACTGATGTTCTCCAAACAAAACAAAACAAAACAAAACAAAACAAAACAAAACACCAAAAAAACCAAAAAAACCAAAAAACCAAACCAAACCAAAAAAACCCACCAAACCAAACCAAAAAACTCCATCAAACACCACAAGGCAGGGGAGGAAGCCAGACTGCAAGGGGTTAAGGAGTGAAGACTGTCAAGTGTAGCTTCCTCTTTGAAGAAATTTAATTGTGGAAGGAAGGAGTTAGTATATCAGGGGATGTAGAATTCATGAATGATTGTTTTTAAGACAAGAGAAATGCATATGTTTACAGACAGAGGGGAAGGAGTCTGTGGGGCTGTAGGAGTTCACTGAAAGGTGAGATCATGACAGGTTGGCAATATAAACAAGAGATGAGATTTGCCCTGGGTCTTCAGGGATAGGCAGTGAGAGGAAGAGGGCAGGATACAGGATGGCCAACTGACACCCTAAAATCTAGACCAAAAAAAGATGACACGAAAATGGATTGTTCTATGTGTTCTTTCAGATCCAGCAGCAGGTAGCTGAATACTTCAATGCACTTCTAAACTGGAAACAGTATCCTCATTTGGCATACAATGTGGCAAGATGATTCAAGTACAGAGAAAGATAAATTGTTGCAATGAGGCTCTGAAATTGGCGGCGTATTCTTGCAGCAAATTTGCAGGGTGGCAGGGTGGCTGGACCCTTGTTTATGGTTAAGATGGAGCACAATCCATGCCACAGGTCCCTAATCTCAATTTGCTACATGCTTAAGCCCCAGATGGTCCTTAAATTGGGAAGAAAACCCTTCTCAAAGCACTGGATTTGCAGTTGGAAGACTTTAAGTTCAAAGGAAGGAGGTTGAATTTTGGCTCCAAAGTTTACTGCTGTGGGGACCCTGGGTAAATTCCTTGACTCACACTCTTCCACCGTTATTGCTAAAGCTAGTTTTTGAACCAGCAAGGTCAGGTTGGGCTGTGCCACTTCTTTTAGTGATCTCTCCTGTTTTCACTTGCTGGCAGAAACAGGCAGAAGGGGAAGCAAACACGTTACAAAGGCACTACTCCTCTGGCTACCTTCTTTGTGCATTTCTGTCCATACAATCTGCCCACTGATGCCTCAACTGTACTTAACAGACTGACCCTTGTTTTAATGTCTTTTCCTTGGAGAGTTTCATTGTCGAGAATGTGAACTCTAGAGTCAGACTGCTTGGGCTCAAATTCCAGCTGTACCACTTATGAGCTGTTTGATCTTGAACAGTTTGCTTAAGTTCTCAGCACCTCAGTTCCCTCCTCTGTAAGATGGGGATGATAATAGTCTCTAATCTCACACGGTAATTGTGAAGAATAGAATAGAATAGAATAGAATAGAATAGAATAGAATAGAATAAGGTGGTTCATACCAGCTGCCTTATAACAATGTCTGGCATTTGGTAAGCACTCAAATATTATCATCCAAGAGATATTATGCCAAGTATTCCCTAATTTGGAGGAAAGTCTCCCCGCATTGTTTCCTTACCCCACACCACTACTGCAAGAGTATTGCTTGTGGTTTGAGAATAGGTCCTTGGCTTTGAGGCCTAGCCTTAAAAGAAATCAGACTTCTGCTAAATATAGGGCAACCATATAATCCAAACTGGGACACTTTTGAGAGTGACAAAGAGTGCTATTAATAATTATGCCAGGACAACAGGCATAAATGGAGACTGTCCTGGGCAAACCAAGCCCTAAGGTCACTCAGGTTTAATAGGAAATGAAGACTAAATGTGGACAACACTGTATTTATCTCCACTGCATTAGTGTAGGTACTAGGTGTTAGGTACCTAGCACCTAGTACCTACACTAATTGGTAAGTGCAATGGGGGATAGTAGAGGTTTTTGTGAGCTGTGGCTAAGAACAACTTTTGCCCCACCAGTTGCATAAAACTCCCACAGTGTAGTAAAACCTAACTAACCAGGATGGGACTGGAGACTGGTTCATCCTTACTGAATAAACCCTCACTTGTTACACAAAGGTTAATAGGTAGTATAAAGAAGATTCTGCCAAGTATTTATAATACTTAGGAGACCAAATAATCTTTAAGTACCCTCCAGTGGTACAGAAGCACCATTTGCACACAGTTGTAATTCTGAGTAAAAATCAGTCTTATTCATTCGTCAGAACAGGTCCCCTATCATTATGATGAGCTCTGGGTGTTATATGTAGTGATAATTCACTAGAATCTACTCCTGAAACCAATATAGCACTGTAAGGTAACTAATTTAAATAAAAATTTGGGGAAAAAAAGAATAGGTCCCCTAAAGATGTCACTAAGCCCGTTTTAATTTAGTGAACCTAGTTTTGAGTGGGTATGTGTTTGAAAGATAAAAGTGCATTTCTTTACATATATTATCTAACATGTTCTACAATGTATAATATAGGATTTCTGTGTTAATATTATTCCACTTTGACCCAATTAATGAGCTTTGGCTGTACTGTACAATTAAACAGAGTATGTAAGAGAGAGCCACCAAAGAAACTCCAATCACAAAAACACACATAAAGTTTGGCACACTGGCATCAGACGTGATTTAATTGGACATTCCAATTTTTAATTCTATTTTCAAAACATAAGAGCTTTAAAAAAAAGGTCCAAGGTGTCTTTTAGTACCACATGCTTAAAATGAAGAAAACACAAATCGAGTTTTCCAAAAAGTTGCTTTCAATGTGAAGTAGCACTGTATGGAGAGCGTAGTAATGGACAACTTAGTAAACCCCAGGGGACTGCAGCCATCAGGGTTAGTTCAGGCAACTTAGCTTAGCAGGGGAGAGAGTGGCGGTTTTCACCTGGTGCCACTCCAGACGTACTTCCTGTGGTTTGCGCACACTTGCAGCCAGTGAAAAGACCAACAGTTTCAGAACAGGTTGTAAATTCTCTTTATCAGCGATCAGAAAATCACATGATCTGAAAGCTACGTACTGTGTATTTCCATTTGCTCTAAGAGACCTACTAAAGAGGTCAGCCATCCTCTCTCATTTCCACTATCTGTTTTCTCTTACCCTATTTCCTATGCTCACTTATTCATGTACTCAAAAGATTGTCATTGGTTCAGTGAGAATTGTTTAAAGAGCTCCGTGTCCCCATCCCCATTCTTGGAGAAAAATCTGAAAAGTCTGAAAGAAAGGAAAGGATTGAAGTAGGTAGTTACTTGAGTGAAAACAGGGAGTTTAAGTAGAGTTTTTACACATAAATAAGGGGAAGGAGAGTGCTATGGACTGAATATGTATCTCCTTCTGATATTCATACCTTGAAGTCTTATCCCCAGTGTGATGGTACATAGAGGTGGGGGGTCTTTTGAAGGTAATCAGGATTAGATGAAGTCATGAGGGAGGAGTTCCCATGACAAAATTAGTACCCTTATGAAGAAGCAGAAGAGATGAGAGTACCTGCCCTGCCCACCCCTTTCTCTGCCATGTGAAGACAGCAGGAAGGTGGCCATTTGCAATCCAGGAAGATGGTCCTCACCAGGTGCTGAATCTGCTGGCACCTCCACCTTGGACCCCTCAGCCTCCAGAGACTTGGAAAAATGAATGGTTGTGGTCTAAGCTACCCAGTCTACTGTCTTTTGTTATAGCAGCCTGAACTAAGGCGGAAAGTTAGGAGAAGCATTCTTCAAACAAGGCTACTTTAACATGAGACTGGGGAAAATGACTTAAGGATCCCTCCATTACCTTGGGTACGTCAGCCTGGAGGCCATGGTCACTACCCATCCACGTAACAAACACATATTTACATAGGCTGCCCAGTGTAGATACAGAGAGATATTCAGACACATCGAAACTACTCACATTTAGAAAAACTGCCATGTATGCTTAGTCATGCACCCAAATACAGGCATTTACAAGAAACAGATAGAAGCCCACAGACACCAAAATACGCATAGCTATGAACACTAACTAGAATCAGTGAGTGAAAATGCAAGTGAGGAATTTCAGAACAGATGGGAAGGTAGGGAGTTGCTGGCGGGTCTAGGGCTGGATGCTGGAGAAAGTGAGTAGGTGAGTGAGACAGAGACACAGGTAAGGACCACCAAGGAAGGACTGCTTGGTAAGGCAGCTGTAGACTGGACTGCCGGGTTCCAGTGTGCCAAAGACAGAGACTTCAATTGCCGTGCATGCTGTGTGTCAGCCCACTCTTCATAGACAAAGGTTGGAGCACAAAGCTCTCTTCAGGGCAATAACCTACTTCTGATTCCTTCTCTACTCCTCTGGTGTAAGATGCCACACAGGCATCTTCTCTTCTCCTTTCCTTTTGGGAACTGGGCTCCTGGCTCCCAGGTTATTCTGCATTTTCTGCTACAAATACATCTCTGAGTACCAGTCATCTTCACATGATGTGACTTCGGTTATCAATACAGAAATTCTTAAATATAGATGCTGCACTTGCATTTTTTGATATTTCCCCAAAGGGGAGTAGCAATTATGTATGCAGATACAGAGAAGACAAAAACAGGGAGGATAATTCTACACAGAAAGGAGTTCACCACTCTGTGGGAGGCAACATGTGAGTAAAGAAGGAAACAACGATTTGGTACTCTCTTTTCCCCAGAAAAGGCACTTAGAATAGGTATTTCCAAGTTATGGCAGTATAAAAATCCAACAATTCAGGGTTTACCCACTTGGAAGAATGTCCCAAAGCAGCCCCCCACTCATTCACACAATAAAACTACACATGAGAAAAACCAAACTTTAGCAGTAATTATGGATACCCGCTCTCCAAACAGTAGTTAAAAAACTACGTTTGTAACAGATCTAGAGAATAAAAACACATGCAAACTCTCAGGAACCGTGAAAGAATTAAGGCCTAGGACGGAGAGCCGGGGGCAGCGTATTCCCCCAGGCCGTGGTTCACTTCTAAAGCAATTAGTTTATCGGAACTTTCCACTCTTCTTGGGTGGGATGGAATGGAAAGGGGCAGGGGAGGAGTGATCAGGCCAACATGCTTCAGTCTCATGCACAATCAACGGAGGCAGGAACCAGCTGTCAAAAGACTCCCAGCAGCAAGGGCCCACAGGCCTCACTGCATGGCGCAGATGCTGTGGGGCAGGAACTCCTGCACGTAGGTGGCAGCTGCCTTGGAGAGGTAGGTCATGGTGCCAAACCTGCCACTGGGTGCACTGTCATACAGAAGAGTACAGATGCCAGACGCAGGATCCTTGGCCAACATGGTGTCATCTGCACCGAGGGTTTTCTGTTTGGTTTTTAAGGGTGGGAGAACACAGGGGAAAGGCAAGATTACTAATCCTACTGATTAAAGTCCTGATTAGGATAACTCAGAGCCTCCTCCCCATTGCCAACTAGTTGGGTCTTAGGCTGTTTAGGTGGGAAGGGATCAGAGTTCAGCACAAAATGTTGAATATGAATTTCTGAACATGCAGTTTTCACTAGGTTCCCCAATCCTATAGCAGTATTTGTATTGATTGCTTAGAATTCTTGAAAGTTAAAGATAACAGTTAATTAAATGAGTTGTGTCTGTTAAGTGTCAAATGTTAATAATGACAAATCACCCCAGAAAGACTTTGGTCTGAATCTTTCTAATCTTTCTAATACCACTGATTTCAACCTATATTATTTTATCTTGCGTTTGATCCTGATTTCTTTCCAAGTCAACTTAATTCAAATAGACTGTAAGCTTTCCAAGCTAGAGTTTATGCCTAAAAGGGATCACATTTTTTTTTGTTTGGATATGTGGACTAAAAGCAATCCAGAATTTTTAAAATTAGGACTGTCCTGGAAAATAAAAATAATTTTTATTTCTTTTGCATTCCCCCACAGTGCCGAATAGAATGAAACACCTATTAACACATTTTGGAGATTTTCCTATTGACAACAGTGCATGGCCTTCACCTTAGCATTCCTACTCTTCATCTAGGAAACATTTGGAAAGCTTTCAATAAAAAGTTTGCATTTCTTAAACGGGGTTAATTTCCTGGAGGAAGACGTATTGAGAAAAATTTTAAATGTAGAATTAAAAGTTTCACTTTAATATTGTCCTATAGGTAAGTAGCGAATGCAGAAACAAAACCAAACCAGGGCAAAAATCAAACCTTCTCTTTTCCCTAATAGTCCAAAAAAGGATATGCTATCCCACAGTCTCTTACTAAGTCCTTCTTGCTACAGAAAGTCAATTGATAAGAATGAAATATGATGAAAAGCATACAAGCCTCATGAGTTCCAGGCAACTTTACCATCAAATACAATAGCAAAACACTTGGTGAAAGACAGAGGTCCTCCCACCACCTACTTCTTTAGCCATCAGAGCTCAGAGCCACTCACTACAAAGGGGGCCCAGAAGAGAGCTATGAGAAAGAGAGTGCAAGAGAGAGACCTTGGCTTCCTGAAGCACTCTGCAGTCAGGTTAGTGTCAGACATTCCCCTGTGAGGAAACAACAGGGTTGTCGCCGTTTGCCTACCTGTTCTTGAAGGAACAAGTCATTAGCAATATGCACTATTTTTTCCACGGCAATGATGCTTCCTATGCTATGAATTTCAATATCTGCCATCATGGTGAGGACAAGGATGGCTTCAACCAGAAGCTGGCGGTATTCGGGCTGAGGTACACGATTCAAGACCGACTCCACATGAACAGAGAATTTAATCTCGCCTGGAGTCATCTGTGATAGAGAAAAATAGAATCAATTCCTGAGAGCCCATCATCCGGGAGGCATCAATCACCTATTCTGAAAGGCAGTAAAAGCAGTGTAGCCGAGAGTACTGCTCAGTCTCCTTCAAAGTACCTGAGTGAGTAAATTGGTTCAATCTTTTTGGAAGGCAATATGACAATGAATAACAAGAGACATAAAAGTGTCAGTGCCCTCTAACCCACAGTCCTATTTCAGAGCCTTCGTCCTAAGTAAATAATTCAAGAGAGGAAAAAAATAGCCCCATGTGCAAGAGCGTTTACAGCAGCATTAGTCACAAGTGTAAAACCAAAAGTAATCTAAACACGGGAATGGTTGTGTAAATAATGGCACATCATGGGACAGCAACTTCATGAGTTTTTATAGAGTCATTTAAGAGAGTAAATATGATGACTGTGCATAAAAGAAAAATCTAGGCGGAACTTAAAGTTGTATTTACATGATGACTACAATTATGTAGAACATTTATATACTGTTAGATTAAAATGGGCAGGAAGAAATAAAAAAGTTACTTTAGGGTGAACGGGATTGAGGAATAAGTTTGGGTAAAACAGTATTGAGTATGTGGTGGCACTGGAGATTTGGACTTTATTTTTATTTTTTTAAAGATTTTATTTATTTATTTGACACAGAGAGAGACAGTGAGAGAGGGAATACAAGCAGGGGGAGTGGGAGAGGGAGAAGCAGGCTTCCTGCTGAGCAGGGAGCCCGATGTGGGGCTCGATCCCAGGACCCCAAGATCATGACCTGAGCCTAAGGTAGACGCTCAATGACTGAGCCACCCAGGCACCACAGAGATTTGGGCTTTAAAGGCCAAGGTTCAAGCCCTGTCTTTGTCAGTTACTAGTTTTATGACCTTGAGCAATTTGTTTCCCTTAATTTGTTTCCTTTTCTATAAATTGGGAATTACGATCCCTTCTTTGGGCTATCTCATATACCTGTGTTGAAGATCAAAGTAAAGAGCATGTGAAGGTACTTTGAAGACTCGTAAAGGTACCATTCAGGTATGTATTGTTATTAATTACACTAATATTTCAATCTTGCTTAAAAACAGAGAAAGGACAAATAGAGGACACAGTGTTCTTTATTAGAGAAGAGGCCTCTAGGTAAGAGGGAAACCCTGAAGCATAGCATTAGCTTTCTCCCCTGGCCCCTCCAGCCATTATCTGCAACAACGCCAGTGTTTCTGAGAATTTTCCACTATCCAATCTTACTATTCCTAATTTGCTAATTCTAGTTCCTTTGTTGGTTTTGTATAAAGGCTATTTTTATCATTTCTATGTGATCAGGCCAGAAGGGAAATATAAAGGCACCTGATAACATATGTGTGTAGTTCATGGCAATGTTTTCCAACCATAGTTACATATTAGGCTCATTCTAAGGATTTTTTTTTAAGTACTGATAATCACGCCCCATCCCTGGAAATTTTAATCTGCTAAATTCGAGATGGGCGCTCAGGTTGCTGTGGCATACAGTTTGAGCTGTAGTTCATCATCTAAAAGTCTCCAGGAACCCTACTAGAGAAAGGTGGGGATGAGAAGGATGGGAACATGAGAGGTCATCCATTCTTAGATCTCTATCTTGTCTGTCCTCTCTGACTCAGGCCACACTCACACAAACCAGCCTAATTTAGTCAACCATTAAATGAGGCTGTCCTTATATAATTCATAAAATACGTAATTACTCTCTCATATTCCCATTCTGTTTTCAAAAAACATTCTCTCCTTTCTTCCAATGCACTCCACATTTAGTTGATTTGGAGTCATAGAACAATTATTTTGAAAAATGATCCCTGAAATACTTTAGCTATACAATCAGTCACATACATAAATGTGAAAGACACAAAATCTCACCTCTCTAGTGGTTGAAGAAGGAAGCACAAAACCTTCCACAGAGAGTCCGTGACACTGCAAGACAGCAAAAACATGTTGTCACCAAGGATATACTGACAACTGGGGCCTGTAAGGAGACACTTAGCATTTCTGAGTGTGCTCCATTGGGTAGATGCTGAGTAATCCCAGGCCAGTGAAAGGCCCTGCAGCCCAAGTGTCCTTGCCAAGGGGTTGTAATTACTGTGTTGCATGAAGCACGGGTGGACTACAGGACATGCAGGGTTTACCCTCTATTTAAAGGAGTGGGAGGGATAGAGAAGGTCTACCTTCTGGGAGAGACTAGCCCCAAAGATTCAGAGACTATCTGAGAGGTCTCATGCTAGGTCCCAGATGCATCACTAATTGGCTTTCAGAAAGATTTTTAGGCTGAAGAAAACTCAAAACCTGCACTTGCAGACATGTATAGTTACTGCATTTTCTAGTGAAGCATCCCCCATCAGCACTGCTGATGATGCCCTCATCTCGCTGTACTTTTTCCCATAGTACTTGTCATCTTTTAACATTCTAGATAATTTACTTATTTATTTTATTTATTCTTTATTGTTTGTCTCTCCCTGGGGGAATGCAGGTTCCATAAGGGCAGAGATTGTTGTCTATTTTGTTCTTTGCTCTATCGCTGTTAACACCTAGGACTCTGCCTAGTGCACAGCAGATGCTTAAGAAATACTACATAAATGAATGACATTTTATCTTCTCTCTCACCATCAACTCATTTATTAAAAAGCAATGGGAATTAATGACTTGCCATTTTAGATGTTACGTAAATCAAAACAGTATATAGTAAGCCACAAAGATTCCAATCCCATAGGTTTACTGACTCTGGTACCAGATACTTCCATCCCATGTTTCATATGCTAAATAACAGTCTTTGTACAGAGAATTACCAGCCTGCAAGCATATGTGCAAAGTAATTATGTTACATTCATCCTCTAAAAGGAATGGAATGACAAAGCAGAGGGCATCTGTTTTTCCTCTTACATGAGGGTTCCGAGTCCAGGGTTTGATTCTGCCACAAAATAGTCAATCTTCCTAGTCATTTAAATGTTCCTTTTCTTGTAGTCTCAAGGCCTTAAGGTTTTGCACCTTTATCATAACACATCTTAGCTTTGCATTATAGCTGCTATTTAAGAAGGTAACTATGGATTAAACTCCCTGATGACAAGAACACATACCTTCCATGTATCTGGGGTAGAACAGCACTTACTACATGTCTGTGAAATAGAATTGCCATAGCACAGGCATAACTGTACAGATAAAATACCCGTCTGTAGAGGTTAGAGAGAGGAAAGCAAATTTTAAGTACTCTTTGAAAAGAAGATTGCCAGAGCTGGTAGTCTGAAGAATCAACTTTTACCTTTCCCAAAGATCACGTTTCTGTCCCTAGAAGAATGAATATCAGTATACTAAGGGGAGAAATGTAACTAAAGGTTTTGAAGTCCTAGATGAAATTTTCTTCAGGTCCTTGTCTAGGGTAATGAGGCAGAAAGTGGCACCTAAGAAACTATAAATGAGACCCATGAACGAGTACAGTGGACTTCCTGGCCCTCTAAAGTTGTCACAGTCATAATGGTGTGAGGTCCCCTTAACTGTCTTTGGCAAGCTAAGCCTTTGAAAGAAAAACAAAAATTGGCCATGCCAACAGAGACTTTGGGCCATTAGCATCACTAGGATCTTGGATTTATTTGGTAGTTTTCATCCAAGTAAAAAAATATAAGTAATAGATTCTTACACTAACTCCTCAGATACCACAGTCATTTCACAATAGTGTCAGCACATTGCTACAAAAAACATTTCCACTCTACAGTAGCTACAAAGAAAGTGGGCTCTTTGTGGCTAAATTTGATAAGCAGCAAATGTATCACAATGTCCAACAATGTTCAACTATGGCCAACAGCAGAGAAGCCATGATTTTTGAAATCTAATTTATAAACAAGACTATAACAACAATAATAGAAAGAGACTGAATCATAAATAATACCAAAAAAACCCAAATAACTTTGCTGATGAGGTCTTTTTCTATGTTTTGTCCATAGAGCATATGACATGTATATAACTGTGGTGATGTCACAGTCATGTCATATCCCAACTAAGGGGACTGAGGATATCAAGGGGGAAAATAAAGAGATGTCGACAATGTGTTATGCTCACCTTCTGTAAAACTTTCCATACTTTTTGATAAAATCCAACTGGCACTCTGTTCAGTGCTCCATCTAGCCTTCTTCGACGTTGCCACTGACCTTGACGATTATCTTTAGATGTCTGTTGACCAAATGCACTAGGAAAAGACCCACTACTTGAAGCCACAGGTGTTCCAGGTGACTTGGGAGAAAAGGAGAGGAAAGAACGTGGAGAAAAGGAGAGGAAAGAACGTAAAGAAAAAGTCATCTCTGTTCCTCTGAACAGAATAATAAACACACTGTAGAATTAGAAACCACATATTAAGTGTAACATCCAAGATAAAGAGGTTACAGTGAAGCCAGTAGACTTACGAGTAGCTAGCAACAATGTAAACAGATACAATCTTTTTAGAAAGCAATCTAGTGATACTTAAAAGGAGCCATAGAAATACTGATCATCTAGGAGGTTCTTAGCTGTCTCTATCCTTGGTTATCTCTGTTAAACTTCTAGCTGGTCTATGCCTTAGTCTGCTGCTTTCAACACAAGCCTCAATCAAATTAAAAGAATTGAAATCAGACCAAGCATGTCCTCTAACTACAGTGAAATTAAATTAGAAATCAGTAACAGAAGGAAATTTAGGAAATTTACAAATATGTGGAAATCAGATAATATACCCCTAAGTAACTGGTGGTTTAAGAAAGAAATCACAAGGAAAATTAGAAAACACTCTGAGATAAATGAAAACACAGCATAGTAAAACTTAAGGGATGCTAAAACAGTGCTTAAAGAGAAATTTATGTTATAAATATTTGTATTAAAAAAGAAGTAGGGATGCCTGGGTGGTTTGGTTGGTTAAGCATCCACCTTTTGATCTGGGCTCAGGGTTGCGAGATCAAGTGCTGCATCAGTCTTCGTGCTGGGAGTGGAGGTGCTTATGATTCTCTTTCTCCCTCTTCCCTTTGCCCCTTCCCCCTTTCCCCACCTGTGTTTTCTCTTTCTCTCTCTCTCAAAAAAAGATGTTTTTTACTCTTGCTACTTCTGATCAGCGTTGTAACAGAGGTTCTAGCCAGTGATATTAAGCAAGAAAAGGAATAAACATCATCCAGAATGGAAAGGAACACGTAAAACTACATCTGCAGGTGACATGATCTTATATAGAAGGAATTCACAAAAAAGCAATTAGAACTAATAAATGAGTTCAGTAAAACTGTACAATATAAGATGAGTATAAAATCAACCATATTTCTAAATAGTAGCAATCAATAATCTGAAAATGAAATTAAGAAAAAAATCTCATTTAAAATAGCATCTGAAAGAATAAAATACGTAGGAATAAATTTAACGAAAGAAGTATAAAACGTATACTCTGAAAACTTTAAGACATGTTGAAAGAAATTACAGAGTGGAAAGAAATCCCATGTTCATAGGTCAGAAGACTTAATTAACATTGTTAAGATGGCAATACTCTTGAAATTTATCTACAGATTGAACACAATCATCATAATCCCAACTGGGTTCTTTGCAGAAATTGATGAGCTTATCCTAACACTCATATGGAAATTCAAGGGACCCATGATAGCTAATACAATCTTAAAAAAAAAAAAAAAGACCAAAGTTGGAGTTGCCTTAATCTCTTCAGTTTAAGAAATCTGAAATCATAGTCCACTACATTATGAATCATTGATTTAAACCAACGACATTTAATCGGAGCTCAGTCTTCCTCAAATGTAACCTTCATGGGGCACCTGGGTGGCTCAGTGGGTTAAAGCCTCTGCCTTCGGCTCAGGTCCTGATCCCAGGGTCCTGGGATTGAGCCCCATGTTGGGCTCTCTGCTCAGCGGGGAGCCTGCTTCCCTTCCTCTCTCTCTGCCTGCCTCTAGGCCTACTTGTGATCTCTGTCTGTCAAATAAATAAATAAATAAATAAATAAAACATAAAATGTAGCCTTCATGAGTGCAAGGACCAAATATGTTTTGTTCTCTATTGTATTTCCAGTACCTGGCACAAAACTGGCACTCAATTAATATTTACTAAATAAATTAATAATCAGAACAATAGCCAATCCAGTGATTTTCAGACTTAAAAGTGCATCAGAATCACCTAGAAAGTTTATTAAAGCACAGATTGCTAGGCCTCACCCAAGCCTTTCTAATTCAGTAGGCCTAGGGTAGGGATCAAGATTTTACATTTTTAAGAAGTTCCTAGGGGTTGCTGATACTATCCAGCACAGATAGTAGGCATGCAATTAATTATAGTATTTGAAAGAATAAGTGTATAAACAGACACTTAGCAAATACTTATTAAATTGAATTTTGCTTTCTGAAATAGAAAAGAGGCTAGAGTTGAATCTCCTTCCCTACCCTTTTGGGAAAACAAATAGAAAGATTTTATCCCCATACATGAAGTTGATTTATACTTATTTTTTCGTTCTTGATTCATTTGTTTATCTTTTCAGTCAGTCAGTATATGTCATGACTTACATAACAGCACACACTCAAAGCACTTATGATTGGTATATAATATAACAGCAGTTACCAGAAAAGACGATGACATCAAATCTATACCCAAGGGATGACCACCATTGGACTATAAAAAAAAATTGACAAAATAAGATTTTCAAAGGGATGAGGCAAGGCAAACATTTGTGTTTTTAAAAGTTATTAGTAGAATAAAATTACAGACAATTCAAGTAACTAGCCAGCATGTTATTTAAAAAGCTGATGAAATAGCCTTACTCTAGAAGTCATGGTAAAGGGTAAAACAAAAACAAAAACAAAAAACAAACAAACAAAAAACACCGACCCTTAAAAATATTTTTTCCATGATCAGAAAAAAGGGCATTGGTGAGTGGTAGAGAAAAGGACTTAGAACAATACAAAATACCAGAGAGGCAGGTAAAGGCAGAAATCAATAATTAGAAATTAGAAAGTAATGAAAATTTAGCACTCTCAATCATCAAAATTACAGTCCTAATGATTTGGGCTCTCTTGAAGTCCTATAGGTAGTGGATGTGTAAAAAAAGAATTAAATGATATAGCTGCATAGGTCAAGTCCTTAATATCATAGTAATCTAGCTGGGAACACGGACTTCAAGTTCTAAATATATAATGAACTTGTAAGTAATACTGTGTGACTATAAACAACTGTAAAATGGTTAGCCAATCACCCTTGGCCAAAACAAGGATTGTTTGACAACAACATCAGTTTAACTCTTCAGTATGAAGAGTTCTTTCACCTTTCACCTTTCATCTTTCACCTTTCAGGTAGGAAAATGTTCAGATTATCCAAATTATCTGCAAAAAACCCTGTAGAAGTGACCACTTTTCTATTACAAAGCCATTTCTTATTCCATTCAGTTCTTGCCCTTGCATAATATAAATCTGAATAGTTTCCTTCAAATTGAACTTCAAGCATTGGCCTCATTCTTGTCCTTAATGGTTCTGACTCCTACAAAACCCCAAACAAATAAAATTTCCATTTTGTTTCTCCTCCTCTGGATGTACTAATTCTTCAAGCTACCATAAATCAATTTGGAAGGCAGGAGGAGTAGTTTTAAGATTTTCATAAAAAGCGCTACTGGGGGAGACCAACTCAATACCTTCTCAACTCAAAGACTCTGAAATTACATGATTTCCCAGAGTTTTGAAAGAAGCTATGGAAGTTTGTGTTAAGTATTTCTTTTTAGAGCACAATAATTTGCCTATTCTCATGTGCAGGGAAAGATGAGTAAGAGGCTACAGTATGATGTTCGAGGACTCCCACCAACTCCCAGACTGATTTAGATGTTTTTTCCTCTATGTGTCCACACACTTTTCATATACCTCTATCATGACAATGATAAAAATCTAATTTGGGGACAATGTCTGAAAGTAGATTTTTTAAAAGGCCCTCACCTCATCTGGTGTTCTCTCTAATACCTGTTCTTAAAAGTAAGGAATTGGAGACTAGTTTCATAAAGAAAATTCATTCCAAAATTATATGTTAATTTAAACAAGAGGAATTCAGGGTTTCAATTTCTTGTTATCAGAAACAAATTACCTCCCTCCTAAAATTAGTAAAATAGTTTGGTCTAGAAGAAGAAAATGATCTGCAAAATGAATGTTACAATGGAGAATCAAACAAGCTGCTGTGTGGTTTATTATCTTATTTGTAAAAAGGCATGAACTCATGCATGTTATACATGCCTAAAGGCAGGTTAAATTATGTTAAAGGGTCCCTAGTTGTTTCACCTGACTCTCAGTTGAGACAGATAGTCTACGAAATTCCACCTGAAAAAAAAAATGGCTCTGATTAAATGCAGGATATGAAACAAAATACACGATCCCAACAAAGTCTGATTCCAAAAGAAGGTTCTTAAACATGACAATATCCTAGCTCATCTCCCGAGATATCCCAAGATGTCTTACCTGCTTTATCTCACTTTTTAACTGCATTATCCCAGTTCGTTCTGTTTTGGTTGCCCCAACAGCACCAATCTCGTGGATAGAGATAGCAGGGCTAACATTTGAATCAGTAGGACGAACTACATAGCACGACAGATGAAAGAGAAAGAGAGAGGATAATTAGGTTCAAGTTATTTTCTCCACCACGCTTAAAAGACTTGGATATGTGTCCTCCTTTTATGTTAATAATAATAAAAAACAACCAACCAACTCTAGCCTTGCTATTCAAAGTGTG
Source organism: Martes martes (assembly GCF_963455335.1). Classification (NCBI taxonomy): domain Eukaryota; kingdom Metazoa; phylum Chordata; class Mammalia; order Carnivora; family Mustelidae; genus Martes; species Martes martes. The sequence continues at coordinate 57,006,604 of NC_137897.1, forward strand.
GTCCACGGACCAGCAGCATCAGCATCTCCTAGGAGCTTGTTAGTTGAATCTTGGGTCCCACTCCAGGCCTACTGAAACAGTTTGCATTTTAGCAAGTTTCCCAGGTTATTCTTATGCACAGTAAGGCTTGAGAAGCACTGCTTTATATCTTTTTTTTTTTAACCACTCTGGGGTCTAGTATCCACCCATCTGATATTGTATATTTCTTTATCCTAAGCCTGAAGTTGAGTGTGAGAGATAAACTTTTTCATTTGCCCTGTTTTAGATGCTTGATACCAAATTCCACAGCCAAACCACCAAGTGCAGGTGGAGCATTAATTTGTGACAGACTCCAAGATGTGTCTGAATTCAAAGGTGAAAGGATGTATCAGATGCACTGTAACAGCTTCATACACATAGGCACACCACTGTAAATGCTACTGAATTATTGCCAAATGGAATACAAGAAAGTTTCAAGTGATATGGGCTGCTGGTTGTCCTAAAGTGGGCATTTAGGATAATGTAAAGGAATAGATAGAACAGTTCAAAACAAAACATGGTAGTAATCCACTTAGGGGATATATCCATTTAAGGAGAAAAAAGAGACATACAGTAGTTTCCAAATCTTGTTCCAGAAGACAGCTTTGCTTTTAACTGTTTCATATATTGGGTTTTTATTTAGTTGGGGGAAAGGTTCCTCTGATAAAAGAAAAACATTTTAAAATCAATGGGATAAAACTAACACTCTAAAATGGAAATGCCATTACTCAAATCTTACCACTTCGTTCCACTCCAAACTCCTTGCCACTGAGAATGTGATGCAGGAGGTTCTTCATGGCCGAAGGACTGAGATTCATGAGGCTGTCTGTGGCTTCCTCAGCTAGTCATCAGAAATGTTAGGACGTTGTTAGTGTATAGAAATGCAACTGACTTCAGCACAGTGATTTTATATCCTGCCAATTTGCTGAATTCCTGTATGAGTTCTAGCAATTTTGGGATGTAATCTTTTGGGCTTCCACATGGAATGTCATGTCATCTGTGAAGAATGAAAGCTCAACTTCTTCTTTGCCAATCTGGATGCCTTTTATCCTTTTATTTCTTTTTGTTTGATGGCTGAGTCTAGGACTTCTAGTCCTACATTGAATAGCAGTGGTGAGAGTGGATAACCCTGTTGTGTCCCTGACCTTAGAGAAAAAGCTTTGTTTTTCCCTGTTGAGGATGATATTTGCTGTGGGTTTTCCACATATGGCTTTTCTGATATTGAGGTATGTTCCCTCTATACCTACACTGTGGAGAGTTTTAAACAAGAAGGCATGCTGTACTTTATCAAATGCTTTTTCTGGATCTATTGAGAGGATCATATAGTTCTTGTCCTTTCTTTTATTAATGTGGTATATCACATTGATTGGTTTGCAGATGTTGAGCCACCCTTGCAGCAAAGGCAAGGAAAGGAAGCAAATGAACTATTGGGACTTCATCAAGATAAAAAGCTTTTGCATAGCAAAGGAAACAGTCAACAAAACTAAAGGCAACCTACAGAATGGGAGAATATATTTGCAAATGCCTTATCAGATAAAGTGCTAGTATCCAAAATCTGTAAAGAACGTATCACACCCAACTCCCAAAAAACAAATAATCTAGCCAAGAAATGGGCATAAAACATGAAGAGACATTTTTCTAAAGAAGAAATGGCAAATGGCCATGAGACATGTGAAATACATGTCTAAATACAGAAGAAATACTATTGGCAAATGGCCAATAGACATGTGAAGAAATGCTCAACATCCCCTGGCATTGGGAAAGTACAAATCAAAACCACAATGAGTGGGGCACCTGGGTGGCTCGGTAGGTTAAGCGCCTGCCTTCCGGTCAGGTCATGATCTCAGGGTTCTGTGATCAAGCCCCGAGTTGGGCTCCCTGCTCAGTGGGGAGTCTGCTTCTCCCTCTCCCCCTCCCCCTCCCCCTCCTTGTGCTCTCTCTCTCTTAAATAAATAAAATCTTAAAAAAAAAAAACAGAATGAGATACCACCTCACACCAGTCAGAATGGCTAAAATTAACAAGTCAGGAAACAACATATGTTGGTGAGGATCTGGAGAAAGGGGAACCCTCTTAACACTGTTGGTCGGAATGGAAGCTAGTACAGCCACTGTGGAAAATAGTTTGGAGGTCCCTCAAGAAGTTGAAAATAGAGCTACCCCAACGACCCAGCAATTGCACTACAGGTATTTATCTGAAGGATACAAACATAGTGATTCAAAGGGACACCTGCACCCCAATATTTATAGCAGCATTATCAACAAAAGCCAAATTATGGAAGGAGCCCCAATGTCCATTGACTGATGAATGGATAAAGAAGTGGAGAATATATATATATATATTCATTATATATATATATATATTATATATATATATATATATATATATAATGGAATATTACTCAGCCATCAAAAAGAATGAAATCTTGCCTTTTGCAACGATGTGGTTGGAGCCAGGGGGTATTACGCTAAGCAAAACAAGTCAGTCAGAGAAAGACAAATACCATACGATTTCACTCATATGTGGAATTCGAGAAACAAAACAGATGAACATGGAGGGGGGAAAGAGAGAAAACAGACTCTTAACTATACAGAACAAACTGAGGGTTACTAGAGGGGAGATGGGCAGGGGGATGGGTTAAATGGGTGATGGGAATTAAGGAGTACACTGGTAGTGATGAGTGCTCGGTGTTGTATGTAAATGATGAGCCACTAAATTCTAGACCTGAAACTAATATTTCATTGTATGTTAACCAACTAGAATTTAAATAAAAACTTGGAAAAGAAAAAATAATAACCACAGTTAATAAGAGCTTACTACATGTAGGTCATGACTTTAGTAACAAACAGTTATGACAAGTACTTGACCTTGAGAAGTTTAACAGCTATTTGGTAGAGATTACACATGTAAACAAGATAAATAATAATAAAACATGTCTATACTAAGTACCAAATGAGAATTATAGACAATAAATGCTTTGGAAATCAGAGGAGACATCAGTCTCCAAGCATGGTAACTGGTAAAATTAGTGGGAAATACTGTGAAAGTAGGAGGTAGGCCTGTTGACGTTTCGAGTATCAGACCCAGGGATCTTGATTTCACTGTATAAGAAGTAAAGAGCCATGGTTTTAATGAATCCACAGGAAAAAAAAAATCAGTAATAGGAAATGAAAGATAACTGAAGAATGGGTTTTTTTTCCCTTGTTGAGGTTTATGATTAAATAATTAGACCCTAATAAAACATCCCTGCGTGTGTGTGTGTGTGTGTGTGTGTGTGTGTATAACGCAATACATGTAATCCATAACAATGTGCTGAACTGGAAATCATTTGGAATCAGGCAGACTTTGACTCAAATGGTACTATTTACTAGGCAAGTAAAGTTACTATATAGCTTTAGGCAAGTTATTTAATCTCTCTGAGATTCAGATGATTTATTTAAAAGCAGAACAAAAATATCTTCTCCAGAGTGTGGTCATAAGGATTAAATGAGATAATGTATGTAAATATAAAGCAAAAAAGCACAGAGTCTAACATATGGTAGGTATAAAATAATCATTAGCTCTTTTCCTTCAAAAAGGTTATTTTAATATTAATTATGTAATTTAGGTTAGAGTCAAGCCAATAAATTTAGCTACTTGTTAATAGCTCAATTAAAAGCCTTTCGGGGAAAGGTAACAGAAATAATGGCTAAAATTGAGTTTTGCAACTTTAATTTCATTTTTGTATGCAATCTCTATCTCTATTATTTCACCATTCTTATTGCAATCAAACAAATACCAATGGAAAAAAAATAGTCACACCATGGCAGTCCCTTTCCCTCCCTCACATTTTATACAATTTTGTGTTGCAGATTCCAGAGGCCCCTGTTTTTCTTCTAACTAAACCTGTTATCTTGCCAAATACACCTACAGTTAATTTCAAGGAGAGTACTGTCAGGTAAATATCAATAGAAATATGGCATTCCTTTATTCCATCCTGTTATTGACTAGACAGAATACTGACAATGTGATCAAACTGATGTGGTGACTTAATCTGGGGTCAAGGAACTGCACTGCCAGGGCACCTGGATGGCTCAGTGGGTTAAGTGTCTGCCTTCGGCTTCAGTGGGATCGAGCCCCACATCAGGCGCCCTGCTCAGCAGAGAGCCTGCTTCTCTCTCTCCCTCTGCCTACCGCTCCCCCTGCTTGTGCTCTGTCTCTTTCTGTCAGATAAATAAATAAAATCTTAAAAAAGAAAAAAAGAAACTGCACTGCCCGAGTTAGAATCAAACCCAGTCTGTCACACTCAAATTTGATGCATACTTAAGCTCACACTAGGAGTTGGAAAGAATGTAATTTGGAGTGCAGAGCCCCCAAGAGGTGGAATTGTGAAGTTGCAGAACAAATACATAAATCTGTCATAATACCAGTCTCGTGATTTGTAGAAATAGAAGTTGACTAACATGGGAACAAGATTGCTATATGCAGCTTCTGAGCTGCTAATAAAATGTTTTCGCTTTCTTTCCCTCCTGATCCAATACACAATAGCCCTACATTAATAGTGAATTCTGCCAAAAATAGTTACTAAAATGAGTACCTGAGCATCGGAGGGAGTGGGCCAGTTCTGTAGCCATAACTTGTATGATTAGACCAATTCGAAGTCGAAACATTTCGGCAAAGAGGCTAGGCTGAGTTCGCATATACATGGCTAGATATACCATTATTTCCTGTGCATGGAATGAATATAGAAAAAATTATGGTCCAGGTCTCACAAAGCCCATTTGGTAGTCTTTGGAAACTGCCAGATCAAATGAAAACAAAAATATCAATCACCATATTAGATGTCATAATTCTGCTCACCTGTGTAAGGATCGAGATGCTCATGTCCCCTTCACTGGCTTCATCTATCAGCTGAGTGAGCACTTCATAGGGCAGAGGTCTGAGGGAGAAGATGGTGAAGAAAGACAAAATTCTGTCACTGTTTAAGCTTCAGTACACAGAGAAAATAAAAAACCTCCTCCCAAGTCCAAGTCACTGCTTCAGTGTCTAATCATTGTTGGTAGCATTTGGTTCTTTCAGTCCTTAAAGTTCATTGCCTCCCCAAACCACTTTGGCCTCTGTCAACTCAGGAGAGCTTTCCTCTTTGCTCTCTAAAGCTGGATTGCCTTTCTTCTTCAAACTTTTATTTAAAACTCACCCACGAGGTCTTTCCAGATCAGTCTTTCATGGTTAATTCTTAACATATGACAAGTAACCATTATGGCCAGAAAGTAATAAACTAAATTTAAGCTTTGTCTTTTGGAAACCATTTTGTTATTTTATGATCATATCTTAGTTATATTGATTTTATAGTTTCATCAGTTTACACACACACACACACACACACACACACACACACACACAGAGATAAGCATACCTCTTCCCACACTTCTGACCCTCCTTTGATACTAATCACTCTGGAGGAATGGGGCATGGACAATGCCATCTTCTTTTGGATTACCACAGCAGTGGCAAAAATTGATCTGATTTGTGATAAAAAGGTTCTGTTTGCTGAGAGTAAGGTATTATGGGTTGAATTGTGTGCTGTCAAAGTTCATATACTGAAATCGTAGCCTAGAGTCCCTCAGAGTGTGACCTTATTTGGAGATGAGGTTTTTACAGAGGTAATTAAGTTCGAGTAATGTCATTGATTGGGCCCTAATCCTTTATGCCTGGTGTCCTTATATAAAAATTTGGGAAATCTGGACACAAAGATACATATAGAGGGAAGAATTGTGAAAAGACATAAGGAGCAAACAGCCATCTATAAGTCAAAGAGAGAGGCCTGGAAGAAAGTCTAGAGTATAGCAGATTTTTTGTGGATGCTAATTCTAGTTGCCTGCCCTGTTTTGGACTGCCTTTGGATGTAAGGCTCAGGAAAGCCAATAAGTAAAAAAAAAGTATGAAAACAAAAACCATCATCATCACCACCACCACCACCACAAAAAAAAAAAAACCAACAACCAAAAAACCCCCATAAAAAGCAAACTACATTTGCATACTACTCCTTGTGGATATACTCTTTCATTCACTCATGCCCTGTCATTATCAACATTGTCATGCCAAGTGTCTCTGACAGAAGCCCACACATGTAGGCCATTATCATTCAGTGACAGATTAGGGAAAGAGAATTGTGGTCAGTTCACACAGCTCCTTAAAGTCTCAGAGAAACTTGATTGAACCCAACCAAAAACCATACTCACGCAGAGATGGTCTTCTCTCGAGGTTCTGGAGGGAGTCCCACTGTCAAATGTTTCTGGTGGGAGAGAAGGGCTGTGCAGGCCTACGAAGAGAGAGCATAACAGCATTATCCTTCCCATACCACTTCAGCTTTCCATGACAACTACTCTTCTCAGCCCAAAGACCTCTGCTTCCCCTTAATTTATTGAGACACCAAACCATCTTTCTCAGGAAATATCATGTAGATCCGAAGAGAGAGATTTTTAAGAAGAAACAATGAGGTATTTTTATCTCCTAAGAGATAGGAAGTTTTAGCCTACTGTAGATTCATTCTTAAGCTGTAGAATTCTTATCATTTATAACATCTTATCATTTATAAACTTCAGTATTGTGCACTTGACATTCACAGACAAAAAAGCTAACTGAGTATCAGGAACGTTATGCCAGAAAGATGACATCTCAAATGATTAGATGTTGTGCTTGCCTTAAAAATCAAGTATGGGGGGTGCCTGGGTGGCTCAGTGGGTTGAGCCTCTGCCTTCGGCTCAGGTCATGATCTCAGGGTCCTGGGATCGAGCCCCACGTCGGGATCTCTGCTCAGCGGGGAGCCTGCTTCCTCCCCCCACCCCGCCCCGTGCCTGCCTCTCTGCCTACTTGTGACCTCTGTCTGTCAAATAAATGAATAAAATCTTAAAAAAAAAATCAAGTATGGGTCGCCTGGGTGGCTCAGTGGGTTAAAGCCTCTGCCTTCGGCTCAGGTCATGATCCCAGGGTCCTGGGATCGAGCCCAGCATCGGGCTCTCTGCTCAGCGGGGAGCCTGCTTCCCTTCCTCTCTCTGCCTGCCTCTCTGCCTGCTTGTGATCCCTGTCTGTCAAATAAATAAAATCTTAAAAAAAAAAATCAAGTATGGGAAACTTGCTGGCTCAGTCAGTTAAGCGACTGCCTTCAACTCAGGTCATGAACCTGGAGTCCTGGAATCTGGTCCCCACACTAAGCTCCCTGCTTGGCGGAGAGTCTGCTTCTCCCTCTGACCCTCCCCCTTCTCATGCTGTCTCTCATTCTCTCTCAAATATATAAATAAAATCTTAAAAAAATCAATTACGGAAACTGATTTTTAAAAAATTTTTTAATTTATTATTATTATTTTTATAAACATATAATGTATTTTTATCCCCAGGGGTACAGGTCTGTGAATCGCCAGGTTTACATACTTCACAGCAACGGAAACTGATTTTTAAAAAGCACCTCCATTTAGATTTGGTATCAATTCAAGCAGAATTTTTAGTACCTCATCAAGTGCTTCCACCTTTTTCCTTAAGATTCCAGAGATGTGTCGGGTCAGGCCCCAGTGACGGATTTCTCCAACTCTGACATAGAGCTCAGTAAGCAGCTCTCGGACTGTCGTAGCCCCATCATCATATAATTCAGGGTCCCAGTCAGGTCCTCTGGAATGTTAAAGAGAGGCCTACATTAGTTTAAGTAAAGCTGCTGGCAACAATCATTTGTTTCAGTGTTATAACGGATAACGGACACACCTGTTTTTGATAGGTCTTCCTCATTAGGCAATAAAAGTTATTTACTAGGAATCCTTGTAAATGTATGATTAATAGTTGTCCCTGAAACCCAAATACCTAGATGAGAACAAGTCTTAGTTTCACGTGTGCTTTGACAAAACGCGTTCTTTTACCCTCTTCACAGGCTTTGACGTAGCTGAAAACAAAGTCAAAGACTTATTTTAACTATTGAAAGTTCAGGAAGTACGCTACACTTCGGAAACTAAAAGAGATTTAAAAAAAAAGTTGTGTGCTTATTTTTAAAGGATACATATACATTATTGTTGTAAAGATTACTATAACACAAGTCAACTGTGAAGTATCATAAAATATATGTAAAGTGCTATGAAATTGAGAATTTAATTTACGATGAAGGTAGATTATTTATTAAACAATGTTAAGACAATCAAGTAGCCATCTGAAAAAGAAGCTGGATTCATGCCTTACACTGAACATCAGAATTCCAAGTATATCAAAGATTTAAGCGTAAACATACTAGAAAAAATTTGGGAGAACAACTTTCCAACTCTGGGGGCAAGAGTACTGTTTAACTATAATCTATACAAAGAAGCCATAAAAGAAATAGTGATTTATATACATAAAAACAACAAAATACATATTGCAGAAAACCACTGTAAGCAAAGTTGTCAGACAAACTACAAATAGAAAAATATTTACAATTCATAGGCCAATTTCCCTCATATAAAGAAATTCAACAGAGGTGCCTGAGTGGCTCAGTTGGTTAAGCGTCAGATTCTTTTTTTTTTTTTTTTAGAAATGCAACCTACAGACTTGGATTTCTTTCTTTTTTTTTAAATTAATTTATTTTTAAAAATTTTTTTTATTCATTTGAGAGAGAGAGATGACAAGTAGGCAGAGAGGCAGGCAGAGAGAGAGGGGGAAGCAGGCTCCCCGCTGAGCAGAGAGCCTGATGCGGGGCTTGATCCCAGGACCCTGAGATCATGACCTGGGCTGAAGGCAGAGGCTTAACACACTGAGCCACCCAGGCGCCCCAGGCATCAGATTCTTGATTTCGGCTCAGGTCCTGATCTCTGGGTCATGAGATTGAGCCCTGAATTGGGCTCCACACTCAGTGGGAGTCTCCTCCTTCTCTCTCCCTCTCCTTCTGTCCCTCACCCAAAGAACTGCAACAAATAGATAATAATAATAATAAAAAAGAAAAGACAGATAAGAAAATATGGTCAAATACTCATGGATTTATTTTTTTATTCTTTTAAAAGATTTTATTTATTTATTTGAGAAAGAGAGAGAGAGAGCACAAGCGGGAGGGAATTGTAGAGGGAGAGGGAGAAGCAGGCTCCTCGCTGAGCAGGGAGCCTGACGCAAAGTTTGATCCCAGGACCCTGAGATCATGACCTGAGCTGAAGGCAGATGCTTACCTGACTGGGCCACCCAGGCGCCCTAATACTGATGAATTTTAAATATAGAGAGGTGTCTGATCACACACATAGTAAGAAAAAATCAAAATTAACACTACACCAAGATAACACTTTTTAAAGTCTATCATATTGTCAAAAAACCCCATATTTGATAACACTGTGTTGGTAAGGCTTTGGGAAAGTAGGTACTCTCAATATCATGCTGGTGGGAGTGAAAATTGGAATACTCTCCCTGGAGAGGTATTTGAAAATATGTATTAATATTAAAAATCTATATTCTAAAAAAATCTATATTCTTTGATCTAGGAATTTTGATTCTGGCATATCTGTAGGATAGACTCCACACATGAGAAATGATACACATGGTGAGGATATTTGCTATAGCATTGTCTGGGATAGTGAATCATGGGAAACAATCCAAATGTCCCTCAGTAGGAGACTGGTTAAATTATGGCATGGTCACAAACAATGGAAGCTGTGGAACTATTAAGAAAATATGATGTAGGTCTAGATTATGACAGATTATATGTTTTAACATGACTCCAATAATGTTCCATCTAACATGCTCTTCTTACAGTGTGACTTTTATAGTCTTCCCGTGAAGAGGGTGGGTCTGCGTTCTCTCCCCTTCAATACAGGCATGCTTGTGGCTAAGTTGAAAGTGGTGCTGTATGATTTCTGAGGCTAGGTCATAAACATTAAGGCAGCTTCCACTTGGTCCTTTGATGGGGCACATACTCTTGGAACCTAGACATCAGACTGTGAGGAAGTAGAGAGACGTATGGGGGAGGTCATTTGTAGGTGTTCTGGGTGACGGCCCCAGGTGTGGTGCCAGTCAACAACCAGTATGAACCCCTAGATATATGAGTGGACAACCTCATGGTGACTTCAGCCCCAGATGCTGTCGGACCACAGCTGAATGAGATCCCACGTGACAACTGCCTAGCTGAGCTTGGACAAGCTCCAGAGCTGTGACAGATAATTTAAACACTTTTTGCTTGTATTATCTTAAGCCACTGAGTTTTGGGGTTGTTTGTTAAGCAGTCACAGATAAATGGAATATATATGTAATGAATTTCAAGAAAAATAGTTTTAGTGGAAAAAAAAGCAAGGTACAGAACAGTGCATATACTATGCTTCCATTTGGTGAAACAGGTGTGAAATTATATGCATATATGCTTTATTTACCTACATACGCATAAATTGTCCCTGGATGGATACACAAACAACCAATAATACTGACTGCCTGTGAGCTGGGGAACCAGATTATCTGGGGACCAGAGGTGGGAAAAAGACTTTTTATCCTTTCCCTGTATCCTTTTGTACTTCAAAAAATTTTGAGCCATGATAATGTAGTATCTATTCAATATATTAAATAGGAAACATGTACTATATAACATATTTACTATGCTAAATATATTAAAATAATAAATATGAATTTAATATATTAAATATATATTTAAAAACATGAAATACAAAGTACCAGAGGAAGAGTCAACAATGGATTAAAAAAACAGTGAATGAAAGTTTGAAGAGTAACAGGATATTTACAGTTCCAAAGTATATCTCCACACAACACTTTTTAATTACAAAATGCAACATAAAGATTTTACAGTGGAGGAATGTGGAAGATACTACCCTCACCGAGTGATAAAACCAGAAATGGGACTCACTGACACATGTGCCCTCCTGATATGATACACTGAGAAGAACTCAGCATGACTTCAGTGGTATTCCTGCCCAAAATGCATAACCTGAATTTAATTATGAGCAAACTCCAAATGAACCAAAATTTAGGGACATTCTATAAAAAATAATTCATCTGTGTGCTTCATAAATGCCCCTAATATGAAAAATAAAGACTCAAGAACTGTTCCAGATTAAAGGGGACTGGGGACACATGAGAATTTAATGAGATGCATAACTTACATTTTCTTTTGCTGTAAAGACATTCCTGGGACAACTGGCAAATACAGTCTGTAGATTAGATAGTATCATTTTTAAAAAAGATTTTATTTATTTATTTGTCAGAGAGAGAGAGAGTGCACACAAGCAGGGGGGTGGCAGGCAAAGGGAGAAGCTGGTTCCCTGTTGAGGAAGGAGCCCAATGGGGGACTCGATCCCAGAACCCTGAGATTATGACCCAAGCCAAAGGCAGATGCTTAACCAACTGAGCCATCCAGGCATCCTGATAATAGTATTGTTTAAACATTAATTTCTTTTTCTTTTTTTTATTTTTTTTAAAAAAGATTTTATTTATTTATTTGACATAGAGAGAGACCACAAGTTGGCAGGGAGGCAGGCAGAGAGAGGGAGAAGCAGGATCCCTGCTGAGCAGAGAGCCCAATGCGGGCCTCAATCCCAGGACCCTGAGATCACGACCTGAGCTGAAGGCAGAGGCTCAACTCACTGAGCCACCCAGGTGTCCTCTTTTTCTTTTTTTTTAAAAAAGATTTTATTTATTTAGAGAGTACAAGAGTGGGGGGAGGGGCAGAGGGAGAGAGAGAGAATCTCAAGACTCTGTGCTAAGCAGGGAGCCCAACGTGGGGCTCCATCCCAGGACCCTGAGAACATGATTTGAGCTGAAATCATGAGTTGGACACTTAACCAACTGCACCACCCAGGCGCCCCTAATTTTCTGATTATCGCAAATGTACTGTGCTTATGTAAGAGAATTCCTAGTCTTTGGGAAATACACAATAACCACTCAAATTCTTAGGGGTAGAAGGGGATCATGTCTGCCACTCACTCTCAAATGATTCAGAAAAACATATATCTATATCTATATCCATATCTATATCTATATATGATGACAGAGAGAATGAGAGAGAGATTAAACCTGAGGAATCTGGGTGAAGGATACCCATAAATTTTTTTTGTACTATCCCTACAACTTTTCTCTAAGTTTGAAATGGTCAAAATAAAAATAGTTAAATGAATAATATTAAAGTACATGCTTTGAGATCTCATAATCAAGGATGAACCTTTTTATTCCTAGAGATCAGAGAAAGCTTTCTGGAGATGACAGATGAACTAGGCCTTGATGGACAGCTAGAATTCCAACAAGGAGAGATGGGGTATGGTAAAGGAAAGAAGTCCAGGCAGAGGGAAGAACATGAGCCAAGGTGTGAAAAGAAATCTTGTATGGGCCGTGTTTTGGATATGACAAACAGTGGGCTATTTTGGTGAAAGTATTCACATTGTGAGGGGGGAACAATGGTAGATAAAGGTTGAAAATGGGATCATAGAGGATGTATATTTGGCCACTGATTCCCAGTGGTAGTGGCGATGTTGCAGGGAGAGACAGGAGATTAAGAGGAGTTGAAGATGATGACACAATATCAAGTCTGGGTGACAAAAGAATGTTGATACTATGAACATGGTCAGGGAGTAGTAGATTTCTAACCAAGACAGTGAAGTGGAGTTTAGTTTAGATATGCTGAGTAAGAAGACATATATAAATTCCAAGTAGAATTAAGGACATAAAAATTGCTTTTTTTAGAAGATTTTATTTATTTATTTATTTTAGAGAGAGCGAGAGTGAGCACACAGGGGGAGGGCAGAGGGAGAGGGAGAAGCAGACTCCCTGCTGAGTAGAGAGCCCCATGCAATGTGGGGCTTGATTCCCCCAGGCCTCTGAGATTATGATCTGAGTGGAAGGCAGTTGCTTAACCGACTGAGCCACCCAGGTGCCCTGACATAGAAATTTCTTTAAAAATTATTAAAGGTATTTAAAATATTTTAAAAATTCTGGGTGGGGGGGCAGAATGCATGAAAAGAAATCCAAAAGCCAAAAAGGAAAAGTCTGAGAGATTTGATGATATAAAAAGTAAACCTCTGCATGGAGAAATGTATATAAGTAATTAGCAAATTAATTGGAAAAAATATCTGCAGCAAGCATAACAAACAAAACAGTGATATCTAATATCAATAAGAAAAATATAAATAACTCAATAGAGAACAAAGAAAGGTTATAAACAAACAATTTGAAGAAGGAATGCTAACCAACAGAGATAGGAAACCCCACCTCCCCACTTCCACTCTTAAATCCATGAGGAATATTGGGCAGAATTCCAAGTGTATTAAAACCCATGCAAGCACATCTATACCATCTACTCAGCTGGTTTGACATTACCTGGAATACTAGTTTTAAAGAGACTGCAGGTTCAATCAGATGTTATGGTGAAGTTAGTAATGCAGGATTAGATGAAGAAAACCCACGTTAGGAACAGAAGAGCTGGCAGTCAACCGTGGATGATCTGACTTGGTGGGAAAGTAGAAGCTTCTCAAGTACAACTCCCTTTGTTTTCTGTATCAACTACCCGACTGAATCTTCAGTTTTCATTCAAGCTACAATCATTCTGTCCTTACCCCTTATCTTGTTTTACCTTCTCTATCTTTTCATTATTTTCCATTTAGCCTTGTGCCTGGCACATAATAAGCACTCAACAGGTATTTGTTGAAAAGATGTGCCTCACCCTAAAGGAAGAACGAAAGAAGCAGAGGTATCAAAATAATAAGACCCCATGTCATTTTTTTGGGCAGTAGCACATAACAAGGTTTATTGGGTGGCACTTAGGGTTGTATGAGAAGGGAAGTCCCTCACAGCAGGAGACTGTCCAGAGGCTTAGCTAGAGCACCAGCTCTACCTTCCAGAAGGGGTGGAGAGCAAGGAAACTCCCAGGGGAGAGGGGAAGAGGAAGTTACACATCTAGGTGATGTCCTTCAGTAGCACTGTTGGGGATTCTCTAGGGTAGAGAGCAGTGGTTTGGGGTATTTGTGGCCCTGGACTTAACTCTTATGGCAGATGTGGAGTAGGTTTCAAGGAGTGTGAAGAGCAGGCAGGCCCCGAGTGGCTAAAAATACGTTTGGGCTGGTTTTGATACAATTGGTTGTGCAAAAATTTGATTCTGGGGCTGGTGGGCTTTTCAGCTGTCTTTTTCACTTACTCATTAACCACCAGGATCTGATGGAAGCAGCATGGGCTCTGGAGTCAGACAAATCCAGGGGACTTCATTATAGCCTAGAGGGCCTGAAAGTCCCAGATCCCTACCTGGTCTTCTTTGACACCACCCTGGCAGTAGGGGAAGGTAGAGGAGGCAAGTCGGTGCTGCAGATTTTTCTATGGTAGGAGTGGTTATTGTCTAAAAGTTGTCTGTCTTGCTAGTCTGGCCTTTCCTGGTCCTTTGTCTAGAAAGAACAGGTTTTTCTGAAGGCTCTGGTCATCTGTGCCCATTGGCATTTTCAGGGTGCTGGCTTCTCCAGCATCTGATGCAGGATATATGAGGTGACAAAAAAATCCTGGGTACATCACCACCTTGTCAATCCTCAGAGCCTGAGATCCTTAACCAGTCTTCTTTCTTCTTTCTACCTTTTAATACCTTGTTATGTTTGTTTTCTAAATACTGTCCTCTTGTACTTAGCAGAAGGAACAGAGAGAGATGCATGTATTCTATCTTGTCTGGAACCAGAAGTCCCATTGTGGTTATGTTTTAAGAGCTTCAATGAGTTTTAGAAATAATACTAAAATATTTAGGAATGAAATGATAAAGCATCTGGTCTCTTTTTCAAAATAATCTGGGAGAGAGCGAGAATATAGACGGGACAAGATTAATCACGTGTTTATCATTGTTCAGGCCGGGTGATGTGGCCCCAAGGGTTCATTATGCTATTCTTTCTATTTTTGTAGAAATTTAGATGTTTCTGTCCTAGAAAGTAAAAAAGAAAAGTTACTCTCTCTCTTCTGTGGAGGCTAGGATTGAGGAGAACAAGGCAGAAACAGGAAGACTTGTTAGAAAACCATAGCAATAGTCCTGGTGAGAGACACAGACGTGAGTGAAGGTAGCCTTGCTAGCGATGCAGAAGATAAATACTTAGAGGAAAAACTGAATAGCCTTGGTGCTTAACTGGATATGGGGCGAAGCTTGCTGATTAGGTAGGTATTGATTTCAACCACAAGGATGCAGAATTTCAGAATGTGACTCCACTTTTAATGTTTGACTGCTGACTGCTTACAAGTCCTACCACCCCTCTTTCCCTTCCAGCCTACATCTGGGCAAGATGTCAGGGAAATCCAAGGGTTCTGTCCTTTGGTGCTGGTAAGAACCTTTTTCCCAGCCTCACCTCCTAATCATAATAAAAGCCTAACACAGCCTCCTTTCCCTGCTCACTTAAATTTTTTTTTTTTTTTACCAACCTGGGAATCTGTTCCACTCTTCCTAGAAGTCTCATTATGTGAGTAATAAACATTTTACACTCTTCTGGTACATGGTTGGTATCATCAGTCTCAATATCCAAACCAAATTTAGGGGAGGGGAGCCCATCCTGCTTCTTCAAGTTGATGACTACATTAATAAATGAGGAAGTTCAGGTTATATTTGGGGGGGGGCAGAAGTGAGGGATAGGAGGGAGTTCAATTTGGGCATACTGAGTTTGAGGTACTTACGTATAATGTACCTAGCAGGGTTCCGGACACATAGCAAATTACTCAGAAATGCTAGTTTATTGTTTTCTGTAAGCCTCCATGTTCATACTCCTTTTGAGTTAAGAATTTATTTATCTTTGGATTTTTACCAAATAACAGATGCTTGAAATAACCATAAATAACATAACAGTTATTGGTCACCTACTATGTAACAGGCATTGTATCAGAGACTTTGCAGATATTTTATCTTGCTTAATCTTTACAACAGTTCTATGAGGTTGGTATAATCCAAATTTTATAAATGAGAACAACTGAGGCTTGAGGTTACACAGTGTGTAGGTTGCAAAATTCAAATCCAGACACTCCAAAGTTGAGCTGTATTTACTATATTTTACTTTCTCTCCATGTGAACATGAAAGGAGACAGAATATTTATCACTTACTTCAGAGTATACAGCATGTAAAGGATATCAGCTTGTTCCTGTAAGCTGGAGGTCTCCTTCAACTGTAAAACCAGTGCCTTGAAGTCCACCTCCCCGGACTGGTCTCTAGGAAGATGCATTTCTACACGAACAGAGGGAACCTTTAGTTTGAGAAAGGATAAAAAGAAAAAAATATAAGTCCACAAGTGCTCAACTTAATGCCCTAGAGTATTGATCTTTTCACCTCTAAACCTTTTCCATAAGAATTCCCTAAATTTTGATAAGAAGTAAAACAAAAACAATGAAACCTTCAAAATGAATGATGTAGCAATTCA
The DNA here is from genome assembly GCF_963455335.1 of Martes martes. NCBI lineage: Eukaryota > Metazoa > Chordata > Mammalia > Carnivora > Mustelidae > Martes > Martes martes. The sequence goes on from NC_137897.1 coordinate 57,022,952, forward strand.
GTTTTCTTAGAGCCTGGCTAGAAAAGGTTGCTAGAGGGGAGTGGAGTCGGGGGATGGGGTAACTGGGTGATGGGCATTAAGGAGGACATGTGATGTAATGAGCATTGGGTGTTATATAAGACCCCGGAACAAATAATACAGTATATGTTAATTAATTGAATTTAAAATAAAAACAAAAAGAAAGTGAAATAAAAAGGCGTATACCTTCACCAGGATAGCATTTTGCCTACCACCAGTTACTAGCAGAAACCATAATGGCTTGTTCTGTTATTCAACATACAGATGGCAATTTTGTGAATGGCTGACAGAAGAAAATCTCATGTGCAAGTTTACCTGGTCCTCTTGTGGGCAATGAGGCGAGTCAAGTAAGTTGAATGAAGGTCGGGAGGCCTGAAATATCTTTGTAGGAAGATACATGTGAACATCTGCAAGAGGTTGACATTTATGGGAAAGGTTAGATAACTTAGGAGACTAAAAAAATAATTCACAGTTATATGCAACTGATAACTTATTGAACACTACACCTGAAACACATGATGTACTATCAGTCAGCTAACTGAATTCAAATAAAAACAATTCACAGTTCCCCTCAAAATGAAGTTGCACAGGAGTTGTTCTCTATAGAACAAGAGTGAGAAATTTATCGTTTCTTGCTAATATCACAGAATATCAGATAATTTAAAGATTGTTCAATCAAACGTACTTTCAGTGGAATGCCTAGAACTGTAGCATCAAATGGATATTTAAGATATTAAAGCCTATGAATGTAATCAATATCACAATGGTACTATTACTGATACTTTGATAGAATACCACATGTAACAGAAAGAACCCAATTCTGTTTTCTATTTTCTGGACTGCCTTGGGAAAATATCTGGCTGTCAGCAGTTGGGTTTTCTTGAGAAGAGATAAATGGATGATCCTATGTAGGGAGTCAGAAAATGTAGTGGCCAACCTACTTTGAGATATTTCTAATATTTTTATTTATAGTCCAAATACTCACCATAACCTCAAAGGAGAGACTGTTTTGTCACTTTCACCATTTTACAGATACAGAATGAGGAATACAGAGCTCAAAATACTGTTCAAGCAAGTAAGTAGCAGAGCCGGGAATTAAGCTCAAGTTTCCCGATTCACAATCTAGAAGTATAATTTAATAAAGCTGATGTCTTCATATAAGCCCTTTGTCAAGGCAGCATCCTCAAAGGGTATGCTGAGCTCTTCCCTGTTCTCAATGTTAAATGATTCATGTTTAATATCTGTGGTTAGTAATGGTCAATCAAGTTTTAGACAGAAAGAACATGCATCTCAATCATTCTCATCATCTGTAAAATGTTACCATTTAGGTCCTCTCGGTGTGGCCAAGGAGCCCTTCTTCCCTTCATATGCAGCTACCATAGAGGCACTTACTACTCTTAGGAACCATGACTACTCCTAGCCTAGCAGTGTGTAGTAGAAGACATCCTTCATTGCCAATACCTACCAAAGGGGGGTAGTGGTCACGGGGAGGACAATGACAGAGTTGTTGAGGAATGAGTACTGTAGTTGAGAAACAGCTCTACACTGCTGGAACAACTGACTGTAAATATCACAGCTGACCTAAGGGAACGAGATGCAGCTTACTTAAGGGAGAGTATCTCCCTCTTCGTTGCAAGGTTAGCTTGTAATAGTTTGCAGTCCTTTCTCTTTAAATAAAAGTGCTTCTGAAGAAGTAACTTTCCCAAAGGAAACACCTTCTTCCATCATTTTAACACAGATGTTAAAATGCTCCATGTCTCTTGTTCTGGCCGCTTTTCATGATGTAGTGGTTAAATCAGACCGCATAGCACTAGCGATAGCAAAATTACACCCAATTCACTAACTTTCCAAATATTTGAGTGCCTGACATGTTCCTTCTGTCTGAGATGCTGAGGATAAAGCACTGAACAAAACAGAGCTTCTGCTTACACTGTAATACACACCCCACCCCCATCCTGGGCTGCACGTCAGTCCTGTGCCTGACTCCAGTGAGTCATGGCATTACTCACTCTGTACATGCAGCTCCTTGGCCTTGGTCACCAAGGACATTAAATCGCAGGTTGTTTGCATAGCAGCTCGGAACAGATCTAGCCCTCCCTTCTGTGAGGTAGGGGCTAGTTTAGCATGGGGAGCAGTGTGCGCCAAAAGGTGATCTAAATAACGAGCAACTTCATCACCACAGTGAGCTGCAAGGTTAGTGGGGGTAGGGGGAAGAGAAAAAAATGAACGTTTTAGTTACTTCACAATCTGCCCCACCAACTAGAATGCTTAGCTCCTGTGCCCATGACACAGCACCAGAAGTAGGTTGTTTTAGATCACGGTGGGGGTCAAGGTTGTGATTACTGTACAGTCTTGCAGCTTTACCTTTTAGAAACTAGGGCCATTTACGAGGACCTACCTGTTCTTCAACTTTGCTGTCACAATATTAGGGCCCTTGAAAGCAGTATGAGCTTATTATAGGACAGGTAGAGCAAAGATTTCACAATCTGCGCCTGTACATGTGATGGGGCTGGTGGTGGCAGCAGTGGTGGCAGAGGAGTGGAATAGGGCCCTTGGAGTCTCACTGGTAGGAGGAGACTTTGGTGAGCAAAGGCAAAAATCTTCCACTAAACACTGAACCTAGCTAAAAACAAACAAATCCCATAAATGGCGGCTACAGTTGCTAATGAAAAGAACAATCTCTGTGTGACCTTGGTGTCAAAAGGATTACTGGCCACACACTGGTCCTTTTCATTACCGTATTCATTTATTCACCAACTATTTATTGCCTACAATGTACTGGGGGGTATATAGGTGCTGAGGTTTCAGTGGTGAAGAAGATAGATATGTTCCCTATCCTCTTGGACTCTCACACTCCCATATACCTCCTATAACATTCTCTTCTCATGGATCCTAATATTTCAGATTGTACATGAGCATTTGTAACATTAATAGCTGGAAAAACACAGTGTTTGGATTACTACTAAAGTCTGTGAGGCCAATTATGCCTCATCTTTTTTGATCATCTTCAGTGATCTCTCCAGATATTTTTCTGTGTTCTGATGTGACTTTTTAAAAAATATATCTATTTATTTGATAGAGAGAGCATGAGAAGGGGGCAGGTCAGAGGGGGAAGGAGACTCCCTGCTAAGTGGGGAGCCTGATGCGGGACTTGATCCTGGGACTCCAGGATCGTGACCTGAGCCAAAGGCAGACACCTAATGAACTGAGCCACCCAGGGGCTCCTGTTTTGATGTGATTGATGGAAACTAGTAAAGCTGTAAAAATGGAACTCATTCTTAGTGAAATCCTAATGACAATTAGTATAACCTTGAACAATATAGATACTTGAGTGGAGGATTATGAAGAATATGGAGAGAAGGGGCGCCTGGGTGGCTCAGTGGATTAAGCCACTGCCTTCGGCTCAGGTCATGATCTCAGGGTCCTGGGATCGAGCCCTGCATTGGGCTCTCTGCTCAGCAGGGAGCCTGCTTCCCCCTCTATCTCTGCCTGACTCTCTGCCTATTTGTGGTCTCTCTCTGTCAAATAAATAAATAAATAATCTTAAAAAAAAAAAGAATATGGAGAGAAGTGTTCTTGGTATGGCAGGGCTGGCAAGCAATAAGCGCAGCCATTGTGAGACCCCTGATGAGTAAAACCAGAGAGGAGAAAGTGACTCCGAATGCATAACATCAAATATAGTAATATATATCATTACAAAGATAACATTTTAGAAAGCAATCTAAAAGAATGAGTGCTACGGATGAAAGTCACAACTACCCATAGAATAGCAAAAATTATGATTATTCTGGTCTGCTTTTCAAAATATTTGTTTATGCCAAGATGGAATATCTTAGATATTTGGTAATTATTAATGATAGGAAATAACTTTGTATTTAATGTATTTTTCCAGTGAAGAGATTCATGGTTTTCCATCTTACAGAAACAAATGCAGAGTGAATTAAATGGTACATAGGTGAGTAAATGCTGAGCCCAAAAAAGAATTTCATCCTCTGACTGATAATGTGTTGGTTTATTGTATATGAGATAATGCTTGCCACCTCACTAAGGAGAGCCAATTCATTTTTTTTCTTTTCTCTAACATTCCACTTTCAAGATAAAGAAATTTGCTGTCTTAAGAAACAGGCTAACAGGCAAATATCCAGACAATGAAAGCAGGCAAACCATATTTTAGATAGCTAGAAGAATTTGCTCCTATTGGCCCTTCTCTCTTTGGGATTCAAACAATGTAATTCTTGCCTTGCCTAGGTTAGTGTTTTAACACTTTAGGGTGTTTCTCAGCCACTTTAAATATACGTCCTTATGATGTTTTCTCACTATATCGTCCTTGTATTCTTAGTAGTCAATTAGATTGGTTGTGCTTTATTTGTCTAGTTTGCAATATGAAAGCAATAGGCACACTGAATAGGCTTTTTCAAACTAAGCAGACCTCCCTAGAGATTCCCATCAGCCCTGGTAACATTATATATAAAAAGCACTCTAACTGAGTTTCTTAATTTTATGCTTTTAAATGTCAAAAAGCAGTACTGTATACGTATAGTTCTCCTACTACATACCTGATTAAACATCTCTCACTCCCCACTGCTTCCTCTCATTTTGAAATCACCAGCTATTTCATATACCCGGCACAGAAATCTTCCCTGACCTTAGTAAGAGATAGTCAAACTCCATACTCCACAATCACCACAGGGATATTAGACCAGAAACCAAAGGTAAGTAGAGGATGAAAAGTGAAGCCAAACGAAAGTAGAAATCTAGGTGTATTAAATAGGAGTGAGTCTTCTGGCAGTGAGAAATATTAAGGAGGATGCTCAACACTACTTTGTATTCTTGCCCAGCAAGGCCATTGCCTTTATGATGCTCCCTTACCATTATGGGTTGAATCATAGTCATTCATCCAGTCGCCAGAGTCCAGCTCATTGTAGTTATCATAATCTTCACTGTACAGCTTACCCTCGGGTCCAGGATCCATGAAGCTCAAATGTGTGCAGCAAGATGTTGTTAAAAACTCTGACAATTTACCTGTTTGAATCCTGACAATTACAGGGCAAAGAGAAAACAGAAAATCAGAGGAAATCATTTTAAAACAACACATTTCAGTGAGAAAAGGGATACCTAGAATGTTTTTGGTTGGGGGACTGCTAATGCTTTTATATATTAGTATAAATTTTGTAAATATGAAATTTTATACACTCCTCAGCATGGTGTAGTATAGGCTGGGATGCTGTGTTAATGAAGACCACAGTTATGGGTTCACAATCTACCAGCAGATCACTTTTGCTCTCCTTCACTTCCATATACTATGCTGTTAACTATGTCAAATGTCTGGCCAGAATCTCCATTAGCTGCAGAGAAGCTGGGACAGAAGGAAGAGAAATCATCACAAATCCATCACGTCATTAAAAAAAATACTCAAAGATCATTTTGAAATTGAAAGATGATATTTGAAAATCTTATGAATTATAGAGGATTGTAGGCTATATCCTCCCCTACTTAAAAAACTGATTGCAAAACCCAAAGTGTAAGTTAATAGTACTGATTTTCTCAAGAACACAGTCTGGCACTGGGCGCACATTATTGCTGTGGCTGTCACCAACATCCTATATCTATTCAGGACAAAATCAACTAAGGAATCTAGCACAAGGACTAAGTCTGGTCGTTTTCTCAAAGGAAGGAACATTGTCCTCCTCTCCATGAAGAAGAGTACTGTGCTTCATACTTCCTTTCACAGACTGGAGGGACTATCCTTCTGCCTTCAGCAAGGCAAGCCATGGGTTGCTATTCAAGCAAAAAACCCACTGAAAGCAGAATTGGTGGACAGACTTAATAAAGGCCATTATTCAAAATAAATGTAAAAAAGAAGAAAAAGAAGCCAGCTTGAAGGGGTTCCCAAAGGCCAGACCTTGGATAATTTGAACATTGAAATAAACAATGACAGAAATGGAGCATAGCATATTGAATAAAATCAGAATCCATAAATCTATGCTACACTAAAACTGCAAAATAAAAGGGGATATTCTAACACATATATATGCACAGGATGATAGAGACCCAGAATCATCACTTTAAAACCCCATTAGTAATAATGGATTCACCAATGGAAGATAAAACTGGGTAAAGACTATCATAGAAAGGATATGGAGAAACCTACCAGATACCACTTTAACCAAATTGAAAGACATTCTGCATTATAATTGACCTTTCTTTTTCAAAACTGTGTTGAAAACTGTCATGAAAGGTTCACAAAAGCCTGGGGAACTGTTCTAGATTAAAAGACATCATCATAACTAAATGCCAATGTGTGATTTTTGATTGGGTCTCAGAATGGGGAAAAAAGCTATGGAAAAAATATTGGGAAAATTGGCTAACTGTGAATGTGGACTCTAGATTAGGTAATAATAGTAATTTATCAATATTAAATTTTCTGAGTGTGATGATTATATTGTAGCTATATGTGAAAATATCCTTGCCCTCATAAGACAAACTGGTGTTTAGAGTTGAATTGTCATGATGTCTCTGGCTAAAACTCATACTTCAGCAATTAAAGTGTGTGCATGTGTGTATGTGTGTGTGTGTACATTTACACCTATGTATCTGTGAGGGGGGGAGAGTAGAGAAGGGAAGGGAGGGAGGAGTAAGAGGAGAGTAAGGAAGAGAATGCACAAGTGAGACAGATGTTAACAACACGTAAATCCTGAGGAAGGGTATATGGTGTTCAATACCATTCTTGCACATTTCTGTAAGCTTGAAATTTTTCAAACTAAAAACTTAGAGAAAAGAGAAAAGAAAAGCAGCCAGAGTTGAATAGTTCAGTAACTTTTTTGCTTTTGAAAGAATAAATTTTCCAGTCCACTGAATTTATGAGGTTTAGGCAAAGAACAGGGTGGGAAACATTCTAAGCCTTCTCTGTAACATTAACTTCCTTGATTTGATCTATCAAAAATGAGTTCTTCTAAACTCATAGGATGGGGCTATACTGCACAACTGATGAATAGTTGAACACTGCATCTGAAACTACTGATATACTATGTATTGGCTAATTGAATTTAAATAAATTAAAAAAAGACACAGAGAAAGGCACCACAAGTCTACCATTACTATATCTAGCTTCCAAATTTCATTTCATTTCACTGAAAAGTGTGTAGAGGTTACTTACCTTGCTCCACCAAAGTAGCCATCTTGCATTTTTCGGAGTGCCGCTAGGATACTTGAATTCAAGCTGGTTCCATCTTCATCTTGAAATGAAGAGAATTTTATTTTTAAATTATGTTATGTTAGTCTCCATATAGTAGTACATCATTAGTTTTTGATGTTGTGTTCCATGAGTCACTGTTTGCAAATAACACCCAATGCTCCATGTGAAATGAAGAGAATTTTAGAACAATTTTTTTGCAGTTTTAACTTTGAAATACTGGGAATATTTCAATTATTTCAGACCAACATTCTGGTGGTAATGGTGCAGATAAGATGCTCCTCATTGTGTGCCTTGTATTTCAACAATTGATCAGAGAGCTAACAACATGGTAGAATGGGCAAGTGGTGACGGCGATTACCAACAGAGAGAGTACCTCAAAGACTACTTAGCACAGTGTCTGATGGCAGAATACTTAATGGTTACTGAAAGTTGACAATAATAACAACAATAACCATTTGTTTAATGTTAGGTGCCAAGCCCTGTGTTAAACATTTTATATATTATCTCACGTAAACAGACTTGGTTTGTGTATGTGTGTATGTGTATAGGCATACAAAATAAAGAAGGCTAACAATTACCTGACTTTATGTGAAGGGGATCATACAATACCTACTCATTTGTGATCCATTTTTTTCTAACTTATCCTTTATAAAAACTAAAAAAGATTCCATAGCAGACATTTAGACTGTTTTTGTATTATAAGCAACACTGTGATGAAGATCACTGTACTTACATCTTTATGCACCTATTCTGCAATTTCCTTAGGATACATTCTCATAAGTAAAACTGTTAGGACAAAGGGAACACTTACTAAAAATTTTATAGAGACTGTCAAAATTGCCCACTAAAAAAGTTGTGCCAGTTATATTTCCACTGTCGGTATAGAAAGCAGCTGTTTTTCCATATCTTTAACAATGATCTTTTAAATCTTTGTTTACCTGATACTTAAAAGATACTGTTTTTATTTTTTTATTTTATTACTAGTCAGATTGAGCATGTTTTCATGTATATACTGGCTATCTGTATTTCTTTTATGATTTGCCTGTTCATGTCCTTTTCCCTTGCTTCTATTGTTTATCTTTTTGTTAATTGACTTTAAAGTTTTGTGAATATTACCATTTTCTCTGGCATATGTATGGAAAATGCCTACTTTGTTATTTGTCTTTCAACCTCAAACACAGTTCATTTTTGTATAAAAGATTTATTTAAATTTTCATGTTTTGGGGGAATTTGCCAATTTTCTCCTTTTTTTGTGTCTTGCAAAACATAGTTTTCTTCAGCTCAAGATCACAAAAACATTCTCCCATATTTCCTCGTAATACTTTTATAGGTTTATTTATTTATTTTTGCTTAGATTTTTAATCTATTTAGAATTTAATTTTGCATAAAATGTAAAGTAGCAGGCCTTAATGAATGATTTTCCCAAATGTATTTATTTATATATTTTTTCTCATGTTTTTATTTAGATTCCAGTTAGTTAACATACAGTGTAATATTAATTTCAGGTGTAGAATTTAGTGATTCAACACTTCCATACAATACCCAGTGCTCATCATCACAAGTGCCCTCCTTAATCCCTGTCACCTGGGTTAAATAAACCCAGCCCCCCACATCCCTCTGGTAACCATCAGTGTGTTCTCTACAGTTAAGAGTCTGTTTCTTGGATTGCTTCTCTCTCCCTCTCTTTTTCTCCCCTATGCTTGTTTGTTTTGTTTCTTAAATTCCACATATGAGAGAAAAATAATATGGTATTTCTCTTTCTCTGACTTATTTCACATAGCATTATATTCCCTAGCACCAACCATGTCCTTGCAAATGCCAAGATTTCATTCTTTTTGATGACTGAGTAATATTCCTCTTATCTATCTATCTATCTATCTATCCATATCTACTACAACTACTTTATCCATTCATCAGCAGATAGATATTTGGGCTCTCTCCCTAATTTGGCTATTATTGATAATGTTCTTTGGCCTCTATCTGGATTGTAACATTTATCATTATTTTAATTAGAGTGGCTGTCTTCTCTCATCATTTTTAATTTTTTAAAAATCTGATTATTCTTGTACATTTTCTATTTCATATGAAATTTAGATTCAGTTTGTTCATAAAAATTTGAGTTCTTATTTTGATTTGGAATTGCACTGAATTGATAGATTAATAAGAATTGACATCCTCTCAATATTAACTGTTTCCATCTAGCAACATGGTATGTCTCTCTAGCAATTAAAATCTCCTTTAATGCTCTTCATTAGTTTCATAATTTTTCTCATGATTCTATGCATGTTTCTTATTAAGCTTATTCTTATATGATTTACTTTTCTAGAAAAGTTGTTAATTTAATCTGGATTTACAAAATTAAATTTGATATTCTCTTATAATTTTATGATTTTTATAACTATTTTTCTATTTATTTGAAAAAAATTGGTACACTTTGGAAATTTAGTGGCACAAGGTATATTAGCATAGCTTGAAGGACATTATACAGTTTTAAAAAAAGGAAATAGGGCAAAGTCCAAGATGCAGAGGAGTAGGTAATCTTAGATTTGTCTGGTCCCAGGAATTCAGCTAGACAGCTATCAAATCATTCTGAACACCTGTGAATTCAACCAGAGATCTAAGAAAAGAATAGCTGCAACTATACAAGTAGGAAATTGACCACTTTCTGCAGGAATGACAAGACAGAAAAACTCACCTCAGAAAAGAGAACAAAAGGCAGTACTGACTGCCAGGGGCCTAATCAGTATGGACATAAGTAAGATGTTGGAACTAGAGTTCAGAGTAATTATTATAAAGATACTAGCTGGGCTTGAAAAAAGTATAGAAGACACTAGAGAATTCTTTTCTAGAGAAAAAAGAGGAATTAAAATCTAATCAAATTGAGATAAAAAAGGCTATTAATGAGATGCAATAAAAATGGAGTCTCTAACTGCTAGGATGAGACAGAAGAGAGAATTAGTAATATAGAAGATAAAATGATGGACAAAAAGTAAGCTGAGAAGAAGAGAGAGAAACAACTACTGGATCATAAGGGGAGAATCTCAGAGATAACTGATACCATAAAGTGAAACAATATTAGAATAATTGGGATCCCAGAAGAAGAGGCAAGAGAGAGAGAGAGAGAGGCAGAAGGTACACTGGAGCACATTACAGCAGAGAATTTCCCTAATCTGGGGAAGGGAACAGGCATTCAAGTCCAGGAGGCACAGAGAACCCCCCTCAAAATCAACAGAAATAGGTGAACACCCTGACATATAATTGTGAAGCTTGCAAATCTCAGAGACAAAGAGAAAATCCTGAAAGCAGCTTGGGACAAGAGGTATGTAAGCTACAATGGTAGAAACATTAGATTGGCAGCAGACGTATGCAGAGACCTGGCAGGCCAGAAAGGACTTGCATGATATATTCAGGGTGTTAAATGAGAAAAATATGCAGCCAAGAATACTTTATCCAGCTAGGATGTCATTTAAAATAGAAGGAGAGATAAAAAGCTTCCAGGACAAACAAAAAACTATAAGAATTTATGATCACTAAACCAGCCCTGCAAGAAATATTAAAAGGGATCGTTCATGCAAAGAGAGCCCAAAAGTAACATAGACCAGAAAGGAACAGAGACAATATATAGAAACAGTGACTTTACAGGTAATACAATGGCCTTAAATTCATATCTTTCAATAGCTACTCTGAATGTAAATGGGCTAAATGCCCCAATCAAAAGACAGAATATCAGATTGGATAAAAAGGCAAAACCCATCTACAAGAGACTAGTTTTAGACCCAAAGACATCTCCAGATTGAAAGTGAGGGGCTGGAGAACCATTTATCATGCCAATGGACATCAAAAGAAAGCTGTGGTACAATCAACAACAAGAAATAAAGGGCATCTGAATGGGCAAAGAAGTCAAACTTACTCTTTGCAGATGACATGATACTCTATGTGGAAAACCCAAAAGACTCCACCAAAAAATTATTAGAACTCATACAGGAATTCAGCAACGTGGCAGGATCTAAAATTAATGCACAGAAAGCTGTTGCATTTCTATACACTAGCAATGAATGAGACAGAAGAAAGAGAAATTAAGGAGTTGATCCCATTTACATTTGCACCAAAAACCATAAGATACCTAGGAATAAACCTAAACAAAGAGGCAAAGGATCTGTAATCAGAAAACTATAGAACACTCATGAAAGAAACTGAGGAAGACCCAATGAAATGGAAAAACATTCCATGCTTATGGATTGGAAGAACAAATATTGTGAAAATGTCTATGCTACCTAGAGCATTCTATATATTCAATGCAATCCCTATCAAAATACCATCAACTTTTTTCACAGGGCTGGAACAAACAATCCTAAAATTTGTATGGAACCAGAAAAGTCCCTGAATAGCCAAAGGGATGTTGAAAAAGAAATCCAAAGCTTGTGGCATCAAAATTCCGGACTTCAAGCCCTATTATAAAGCTATAATCATCAAGACAGTATGGTACTGGCATAAAAACAGACACATAGATCAATGGAACAGAATAAAGAGCCCAGAAATGGACCCTCAACTCTATGGTCAACTAATCTTTGACAAAGCAGGGGAGAATATCCAATGGAAAAAAGACAGTCTCTTCAACAAATGGTGTTGGGAAAATTGGACAGCCACATGCAGAAGAATGAAACTGGACCATTTCCTTACACCATACACAGAAATAAACTCAAAATGGATGAAAAACCTCAATGTGAGACAGGAATCCATCAAAATCCTAGAGGAGAACCCAGATAGCAACCTCTGTGATCTTGGCTGCAGCAACTTCTCGCTAGACACATATCCAAAGGCAAGGGAAACAAAGATAAAAATAAACTATTGGGACTTCAAGACAAAAGTCTTTTGCACAGCAAAGGAAACAGTTAACAAAACCTAAAGACAACTGACAGAACGAGAGATGTTTGTAAATGACATTACAGATAAAGGGCTAGTATCCAAATTCTATAAAGAACTTGTTAAGCTCAACACCCAAAGGACAAATAATCCAATCAAGAAATGGGCAGAAGACATGAACAGACACTTCTCCAAAGAAGACATCTAAATGGCGAAGAGACACATTAAGAATGCTCAACAACATTCATCATCGGGGAAATACAAATCAAAACCACAATGAGATACCACCTCACACCAGTCAGAATGGCTAAAATTAACAAGTCAGGAAAAAACAGATGTTGGCAAGGATGTGGAAAAAGGGGAACTCTCTTACACTGTTGGTGGGAATGCAAGCTGGTGCAGCCACTCTGGAAAACAGTATGGAGGTTCCTCAAAAAGTTGAAAATAGAGCTACCCAACAACCCATGAATTGTACTACTGGGTATTTACCCCCAAAATACAAATGTAGTTATCTGAAGGGGCATCTGCCCCACAATGTTTATAGAAGCAATGTCCACAATAGCCAGACTATGGAAAGGGCCCAGAGGTCCACTGACAGATGAATGGATAAAGATGTGAGATATATATATATATATATATATATATATATATATATACACACACAATGGAATATTACTCAAGCCATTAGAAAGGATGAATACTTACCATTTACATTGATGTGCATGGAACTTGAGGGTATTATGCTGAGCAAAATAAGTCAAGCAGAGAAAGACAATTATCATACAATCTCATTCATATGTGGAATTTAAGAAACAAAACAGACAATCATAGGGGAAGAGAGGAAAAAATAAAACAAGATGAAATTAGAGAGGGAGATAAACCATAAGAGACTCTTAACTATAGGAAACAAACTGAGGGCTGCTGGAGGGGAGAAGGGCGGAGGGAGGGATAACTGGGTGATGGACATTAAGGAGGGCATGTGATGTAATGAGCACTAGGTATTAAAAAAGACTAATGAATCACTGACCACTACCTCTGAAACTAGTAAGATATGTTAATTAACTGAATTTAAATAAAAAATTTAAAAAAAGAAATAAGGAAAAAAACTCCCATTTCAAACACTGCATTATGTAACTGTACCTGTCCAACCAGACCATTTACCAATATTAGGTCAATAAACTGCTAATATCCATAAAAAGGCAGCTTTATTACTAAAATGTAAGAATTTGAAAGATTGGTATCTAAAAAAAAAGAAATGACAAGAGCAAATTGTAATGAAAACCTAGATACACATCTAAAATCAGGGCTTTTTGTTTGGGCCTTCATACTCTTCTCTCCCTCTGCCACATCCTTGTGTATTTCTAGGCCTCATTCCTTGAGGACCCTGTCCACCTACAGGTCTCACACCTCTCTGCCCCAAATGTTAAGTACGTATGTTGCTTCCCATCACGGTGCTATTCATGGTGGCTGGTGGAACTCCAGGATTAGCTTCATAACCTATGCCACCACCACCATCTAGAGGCAGAAATTTCTGGGCCCCCGAATCACAGGGCTCTCCTATGTTCTTTGTTTCTCCACCACCCATTCCCATGTCTCCTTTTCTTAGATCCTTGTAGGCCATCTGGCTATAACTTGCTTCTCCTTAGTGTCTCATTTGTTCTTCCATCTCATATCAACCAGTCTTCATCTCTTTTCCCTTCTATGTCAGTCTTTCTCTTGCTTTAATTGTATTTCTTTATTTACATTTCTGCATTTCTTGATTGTGAATTTCTTCCATACATCTTAATTCCTCCTGGTGTTCTATAATTACATCTTCAAGTTCACTCTATCATCTCTTTTTGGCTACTGAGCTTATTTAGTGAGTTTTTCATTTTAGTTATTGTCATTTTCAGTTCTAAACCTTTCTTTTGATTCTTTCTATCTTCAATTTCCTTGCTGAGGATTTCTATTTCTTTTCTGAGGCTACCCACTTTCAAGTTTCAAGAGCAGTGCAGTCATAATTTCTTGTTAAGCTATTTCTATGATGACTCCTTAAAATCTTTGTCACAGTTCCAACATCTGTTATTTTGGTTTTGGTGTTTGCTGATCAATTTTTCTCACTGAAGTTAAGATTTTCTTGGACACTGGTATAAAAGTGATTTCTACTGTATTCTGGAAATATGGGGTATCATCTTATGAGACTTTGGATCTTACTGAATCTTCTGATTCAGCAGGTCTCTTCTGATATTGTGCAGTAGGGAAGGGAGCACTGCCTTGTTACTGACAGTGGGTGTGGAAGGAGGTTCCTCTATTGTTGGGCAAGGATGAAAGTCTAAGCTGCCCACTAGCACTTCTCAGACACTACCCCTAAGGAAGAAGAGGGGTGCTTCTTCACAGGTCTGTGAAGGTAGAAGTCTAGGGTCTCTTTTGGGGACTCAGCCTTTAGTTATAGGAGTGGGGGTGGGGCTGCAGTTTTTTTTCTATGGTTTTGACTAGAGGAGGACAGTTACTGTCTGAAAGTTTTCTGTCTGGCTAGGTTGCCCCTCTCCTGTTACTTTGGCTAGAAGAGAAAGGTTTTTCTTGGGCCTTTTAAAACCTGCACGATTTGGATTTCTGGGATAAAAATTTCTCCAGCATCCAGTCCAGAATATATGAGACAGAATACTCACTGTTGTGTCATTTCTCAGGTGCAAAGTCCCTAGCCAGTCTCCCTTCTTTTTTCAGACTTTCAGAGTTTTCTTACATTTGTTTTAAAAAAATGTCCAGGGTTTTTAACTGTACTTAGCAGGAGAGATAGGGCGAAGTGAGTCTACTACATTTTGTCTGGAAACTGGAACTCCTTTTTTTGCCCCAAAGTGTTTACAGATATGAAAATTTCCAAAGATGACTCCAGTCAAATCTCTTAAGTTTTGATAAGTTTTATTTTTTATTTTAGAACACTAATTTCATATTTGATGTCCTCTTTAAGAATCATTTGTAAAAAAAATTAATTCCTTCATGGTCAGATTTTTAAAAATTACTCTTGTGTTAGTTTTATGCCTGTCTGGCAATATCATCTATATGATTTCTACTTTTTAAAAAATAAACATCCTTTGTATATTCTTTTTGGATGTAGTTTTATATATACCCATGAATAGAAAAATCAGGCTTGTTAACCCACTATATCTTTAATTATTTTTTACAATTGATCTGTGACATTCTGATATAAGTATGTTATGGTTTCCCACTATGACTAAAACAATGGTTTTATCATATTGTCTTTAAGTTTTCCTAAATATCTGCTTTATACACTTCATTGACATTGTATAAATAAAAGTGTAAAACTATTATATCATCTTGTTATACTGTAACTCCCTTTTCAAGTATAGTTAATGCACAATGTTACATTAGTGTCATGTGTACAACTCAGTGATTTGACAAGTTTATACATTATGCTATGTTCACCCCAAGTCTACTTACCATCTGTCCCATTACATTGCTATTGCATATCATTGTCTGTACCCCTTATGCTGTGCCTTTGATTCCCATGACTTATTCATTTCATAACTGGAAACCTATATCTCCCTCTCCCTTTCACCCATTTTGTCCAATCCCCCAACACCCTCCCTTCTGGCAACCATCAGTTTTTAATCAGTATTTATAGATCTGATTCTGCTTTTTGTCTCTGTAACTCTTATCAATATAAAATATCCTTCCTGTCCCTTTTACTGACTTGTGTCTTGAATTATATTTACTGTTTTTAATAGTGTTGTCACCAATGCTTTCTTTTTCTTAGCATTTACATGATTTATCTTTTCACAGTCTTTTATTTTCTGTTTTTCCCATATAATCTTATCTTAGGGATATCTTTTGTAAGTAGCATCTAGGTGGATTTTGGTCTTATATGTATTTTGGAAATCTTTATCATGATAATTTAACTAATTCACATTTAAAAAAAAGATTTTATTTATTTATTTGAGAGAGAGAGAGATCACAAGCAGGCAGAGAGGCAGGCAGAGAGAGAGGGGGAAGCAGGCTCCCTGCTGAGCAGAGAACCTGATGATGCAGTGATGCGGGGCTCAATACCAGGACCCTGAGATCATGACCTGAGCTGAAGGCAGAGGCTTAATCCACTGAGCCACCCAGGTGCCCCTAACTAATTCACTTTTTAATGTGATCACTAGCATATTCATTCTCATTTCACCAGCACAAAATTGTCACTGACAAAAACACAGAGCTGTTGGTAATGTAGGCTTTGGGGACTGACAGACCTGGTTAGAGGCCTGACTATTACAAGCTTTCTGACTCTATAAAATGGGGCTATTAATACTACCTACCTGAATAGAATTGTTGTAGAGATTTCAAAATAAAGCATTGAAAGCACTTAGCTCAGTGCCTAGCACAAAGAAAATGTTCAAGAAATGTTGTAGTTATTACTGCTATTATAACTGCTGTTTTTGTTGTGTGACCAAGTACCAAGTATCAAAACTTTGTGATTTAAATCTATATCTTTAGTTTTATTTTTCTTCCCAAGTTATGGCTGTGTATCTCACCCTACCTGTTAGATATTTCAATTTTGAAATGTCTTTGTCACCATAAATTCCATTTGTCCCTTTACAACTGGCATCTTCCTATAGAATTTCTCTGCTTCTATCAATGGCAGCATTATTGACCTAGTCTCTAAATCTTCACATCACCTTGATTCATATCCCATATCTAGTTAGCCAATGTTTGACTTGCAGGTGTTGTCTAAAATGATTCCCATATTTTTTCTTTCCCACTCTATTGTTATTACCAACAATCCAATGTATCTTCTCATCATCTCAAACCTAGATTATTTTCTCTGATGTCAAATTCTCCTCACCACAATGTATACTGTCATCAAATCAGTATTCTGTAAACACCACTTTCATCATGTCACTACTTGCTCAAAAACTTTTGATAATTTCAGACTTCTGAGAAAATCTCATTAGATACCTCAGCTTACTTTCAATGCCTTCACAATCTGACCTCATCTCATCCAATTTTGTTGATAATTATACTCCAACATGCAAAGCCACTCTACGCAGGCTGGCCTCTCCACTGTGTACTCACAAGTCAAGCTCATCCCTGTCTCTAGGTCTCATTCATGGTATTTTCCCCTTACCTAAAGTGCCTTTCCTTCTTCATCCTCCATATGAATTCTACCCATCCCCAAAAGCCTTGATAAGTCCCACCTCAGTCAAGAAATTCTCTTTAACAACGTGATCACCCTCACTTTAAAATACTAATCTAATGGTTTGGCACTTCTTTATAAGCTGTCTTCAATTGTTTTCTATTATTTCTCTGTATCAGCTTTGCCTCTCCTCTATACTTTCTCAAGACAATTCTGGGAACATAGTGTTTATTAATGAGAGACTTGTTAATTGGCTTAAATAAAGAAGAAAGGCCAAAAGAAGAAAGACTACCCTACTTTCCACACTTCTCTGTTTTTGAAACACTTTAGAGATGTGACCAATATCCATAACAGTCTGACTGGACATTGAATGATTTATGAGAAGGGATTCTTCTCTAATGAAAAGGAATTCTATGTACTCTGGCAGTACAAACAGGCTTTTGGAAGTGATTGCAAAGACACAGAAAGGAAGCAGAGCTTCAGTATTGGCTCTAGTTCTCCAGGAACTGAGAAAATAATAAATCCTTTCACCTAGTTTCAAATAAGCAATGTCAGGAAGTCCAGCGAATAAGGGAAAGATAAACTGAAGGCCTATTCACTTCTCCCTGTTAAATTTTACTGCTTCAGTTAGGCAAGCTTGGAAGGATAAGCCTGGGAACTCATCTATAAAATCTTGATGCTCCACTGGAGTAAGACAGATGGAGAATGTATTATTACTATCTTTAAACTGAATTGCATTAATAAAGTTTCGGCAAAATTGACCTAAAAACCAATTAGTCCCCAGGTATCCCCCAAGTTATTCTATTACATTTTTTGAATTATAGCCCTCAAACAATCTGATATATTCTTGTGCACTGGTTCATGTTACGTATTTATTTTAAAACATAAGCTCCATGAGAGTAGAAACCTCATCTGCCTTATTCACCCCTTGTATCCCAAGTGCTTAGATAAGTGCCTGGCACAAAATAGGGGCTAATATATAACTACTGAAAGAACAAATGATAATGAGTAGCTCTCCAGTGACTCTAAGCGTTTGAAGGGCTAACCACATGATTTATTCCAAAAATACATTTGTTTCTTGCCTAATACAACCTTACCAAGCATGGTATGTGAGACGGGGAAGGTGATGGTGGGTTGGCCTGTCATCCTCCAGCGGCTACAGAGGTAGGAGAGATCTGTTCTAAGCATTTCTACTATCATCTTGTTGTCCAGAGCCAGGTAGAACTGTTGCTGGTCTATAAACTGAGAAAAAGAAGAAAAATGACAGCTCAGAATAATTTGCTCTTACAATTCTCCAGTAATATTTTAAAGTACTCACATATTCACAGGGCTATAAAACATGTCACAGAGGCAACAATATCCTCAACTTTAGCGCCTCATTCTTTCCAAAGAATCTGATAGTCCATCGGTACATATAATAGTTTTTGGCATTTTTATAGTGCAGTTTACAAAGTGTTTTCGAGTACAAAATTTTAGTTCATTATATAACAAATGAGTCAGGTAGCTTATCTTTTAATAGATGAAAATAAGGCCAAGTGACATTAAATGGATTAACAAACTCACATGGCTAGCAAATAGCAAGGCCAGAAATATAATCTGTAGTCCATTACTCTTCTGTCTATACCTCAGCAGCACAATTCACAATTTCAGATTTATGATGACAAATGGGGAGCTTCAGCTTTTTGTCCAGAAAATAGTTTCTTCTCCTATGCACACATATAATTTGGCTTATTGATGTAATGTGGCTAATAAATATCAGGCCAATAATGTATATAATCATGGCTAAAACAGTACTGACATTTTTTGTTTGGATGGTTTCCAGGCATGTAAAAAGGGCCCCTGCCCTAAACAAAGAGAACACATAATTCAGTAGCTAAATAAAAAAAATTATATTTTGTTAATAAAGGGCAAATACAGTCTGAATTTTTAACATTTAAAAGGAGTACTTTTTAAAGTACTCCAACATTTATAAAATCCCTAGTCACTGTTTCTGCAACACCCAGGACTACTCTTGGTAGCCATAATCACCTGGCATTATTTGGTGCTACAGCTCCAATTCAGTCCAACTCAACAAATATTTATTAAGCAACTTAATATGGGCAAGGCCCCATGAACCTTAATACTTGTTCTAACTCTAATAAATGTTTTATTTCTATAATGTTTCTGTTTCACTTCCATTCATCTCAATGCATACTAAAGCTCATTCCACCCACCTGTGGCGTAAAGGTGAAGATAGTTTTCCGAATGTCATAGAGTTTTGAAGTTCCAAGGACTCCCATATGCCTGTATGGTCGTCCACTGAGTTTCATTCTACTGTTGCATCCTGAGATTGAATTGAGAAATGCTCAAGATCTTTCTAGGGCTTTACAAATGCAATCAACAAATAGGGTTTTTTTTGTGTTTGTGTATTAGGTTTACACTTTCTGATTGAACAAACTAAGTTCTGTGTCTTAAAGTTAGTATCCATGTCATGTACAAGGCCATACAAAGCACTTTCTAAGAGAAAGAGTATGCAATTATCTTTGTTCTTAAAGGACTTTATGCTCTTATAAAGAAGTCACGTAGTCTTATATATGAGAGAAAAGAATGCACATGAAAATTAATAGTCCAATGAATGACAGAATTCTATTACTGATATTTATATGCTGAATTTCCTTAAGTCCCACGAAAACTTGCAAAAGCCATACTATCAAACAATGTAAACTATGCTTCAATAAAGCTAAACAAAACGTCATCAACTTAAAGATGGCATACTAAACTGAAAAATGGAAATGATTTTATCTTGATCTCCTTTGATTGCATAGTACTGACATGTTTTAATTCAATGAACAACACATCTTATCCAAATAAGTAAAAGTATTTAATATGATTATGTCTCATAGGAAATTTTGTGGAAGGAAACTTATACACAGAGTAAAATTCACTTGGCAGAGGAACATTTCTGAAAACTTAAGAAAGGGAACACATGAACTATCAGACAGCTACAAAAGACATAATTTTAATGAAAATTTAAACAGAATCTGTTCATGTGTCTAAATATTATGTATGTGTGTATGTGTGTACACACACACACATACACATGCCTTATTTCCCTGAGTATGTCTTTTTTATAGTTTAGCATTAGAATCTGAAATTAGATTCTATCTGATAATTAATGTTTATGTTACATGTAGTTGAATTTCTTGTCTTTCAAAAGGCAATTATTACATCAATACCTCTTATAATGAAGAAATACTTCATTTATTCACACACTTTTTTCCCTTTTATAACATAGGATATTTTGTATAACATAGGAGAGTACTATACACAAAGAGCTTGTTCTCAAACTCTTTTTCCCCAAAATATATATTGAATAGCATTTCATGTTAGTACTGACAGAGCTTTATCACTTTTCTTTTATTGGAACACATTTTTCTTGGGGACTTTATTATTGCCCCTGCTTTATCCTAAGTATGAAACTTATCAAAGATGTACATTTTTAGTGTTGCTTCACTTTTAGGGACAGGGCCAGAGAGCTGTCAATGCCTTGGTCATATTCCAGGGTCCACTCTGGAAAGCACACATTTTACCTTAGATTGATATCACAATCAGGTTTATCCACTGCTCCTTCTATTTTGTTTCTTTTTTTATTGTAGTAAATATACATAACATAGTATTTACCATTTTAACCATTTTTATTTTTAAAAATAAATCTTCTATTTATTTATTTGAGAGAGAGAGAGAGAGAGTGAGAGCGAGCATCAGCAGGGGGAGGGGCAAAGGGAGAAGCAGACTCCCCACTGAGCAGGAAGCCTGACACAGGGCTCAGTCCCAGGACCCTGCGATCATGACCTGAGCCCAAGGCAGATACTTTAACCAACTGAGCCATCCAGGTGCCCCATTTTAATCATTTTTAATAAGTGGCATTAAGTACATTCACAATGTTGTACAACGATCACTACCACCCAACTTTAGAACTTCTCCATCTTCCCAAACTGAAACTGTACCCATTAAACAGTAACTCCCCATGTTCTCTTCTTGCCAGTCCCTAGCAATCATCATTCTTTCTGTATCTATAAATTTGCCTTCTCTTGGTACCTCATATATGTGGAATCATATAATATTTGTCTTTTTGTGACTGGTTTATTCCACTTAGGATAATATCTTCAAGGTTCATCCATTTTGTACTATGTGTCAGAATTTAATTCTTTTTCAAGGCTGAAAAATTTTTCATTGTATGTGCATACCATGTTATGTTGATCTTCTCATTCATCACTGGACAATATTTTTTGGGTAATTTCTTATAGTACAATATAGGTGAAATTAAGTATATAAATCTTAAATTTAAAAATTAATGAATTTTTACATAGTAAACACACAACACAAATCAAGATATGGAATTAAAGAGGGAGACAAACCATGAGAGACTCTGGACTCCAGGAACCAAACTGAAGGTTACAGAAGGGAGGGGGTGGAGGGATGGGGTAACTGGGTGATGGGTATTAAAGAGGGCACATGTGGTGATGAGCACTGGGTGTTATATGCAACTGTGAATCATTGAACACTACATCAAAAACTGATGTTGTATTACATGTTGGCTAACTGAACATTAAAAAAAAGGATATGGAACATTATCAGCACTATGGGAAGCCTCCCTTGTGCCCCTTTCCCGTTATTAACATCCCCCAGCTCCCAAAGGTAACCACATTCAAACATCAATCACCATAAATAAGTAGGTACATTTATTAGCTTTATATTAATAAAATCATAAAATATGTACTTTTTTGCATCTGGTTTCTTCCACTCAACATTTTATCTATGAGATTCATCCATATTGGTGTATGTAGAACTGATTCATTTGTTTTCATTGCTATATAATATTCCAGAGTATGAAGGTATCATTATTTATCCATTCACTTGTTGATGGACATTTGGGCCCCCCCTCCCATTTTCTGTTATTATAAATAAAGCTTCTATGAACATTCATGCTGTGCTCCACTGGCTATACACACCAGTACAATGCCAAAAGGAAGTGGTGGTGGTGGGCATTTCAGACATCTTATTGATGTCTGAAATGGGACTAATGTGAGAAAACTTTTAATATTTTAAAACTAAGTATAATGTTAGGTTTTCAGAATATATCCTTTATTAATAACATTTAAGGAAGTTTCCTTTGACTCCTATAATATTTTTATATTAATGGCTATTAAAATTTATCAATTTTCTGCATCTATTGAAATGTTCACATTTTTTTCTCCATTATTCTCTCTTTGTGTTGGGATATACTGATTGATTTATAAATGTTAAATCACCCATGCGAACATTTAGTTGAAAATGATCTCTAAATTCCCATCTTCTCATTTCTCCTTTAATCCATGGGTTATTCGTAAGTACAATGCTTGATTTCTAAATCACTGGGGATTCCCCATCTATCTTTTAAAAACTTATTTCTGGATTAATTCTAATGTGGTCAGAGACCACATTGATTTCAATCATACTATATGATTTCAATCCTTTGAAATTTGTTGAAACATGCATTGTAGCATGGCATCTGGTCTGTTTTGATAAATATTCAAATTGCTCTTGAATATGTATTCTGCGGTTGTTGGGTATAGTGTTCAATATTCACCAATAGGCCAAGTCTGTTAATTTCATTCATGTTTTTGTCTATTTCTACCAATTACTGATAGGAATGTGTTAAAATTTTTCACTATGATTTAGATTTATCTGTTTTAGTTTTTCTCTTTTTGGGGGCTATGTACATTTTGAGGTTATGCTATTATATAAATAAAAATTAAAGATTAAGATAGCTCCTGTTAAACTGACACTTTACTACCATAAAATGTTTTTCATTGTTTCTACTAATATTTCTTGCCTTTTGTATACCTTGACATTAGCATAGTTACATCAGCTTCAGTTTGTTTACTATTTGCATGGAATATTGTTTTATATCCTTTTTTTTTTTTACAGATTTTATTTATTTATTTGACAGACAGAGATCACAAGTAGGCAGAGAGGCAGGCAGGGGGTGGGAAGCAGGCTCCCCAACAAGTAGAGAGCCCAATGCAGGGCTTGATCCCAGGACCCTGGGATCATGACCTGAGCCGAAGGCAGAGGCTTAACCCACTAGCCACCCAGGTGCCCCAATATCCTTTCATTTTCAACCTGTATCCTTATACTTCTGGTAAGACTCTTTTACGTAGCATAAAGTTGGGTTTTAGCTTATAATCCAGTTTGACAAACCTCTCTTTTTTTTTTTTTGACAAATCTCTTTTAACTGAAACATTTAGTCCATTTACATTTAACATAATTACTGAATGTCTGGGTTTAAATCTTACATTTTTTCATTCTTTATTTGCATTTTTTAAAAGTTTTATTTTAATTCCAGTTAGGTAACATAGTTATATTAGTTTCAGGTGTGCAATATAATAACTCAACAATTCTATAAATAACCTGGTGTGCTGGGGCGCCTGGGTGGCTCAGTGGGTTAAAGCCTCTGCCTTTGGCTCAAGTCGTGATCCCAGAGTCCTGGGATCGAGCCCCACACTGGGCTTTCTGCTCAGCAGGGAGCCCGCTTCCCTCTCTCTCTGCCTGCCTCTCTGCCTACCTGTGATCTCTGTCTGTCAAAAAAAAAAAAAAACTTTAATTAAAAAAAAACAACCTGGTGTGCTCATCATGACAAGAACACTCCTTAATTCCTATCATCTAGTTAACCTATCCCACCCTACCTCCCCTCTGATAACCATCAGTTTCCATTCTGTAGTTAAGTCTGTTTCCTTCTCTTTTTTGCATTGCTCATTTGTTTCTTAAATTCCACATAAGTAAAAACATATCATATTTGTCTTTCTCTGACTGACTTATTTCATGTAGCGTAGTACTCTATCTCTGTCCATGTCATTGCAAATGGCAAGATTTCATTCATTGTTATGACCAACTAATATTCCATTGCATATATACATACACCACATATTCTTCACCCATTCATCAGTCGACGGACACTCGGGCTGTTTCCATACTTTTGTTATTGTAGATAATGCTGCTATAGACACTGGGGTACATGTGTCCCTTTCAATTAGTATTTTTTTAAAATTTTGGGGGTAAATAACTTGTAGTGTGATTGCTGGATTACAGGGTAGTTCTATGTTTAACATTTGTTTTTTAAGATTTTTATTTATTTGACAGAGATCACAAAGCAGGCAGAGAGGCAGGCAGAGAGAGAGAGGAAGGGAAGCAGGTTCCCCGCTGAGCAGAGAGCCTGATGCGGGGCTCGATTCCAGGACCCTGAGATCATGACCTGAGCCGAAGGCAAAGGCTTTAACCCACTGAACCACCCAGGCGCCCCTGTTTAACATTTTTTAAAAAAGATTTTATTTATTTATTTGACAGACAGATCACAAGTAGGCAGAGAGGCAGGCAGAGAGAGAGGAGGAAGCAGGCTCCCTGCTGAGCAGAGAGCCTGATGCGGGGCTCAATCCCAGGACCCTGGGATCATGACCTGAGCTGAAAACAGAGGCTTTAACCCACTGAGCCACCCAGGTGCCCCTATGTTTAACATTTTGATGAAAATCCATACTGTTTACCAAACTGGCTGTACCAGTTTGCATTTCCACCAACAGTGCAAGAGGGTTCCCCTTTCTCCACATGCTTGCCAACACCTGTTGTTCCCTGTTGTTGATGTTAGCCATTCAACTGGTGTGAGGTGGTACCTCATTGTAGTTTTGGTTTGTATTTCCCTGATGATGAGTGATTTGAGCATCTTTTCATATGCGTGTGGCCATCTGGATGTCTTCTTTGGTAAAATGTATATTCAAGCCCTCTGCCCATTTTTAATTGGATTATTTGTTTTTTGGGTGTTGAGTTGTGTTGGTTTTTATGTATTTTGGATACTAACTCTTTATCAGATATGTCATTTGCGAGTGTCTTTTCCCATTCTGTAGGTTGCCTTTTAGTTTTGTTGATTGTTTTCTTCGCTGTGAAGAAGCCTTTTATTTTGATATAGTTTCAGTGTTTATTTTTGCTTTTGTTTCTCTTGCCTCAGGAGACATATCTATAAAGAGGTTTCTAATGCTGATGTCAAGGAAGTTCCTGCATGGGGCACCTGGCTGGCTCAGTCAGTAGAGCATGTGACTCTTGATCTTGGGGTGGTGAATTAAAGCCCCACATTGGACATGCAGCCTACTTAAAAAGTGTGAAAAAAAGAGAGAAGTTGCTGCCTGTATTCTCTTCTAGGGATTTTATAGTTTCAGGTCTCAAAATTAGGTCTTTAATTCATTTTGAATTTATTTTGTAAGAAAGTGGTCCAGTTCATTCTTTTGCACATTGCTGCCAAGTTTTCCCAAAAACATTTGTTGAAGAGACTCTGTCTTTCCCATTGGATATTCTTTTCTGCTTTGTTGAAGATTAATTGACCATATAGTTGTGGGTTCATTTCTGGGTTTCCTATTCTGCTCTACTGATCTATGTGTCTATTTTTTTTTCTGCCAGTATGATACTGTTTTGATCACTACGGCTTTGTAATATAATTTCAAGCCCACAATTGTGATGTCTCCTGCTTTGGTTTTCTTTTTCAAGATTGCTTTGCCTATTTGGGGTCTTTTCTGGTTCCCTACAAATTTTAGGATTATTCTAGCTCTTTGAAAAATATTGCTGATTTTTTGATAGGGTTGCATGAAATGTGTAGATTGCTTTAGGAAGTAAAAACATTTTAACAATATTTTTTCTTCTAATCCATGATCATGGAATGTCTTTCTATTTGTTTGTGTCATCTGCAATTTCTTTCATCAGTGTTTTACAGTTTTCAAAGTAGAGGTCTTTGGCCTCTTTTTTTTTTTTAGGTTTTCTTAGGTATCTTATTGTTTTTTGTGCAACTGTAAATGAGACTGATTCCTTAATTTCTCTTTCTGCTTCTTCATAATTGGTATATAGAAATGCAACTGATTTCTGGACATGGATTTTGTATCCTGTGAGTTGACTGAATTAATTTATCACTTGTAGCAGTTTTTTGGTGGGATCTTTTGGGTCAGTTTGACTTTTTCCTTGCTGATATAGATGCTTTTATTTCTTTTGGTTGTCTGACTGATGTGGCTAGGACTTACAGTACTATGTTGAAGAAAATGGTAAGTTGAACATCCTTGTTCCTGACCATTGAGGAAAAGATCTCAGTGTTTCCCCATTGAGGATGATATCATCTATTTTTTTCATATATGGCTTTTATTTTGTTGAGGTATATTCCATCCAAATCAACTTTGTTGAGGGTTTTTTTTTTATCATGAATGGATGTTGTACTTGGTCAAATGCTTTTTCTGCATATGTTGAAATGATCATTTTGTTCTTATCCTTCCTTTTTCTTAGAGGGAGGGGAGGGGCAGAGGGAGAGGGAAAGAGAGAATCTTAAGCAGGCTCCATGTCCAATATGGAGCCTGATGCGGGGCCTCACAATGATGAAATCATGATCTGAGCTGAAATCAAGAGTCAGACCCTTAACTGACTGAGTTACCCAGGTAACCTAACCTTTCTTTTTTAAAGTGATATGTCATTTGCAAATATTGAACTAGCCTTGCAATCCAGGAATCAAGCCAAATTGACCATGGTGAATGATTTTTTTAATGTATTTTTAGGTTGGGTTTGCTAGTATTTTGTTGAGGATTTTTGCATCTATGTTCATCACCGATATTAGCCTGTAGTTCTCTTTTGTGGTGTCTTTATCTGGTGATAGTATCAGGGTACTGCAGGCTTCATAGAATGAATTTGGAAGTCTTCCTTCCTCTTGTATATTTTGAATAGTTTGAGAAGAATAGGTATTAACTCTTCTTTAAATGTTTGGTAGAATTTGGGGCACCTGGGTGGCTCAGTGGGTTAAGCCTCTGCCTTTGGCTCAGGTCATGATCCCAGGGTCCTGGGATCGAGCCCCGCATCAGGCTCTCTGCTCAGCGGGGAGCCTGCTTCCTCCACTCACTTCCTCCTCTTGCTGCCTGCCTCTCTGCCTACTTGTGATCTCTGTCAAATAAATAAAATCTTTGAAAAAAAATGTTTGGTAGAATTTGCTTATAAATCCATTTTGTCCTGGACTTTTGTTTGTTGGGAGTTTTTTGATTCCTGATTCAATTTCTTTGCTGGTTATTAGTCTGTTCATCTTTTCTATTTCTTATGGTTTCAGTTTTGGTAGTTTATATGTTTCTAGGAATTTATTCATTTCTTCTAGGTTTTCCAATTTATTGGCATATAGTTTCTCATAATATTCTATTAAAATTATATTTCTGTGCTGTTGGTTGTTATTTCTGCTCTAATCTTCATTATTTCCTCCCTTCTTCTGGCTTTAGGCTTTGTTTTTTGTTCTTTTTCTAGCTCCTTTAGGTGTAAGTTTAGGCTGTTTGAGATTTTTCTTGTTTTTTTGAAATAGGTCCGTGTTACTATAAACTTCCCTCTTATAAATGCTTTTGTTGCATCCCAAAGGTTTTGGACCATTGTGTTTTCATCTTCGTTTGTTTCCATGTGTTTTTAAATTATTTCTTTTATTTCCTGATTGACACATTCATTGTTTAGTAGGGTGTTATTTAACCTCCCTGTATTTGTGGTCTTTCCAGTTTTTGACTTCTAGTTTCATAGCATTGTGGTCACGAAAGGTGCAGGTATGCCTTCAAGCTTCTTGTATTTGTTAGGGCCTGTTCTGTGGCCTATTATGTGATTAATTCTGGAGAATGTTCCATTTGCACTTGAAAAGAATGCTTTTTTAGGATGGAATGTTCTGAATAGATATGATAAGTCCAACTGGCCCAGTGTGTAATTCGAAGCCATTTTTTCCTTGTAGATTTTGTTTATATGCTCTATCCATTGATGTGGGTGTGGCGTAAAAGTCCCCTACTATTATTGTGTTATCAATGGGTTCCTTTATGCTTATTATTAAATATTTTTATATATTTTGATGATCCCATAATGGGGGCATAAATATTTATAATTTTTATATCCTATTGTTGGATTCCCACTTTGTGATTATATAGTGCCCTTCTTTGTCTCTTCTTAGTGTGTCTATTAAAGTCTAGTTTGTCCAATATAACTATTGCTACTTTGGCTTTCTTTTGACATCCATTTGCATGATAAATATTTCTTTATCCCTTCACTTTCATTCTGTAGGTGTCTGTAGGTCTAAAATGTATCTCTTGTAGACAGCATATAGATGGGTTTTTTTTGTTTTTTATCCATTTGAGACCCTATGTCTTATGATTGGAGTATTTAGTCCATTTACATTCACAGTAATTATTGATAGATATGTACTTAGTGCCATTTTATTACTTTTTGCTTATTTCTGTATATTTTATCTGATCCTCTCTTGTCTTTCTCATGTTGTTGATTTTCTTTAGTGATATATTTGGATTTCTTTCTCTGTATTCTTTGCATTTATGAGTGGTCTTTGATATATGGTTATCCTTAGGTTTGTATATAACCTTTTTTGCAAGTAGCACTCTATAGTAAGTTCATGTTCAATAAAGGTTGAACCCATTCTTTTCTCCTCTACTTCACACATTTTAAGTCCAAGTTATTATATTTTATGTCCTTTTTAAAATGGGTTCCTTGAATGATTTTTTACGGAACTATTTATTTTTTACTGTTTTTTTTGTTTCCTGCCTTTATACCATCACTTTTAGTCTCTCCTTTCCATTCAAAGTGTCCCCCTTTAATATTTCTTGAAGGGCTGGTTTAATGGTCATGAACTCCTTTAGTTTTTGTCTGGAAAACTCTTTCTCTCTCCTTCTATTCTGAATGATAGCCTTGCTGGATAGAGGATTCTTGGCTGCAGATTTTCCCCATGTAGCAATTTGGATATATCATACCTCTCCCTTCTGGCTTGGCAAGTTTCTGTGTGTGCTCTACTATTGTGTCTGCTATTGCTCTATCCTTCTGGCTTGCCATCTGCAGAGGCTCTCCTTGCCTTCTGTGGATATTTTTTCCTCCCTGGATTGAATGTGATGAGTTTTAACTGGTGTGCTCTAGTCCTCTTGTGAAATGAGACCTGACACTGCTTACACGAGAACTGAGGCCCCGCAAAACTCTCTGTTTGGGACATGTGGTGTGGGCAGTCTTTTGTGCTGGTCTTCTGGGGGAGGAGTCAGCTGTGTTGGGAAAGAGGAAAATGTGGCTGAGAAAGGCAGTTCCACTGTAATGCAAGGGGTTGGGGCTTAGTGTAAGCAAGTTGGGTATCCAGTGTCTGCATGGCTGCTTCCAGCCAGTGGCTCTGTGTTTATGCTGGGGGGTGGAGGAGGGAAATGGCATCAGCCAGCTTTTTCCTCGACAGATTTCTCCATGAATGTTGCCTTTCAGGGACACTCAAGAAGAGCAAATAATGTCCCCAGTGTGTGCTCTAGGCAATTTTCACATCATCATTTCCATGATGTATTCCCCTGGGTTGTTTGTCTGCCTTCTCTCCAGAAGCAGCACAGTGCTCTCTGGAGTCTATCCCAGCCTAGCCTGCTGACACTTAAAACTCCAGGCTTCAAGCCCTGCTAGTTGTAAGAACTCATGAAATTCAGTTGCTCTAGCTTTCTAATCCAATGGCTATGGGGAAACATTCTTCTTGTGCATTCCCTTGTGTGCTCCCCTCCCTCTCACCCTTCTCCAAGACAATGGCTCCATCCCCTCTGCAACAGCCAGGATCTGTTTCCCCCCTAAACCACATCTCCACATTTCCTACCTTCTTCAATGTGGCCTCTTTACTCCTTTTAGTTATAAAGTTTGTTCTGCCAGTCTTCAGGTTGATTTCTGGGATATTTAGGATGATTTAATAGTGATCTAGTTGTATTTGAGGGGTGAGGTTAGCCTAGACTTTGCTGCCATCCTCCTCTCCCCTATCTTATCTATTCATTTACCAATGGACATGTGGCTGCTTCCGTAATTTTGCTATTGTAAATAATGCTGCTATAAACATAAGTGTTCATGTATCACCTTGAATTAGCATTTTCCTATTTTTTAAGTATATACCTAGTAGTGTGATTACTGGATCATAGGGTAGTTTAATTTTTAATTTTTTGAGGGTTCTCCATACTATTTTCCACTGGTGGTTGAACCAGTTTGCATTCCCACCAATAGTGCACGAGAGTTCCTTTTTCTCCACATCCTCACCAACACTTTTCGTTTCTTCTGTTGTTGATTTTAGCTATTCTGACAGGTGTGAGGTGAGAGCTCATTATAATTTTGATTTGCATTTCCTTGATGGGAAGTGATGATGAACATCTTTTCATGTGCCTGTTGGCCATGTGTAAGTATTTGGACAAATGTCTATTTGTCTTCTGCCCATTTAAAAATTACTTATTATTTGGGTGTTGAGTTTTATCAGTTCTTAAATATTTTGGATACTAACCCGTTATCAGATGTGTCATTTATAAATATCTTCTCCCATTCCATAGGTTGCCTTTTAGTTTTGTTGACTGCTTCCTTTGCTCTGTAGAAGCTTATTATTTTGATGCAGTACCAATAGTTTGTTTTGTTTGTGGTGCAACTTTAAATGGTATTGTTTCCTTCATTTTACTTTCTGCTGATTCATTATTAGTGTATAGGAATGAACAGATTCCTGCACATTGATTTTGTCTCCTGAGACTTGCCTGAATTCATTTATGTGTTCTGGTGGAATCTTTAGTGTTCTCTCTATATAGTATCATGTCACCTGCAAATAGTGAGAATTTAACTTTTCCTTACCGACTGGGATGACTTCTCTTTTTGTTGTCTGATTGCTTGGGTAGGATTTCCAATACTATGTTGAATAAAGTGGTGAGAGTGGACATTCTTGTCTTGTTCCTGACCTTACGGGAAAAACTCATTTTTCCCCCACTGAGTATGATGTTGGCTGTGAGTTTTTCATACAAGGCCCATATTATGTTGAGGTATGTTCTCTCTAAACCCATGTTGCAAGAGAGGTTTTTAAAAATCATAAATGGAAGTTGTACTTTGTCAAATATTTTTTCTCCATCTATTGAGTTATGGTTTTTATTCTTCCTCTTATTGATGTGATGCATCATGTGATTCTTTTGTCAATATTAAACCACTCCTGCATTCTAGGAATAAATCCCACTTGATCGTTCTCTATGATTTTTAATGTTTTGTTGGATTTGCTTTGCTAATATTTTGTTGAGGATTTTTGCACATACATTTATGAGAGTTATTGGCCTATAGTTCTCTTTATGTGGTGTCTTCATCTGGTTTTGGTATTAGGGTGACACTAGCTTCACAGAATGAATTTGAAAGTTTTCCTTCTTCAATTTTTTTTTTAATAGTTTGAGATGAACATGTATTAACTCTTCTCAAATTTTTGATAGAATTTGCTTGTGAAGGCCTCTGGTCCTGGACTTTTATTTTTTGGGGGGATTTTTGACTTCTGATGCAATTTTATTTCTGGTAATTTGTCTGTTCAAAGTTTCTGTTTCTTTCTGCTTCAGTTTTGGTAGGTTACATGCTTCTAGGGATTTGTCCATTTCTTCTAAATTGTCCAATTAGTTGGCATATAGTTTTTCATAATATTCTCTTATACTCTCTTGCATTTATGTGTTATTTCTCCTGTTTGATATCTGATTTTATTTGGGTTCTCTCTCTCTCTCTCTCTTTTTGATGAGTCTGGCTAGAGGTTTATTAATTCTGTTGGTCTTTCCAAAGAACGAGCTCCTGGTTTCATTGATCTGTGTCATTGTTTTTTTAGTTTCTATATAATTTATTTCTGCTCTCATCTTATTTCCTTCCTTTTGCTGTGCCTGTGTTTTGTTTGCTCTTTCTTTTCTAGCTCCTTTAAGTGTAAGGATAGGTTGTTTCCATTTGACATTTTTTTTTCTTCTTGAGGTGTTTATTGCTATAAACTTTCTTCTTGGAACACTTTTTCTGCATCCCAAGTGTTTTTTGGACCATTGTGCTTTCATTTTCATTTGTTTCTATGTGCTTTTAAAATTTCTTCTTTTATTTCTTGGTTGACTCATTCATTGTTTAGTAACATTTTTTTTTAACCTCTATGTATTTGTGTTCTTTCCCGATTTTTTCTTGTGTCTTCTATTTTCATAGCATTATGTTCAGAAAAGCTGCGTGGTATGATTTTGATTTTTTTGAGTTTGTTGAAATTTGTTTTGTAGCCTAATATGTGATCTATTCTGGGGGATGTTCTAAGTACACTTGAAAATAATGTGTATTCTGCTGCTTTAGAATGGAATGTTCTGAAAATATCTGCTAAATCCATATGGTCCAATGTGTCATTCAAAGCCCGTTTCCTTGTTGATTTTCTGTTTGCATGATATGCACATCAGTGTTAAGTGGAGTGGCAAAATCCTCTACTATTGTTATATTAGTATTCATTATTTCCTTAATAGTTTTATGTATTTGGTTGCTCCCATGTTCAGTGCCTAAATATTTACAATTGTTATATACTCTTATTGGGTTGTCCTCTTTATTAATATATATTATAGTTATATATATTATAGTTATAGTCTTTGTTTAAATTCTATTTTGTCTGATATAAGTTTGTTATATATATGTTTGTTATATATATCATAGTTATAGTCTTTGTTTAAATTCTATTTTGTCTGATATAAGTATTGCTGCCCTGGCTTTCTTTTTTGATATCCTTTGGACCAAGGCCAGCAGGACTGAGAAGCGTAGATATGCTGACACATTGAGGAGGGAGCCTGTGTAGGAAAGTTAGGTGACGAGTGTCAGTGCTGTGCTGGTTTCCACAGGTAGCCAATGTTTATGCTGGCTGGGGGAGTGAAATAGCACCTGCCAGCTCCTGTGTTCCTGGAGGGGTCTCCTCGTGATCCCTGTCTCTCGCCACACTTCAAGATAGGCAAATCACTCACCATCCCATCTGCCCCCGGTGTTTTTCAAACTGTTGGTTCTATGCTGTATCAGCATGGGCTGTTTGCTGTGCTTCCTCTTTGGTGGTGGTGGTGGGGGGCTCAGCTTCCTATTGCCTTTGGGGCTTACCCAGAGACAAGCCTGCCAATTTTTAAAATTCCAGGCTTTAAGTCCCACTGGTTTTAGGAACTAATGAAATTCAATCCCTCTCACTTTCAAAGGTAAATGTCATGGGGATTCGTACTTCCTGTTGCATGCTTCCCAGTGTGAAAATCTGTTTCTTGCTCTTCTCCACACCATTGGCTGTCTCCTCACCACAGGTAGTCATGATCTGTCTTTACCTAAATCATATCTTTGCCCTTAATACTTCCGTGATGTGCCCTCTTCTCTACCTTTAGATGTGAAGTTTGTTCTGCTAGTCTTCAGATCATTTTTTCTGGGTTATTTATGGTGATATGAGTGCTAGTTGCATTCATGGACGAGGTGAACTTTGGGGTTCTCCTACTTCATCATCTTCCAAGCAAACCTAAATCTTACAAATTACTACAGAATTTCCATTTGTTCTGTTTATTCCTTTCTTTTCCTCACTTCCTTTTGGATTAATCACAAAATTTATTACATCATTTTATCCCTACTAGCTTGTAATTCTTTCATTACTCCTTTGATGGTTACTCCAGAACAGCTCTTCTCAACCAGATTCCACCAGAGTATTATGCTCTAATTTTTAAGGCATTGATTGTCTGTATTAATTTACCTTCTTTGCATTTAAAAATGGAACTAGTATGTGCAACCCGTAGGGGAACTGAAAAACCCCATTTTCTGGTAGTTTAATTTTGTCATGGAAACCTACTTGAGAAAAGCTGTCCCAGAGATTAAAACATGCATCCTTGACTGATTTAGAGTGTACCTTAAATTTGTACCTTTACTATTCCTTGAATAATGCAAGAATCTTACAACACTAACTCCATTCATATTCTGCCTGCACTTTTTTTTTTTTGCCACTTTGGTCATTTATTTCATCTCTACTTTTATTTCATCCACAAAGCACTGTTATTAATGTTGCTTTAAACAGTCAATAGTCTTTTATTTTTACAATTTCTTTTTTTTAAGATTTTATTTATTTATTTAACAGAGAGAGATCACAGTAGACAGAGAGGCAGGCAGAGAGAGAGAGAGAGGGAAGCAGGCCCCCTGCTGAGCAGAGAGCCCGATGTGGGACTCGATCCCAGGACCCTGAGATCATGACCTGAGCCGAAGGCAGCGGCTCAACCCACTGAGCCACCCAGGCGCCCCATATTTACAATTTCTTTTTCTCTTTATTCTTTCCTGCATTCCTATTCTTCTGTCTCAGATCTTTTTATTTATTTATTTTTTTTTTGGCCTAAAGAACTCCCTTTAGTATTTCTTTTACTATGAGTCTGCTAGTGATACATTTTCAATTTTTACTTATCTGAACATGACTTTATATTGTTTTCATTTCTTCTTTTTAAAGATTATTTATTTATTTGGGAGAGGGATAGAAAGAGAGAGCATGAGCAGGGGGTAGGAGCACTGGAAGAGGGAGAAGCGGATTCCCTGCTGAACAGGGAGCCCAATATGGGGCTCAATCACAGGACCCTGAGATCATGACCTGAGCCAAAGGCAGACATTTAACCAACTGAGCCACCCAGGCACCCTATATCATTTTTATTTCTGAAGGATATTTTCACTGGATATAAAATTCTAGTCTGGCAGTTATTTTCTCCAAGTAATTTATAGGTGTCATTCATTGTCCTGTGGAATTCATTGGTTTGTTGAAAAGTAAGTTGTAAGTTTGATCATTGTTCCTTTGAAAGCAATGTATCTTTTCTTAACTCTGGCTATTTTTAAGATTTTTCTCTCTGTCTTGATTTCCAGAAGTTTGATTACTAAAGGCTTAGGTTGTTTTTCTTTGTATTTATCTTGTTCACAGATTTTTAGCATTTTTAAATGTGTGAATTAATATCTTTGGTCAGCTTTGAAAATCTTTTAGTCATTATTTTTTCAAATACAGTTTCTGTTCCATTATTTCCTCTTATTCTTGGACTCCAGACCCTCTACTATATCTGTCTTGTAATGCTTTTTCAATTTTCCATTCTTTTCTATCTTTTGGGCTTTAATCTGACTATTTTCTACTAACTTATTTTTCAGTTCACCAATCCTCTCTTCTGCTGTTTCTCATATGGTGTTAATCCCATCTATTGCATTCCCAATACCAGTTACTGTAATCTTTAGTTTTGGAATTCTATTTGATCCTTTTTTCATAGATGGAATTATTCTCTTAATTTTCCTTTTGGATTATTTATTATTAATGCCTAAAAATGCAACTAATTTTTGCATGTTGCTTTTGTACCCTGCAATTTTGCTGAATTTGTTCTTCTTTTTTTTTAGGAGAATCTTCAGGGTTTTCTACATATAAGACCATGTACTCTGCAAACATTTTTACTTTTTCCTTTCTGACTTAAATGCCTTTTATTTCTTTTTCTTGCCCACTTGCTCTGGTTAGAACTTCCAATACTATGTTAAATAGAAGTCTGTATATCTGTTTTGATTGTATTTTTTTTGGCTTTCATTTATTTGGCTTCCTAGCATATCTTATTATATATTTTCAATGCTGAACACATTGTACAAAGAATTGTAGAGGCTCTGGATAATATTATTTTCTTCCAGAGGTGATTTAGTTTATTTTGGCAGGCAGATACACCACTAGCAGATCACCTTAGTCCATTCAGTGACTGAGAAGATTGTGTTTTCGGCTTTGTGTTTTAGGCTTTCTGGGAACTGGTCTATCTGTGATTTGCCTTTACTTTTAGGGTGTAACTCACCCTTCAGGGACTCAACTGAAAAACTGGAGTGTTTATCACAGCTTCCTCTACAAAGAAAGTTCCTGAAATAAAAGTTTTGTTTTCCTAGCATGAGACTTTATCCTTCATTTCTTGGTCTCTCATCCCATGCAAGCACAGCTCAAGAAGAAGCAAATGCCTCAAAGGGAAACAGCACAGAGAATAAAGAATATTGCTTACTTTGCTGAGGTACTCTTCTCTTCAGGGTTCTGGCTTCTCAAGTCCTGGCCAACTTAATTATTTTCTAATGCCCTTATTTACCTATATCTTTTAAATATGGCCATTATAGTTGTTCTTAGTATGAAGAGTAGTCTGATATAAACCACTTCACAGCTGGAAGCTGAAAGTCTACCTTATTCTTTTTAACTGTGGCACAACATATCATACATAATTCAACCATTCTTGTTCATACATATTAGGTTGCTCCTAATTGTTGTTTTGTCATTACAAATTATGTTGTAATGAACAGCTTTCTACATGTATCCTTGTATACTTGTATAAGTACTACATAAGGTAGATTCCTATGAGTAAGGTTGTTAGTCAAATATATGTGTATAAAAATTAAAAAAAATTTATAGGTAATACCAAATTACCTCCGATTTACACTACTACCAGGAGTGCTAAGAGTGTCCATTTCTCCACATATTCACCAGTAATGGGTAATATCAATCTTAACTTTTGTAAAATTGATGAGAAAAAGTTTATTTCATTGTTGTTTTATCTTACATTTCCCCAATTATTAAAGAGGCTGAAGTTTGACAACTTAAAAAGTGTAGTGCTAAGAAAGGAGAAACTGTGACCAACAGCACCAAAAAGTAACATACACACACATGCATGTGTTAGAGAGTCTATATATGTACAGTAAATGATTAAGGTAACATTTCAAAACTCTTTATATGAACTATTCAATCAATAGTGCTGGGAAGACTGGCTAAGTATTTGGCAAACAAGTTGTGATTCTTATATCATAAGATAAACTAAAATTAAAATTCTAGACTAAGAGCTAAATGTAAAATTGTAACTGTAAAGAACTAAGAAAATATCGTGAAAATGTATATGACATAGGGATGAATCTATCTTTCTAAGCATAACAGCAAAGAAACCAAAAAGAAGACAATTATACTATGTAAAAATGTAAAACTTTTATATATCAAAATTAAATACAAAATTAAAAGGCAGGGGTGCCTGGGTGGCTCAGTGGATTAAGCCTCTGCCTTCGGCTCAGTTTATGATCCCAGGGTCCTGGGATCGAGCCCTGCATTGGGCTATCTGCTCAGCGGGGAGCCTGCTTCCTCCTCTCTCTGCCTGCCTCTCTGCCTACTTGTGATCTCTCTCTCTGTCAAATAAATAAATAAAATCTTTAAAAAAAATTAAAAGGCAAATAATAAAATAGCAACGTATTGCAATAACATATGGAAGACAAAGTATTAGCATCCCTAATATATAAAAAATCTTGTTTAAAGCAATAAGAAATTGACAATTTTCCAGTAGAAAAATGATAAAAGAATATACATAATTTACAAAATAAATAGAAAAAAGTCTACTTAATTTATAAAAACAATTTATCATCCATATGTCTAAAAAATTGAAATCATGCTAACACAAATATTAAAATAGTGTTGTAGAAGGTTATTTAAAAAAAGATAATAGGGTTCATCATACATTATTATTATGTTGAAAAGTACAAATAGCAAAGACTGTTCTGACAGTTTTTCTAAAAAACAAGTGCGTATTTATTTTACCAAAAAAAAAAAAAATGATTGGAAGCAAATACTCCAAAACAAAAACAGTGGCTTCCTATGAGTGTTAGAATTATAGGTAACTTTTATCTTTTTCCTTTGTGCCTTTTTCTACTTTCCAGTTCCCTTCATTCAACACGTACATTTCAATTTGTAATCATAACTTACTATTTATGAAAACTGAAGAGAATGAGAATAGCACATCTATTCAAATGAAACTAGGACATAAATTTACAATTCCTGAAGAAATGAAAGATATATCTGATAAAATGGATGTATTTGATGTTTAAAAATTTGCACAAAGGCAAGAAAATAATTATCTAAAGAAAGTTACAGAACAGAAAATATATACATTAAAAACTTCATTGATAAAAGCTTACCATAAGGTATACTTAAAGAAGAGATTATGCTGAGTGAAATAAGTCAAGCAGAGAGAGTCAAGTATCCTATGGTTTCACTTACTTGTTGAGCATAAGGAATAACAAGGAAGACATTGGAAGATGGAGTGGAGAAGTGAGTTGGGGGAAATTGGAGGGGGAGACAAACCATGAGAGACTGTGGACTCTGAGAAACAAACTGAGGGTTTTGGGGGGGGGGGTTGGGTAGGCCTGGTGGTGGGTATTACGGAGGGCACGTATTGCATAGAGCACTGGGTGTGGTGCATAAACAATGAATGCTGGAACACTGAAAAGAAAATAAAATGGAAAAAGAGAATTGATAACTATATATGAAAATGTACAGATCCTGCTAGATATGCAAGCCATAGGAAACACAATTTCAAAAAAAAAGTAGAGCAAAAGTGAAGAAATGCATATCCTCACAGGGAATTAAAGAAAGGCAATTAAAGTAGCATGTGTAGTAATACTACTAATCTAACAAAAACAAATGATAAAAATTCAATGTTGGTGGGGTAGTAAAAATAAAAAGGTATAATTTGTATTTACTGATGCCACTAAAAATTGGTTGGTATTTCTAAAGAATAATCTGGCAACATAAAACAAGAACTACAAAGTTGTCCATACTCTTTTATCCAGAATCCCTTTTCTGAGAATACACTCCAAAGAAACAGAAGTATACATAAGAAAGCCTATACAAAGGCATTCATAGAATGACAAAAACTTTGGAAACAATTCAAGTACCCAATAATTAGGGAATAATTAGTTTAACCTGATGGAATAATATATAGTTCTTTCAGTATGTAAAAATACTCACATGAAAGAGTAAGTGAAAAAAAACACAAATTAACATGCATACATTGTAACTGTAAATGTATCTATGTGCACTAACAGATTAGAAAAGAATTAGAATTATATAAAGATCTAAGTTGAATATTTATGAAGTTCTTATGTTCCTAAATTTGATTAATCTCATATTTTTGTTAAAGAAGATTTATTTATTTATTTATTTATTTATTTATTTATTTTAGAGAGAGCAAGTAAGCGAGCATGGGTGAGCAGGGGGAGGGCAAAAGGAGAGGGAGGACAGAAGCAGATACCCCAATGAGCATGGAGCCCAATGGGGCTCCATCCCACAACTATGAGATCATGACTTGAGCTAAAACCAAGAGTTGGATGCTTAACCATCTGAGCCACCAGGTGCCCCAATTAATCTCGTACTTTAAAAATTTTTTAAAAATATATTATGGAACTGAAATACATGAAATGCAATATTTGAGGTGAGGTAAACATTCCCATTTAGTTAACATATACATATATATGAACACACCTGGTGAAAAAAGTCTCTCTCTCTCTCTTTTTTTTTTTTTTTAGATTTTATTTATTTATTTGACAGACAGAGAGCACAAGCAGGCAGAGAGGCAGGCAGAGAGAGAGGAGGAAGCAGGCTTCCTGCCGAGCAGAGAGCCCGATATGGGGCTCGATCCCAGGACCCTGGGATCACGACCCGAGCCGAAGGCAGAGGCCCTAACCCACTGAGCCACCCAGGTGCCCCTCTCTCTCTTTTTTTTGTATTATACTTGTCACTCGATGTATGCTTAAAGCAATTTTGTTATTGTGAAATTTTAACTATGATAAAATTTTGAAGATTCACCCATTTGATGTTATCAAATCATGCCTTTAATGACTTTCCTAGACAGATCGATCCTCTTTGCCCTGTGCTTTATACATAACACCATTACTACAGCATTTATAATATTGTACTATAATTAGCTGGCTACTTGTCTATGTCACCCACAGCATCTAGCCCAGTGCCTAGTACATAATAAGTGAGCAACAGATTGTTATGAAAGAACAAATGAATGAAGTAAATGAAGGAATGTATTTGGAAAGTAAATGCAACTTGTTACTAGGGTCCTGTAATGGTTAATCACTCATTAAACTTAAGACCATCATTCTTAATTTCCTTTGACTAGGAAATAATAACTTCGTAAGAAGCCCTAAACAAAGTGAAGGCTTTGAAAAAGCAATCAGTAAGGAGTTTGCTTCAATTTGTTGGAAAATGTGATGTGAATGTGATGCAGGTCGATTCCAAGAATGATGGCCCAGTGCTTGGAAATTACTTATATTCTCGTAAGATTATGCTGAATTTAGAGCAATAAGTGTGAAGAAACCAAAGGTATAATTAACCTCTCATCTTCTGAGTGACAGCTAGAGAGAATCAGGTCAAAGGCACCAGTAGGACTTACATGAACTCCAAACCACAAAGACTTCTAAGAGGGGCAAAGAAGGTGACTAGAAAATCAACTAATACTTGTTCCTAGAATAAGATTTGGGCTAGATAGAGAAATACCTTCTTGATGTCAACAGATTTAGTGGACTGGTATCTAGAAACTAGGAGTACATTGTAATCTGAGACTAGACGGAATGGCCAAGAAGATAAAAAACAGGAAACAGATTCTGGGAAGGACTAAAATATCCATCCCATCTTGTAAAGAATCAACTCAAATTAATCTCTGAATTAGAGTCAGAGTCTTGACTTGGAATTTATCTGGGATAGAGTTGAGTAAGTGAGAGGAACCAGGGGCTCAGTATTTTGTAATAGTCAAGCTAAGCTGTGGTTAGATTTCAGAAATTAATTAGGAGCTGAGATCTATACTCAATAAACTTGTTAATTTCTATGCATTTATATTTAAGTTTCCCATTTTTTAAAGTAAAGTTTCCTGAGAAAATTTCAAATTTGCACCTGAATTAAAAAGAAAAGGAATTTTGTACATTATAGCTAGGATGGAAGAGGGGGGAAATTAGTATATTCCTAAAGTCAGATGTAATCTTAATAGCTCTGGGAGTTAAGGCTCTGTTGGCATACGAGTGTTTAGGAAACACAGAGAAAAGTCACTTCTCACTGTTGGTCCTTTCCTCCTTGGTTGATTCCATCTCAGTTGAGATTTACATAACTGCTGTAGAAACTGAGTGTCTGAAGTAGGTGTTAGTAAAATGGGAAGGCAACTGACTGGTTTTGAGCTGGACAAGATTTGACTTGGCTGTAATTACTAAGAGACCATTCTTGGAGCAGAAGAAAAGTACACACATACACATATACAAAGAAAGTATACACACACACACAAAGTAGGCTTTGGGTTTGTAAGTGACAATCCATTATCTAGGATATAATCTTTATTTATAAATTTGCCCTTTTGTGGCTTGATTTAAGATTGTATTAATTTCTAACTGGTGATAATAACAAATTACTACAAACTTAGTGGCTTAAAATAACACACATTGAAACTCTTACAGCTCTGAAAGTCAAAAGTCCAAAATAGGCCTTATGGATATTATAAGGTAAAATAAAAATATCAGCAGGGCTGGTTCCTTCTGGAGGCTCGAGGGGAGAATCTGTTCCTTGTCTATTCCAACTTCTAGAGGATAAGGCTAGTAGCTTATCACTTCAATCTCTTGCTTCTCTCCTCACATGTACTTCTATAGGCAGATCTTCCCTTGGCTCCCTCTCATATACAGGACACTTGAGATTACATTTAGGGCCCACCTGGATAACTGAGACTAACCCTCCCGTCTCAATCTCTTTAATTTGATCACACTTGTAAATTCCCTTTTGATATATATGGTAACATTCACAGGTTCCTGGATATCTTTGGGGACCATTTTTTAGCCTTCCATAGTTCATCCTCTGGCTCCTACAGATTCATATACCTCCCACTACAAAGTGCATTCATTCCATTCCAACATTCTGCAAACTCTCAACACATTACAGCATCAACTGGACCAAAATCTCTTCTAAATATCATTATTTATAAAAGCCCCAATTCTCATCAGCTAAATCAGGTATGGGTGAGGATTTGGGTATGATACGTCCTAAGGCAAAATTCCTCTCCATCTGTGGACCTCTGAAACTAGAAAACAAGTTATATTCTCTAAAAATATAGGGGTACTATACAAATTATAGACATTCTCATTCCAAATGGGAGAAAATGGAAGGAAGGAGTCAGCAGCCCCAAACAGTTTTAAAATCCAATTGGGCAAACTCCATTATGTTTCAAGGCATGGTAGTAATCCTCTGTGGTTTGAGGCTCTAACCTCTGGGTGCAAGACACCTCCCTTGAAGTCATCCTTCCTTTTTCTTAAAGAATAGCACTTGTTCATAGCTTAGCAGTTTTATCAGCCTGCTTCCTGGCTATATAACTTTGGGAGTCCAATATCTATCTTTAATCTTGTCCTCTGTCCAGTTCAGTCCAATTTGGCAGTGTTTCTGCTCATATAACATTCTCAAAAACTTTGTGGGTACTGCATATATGTCATGGAGGTTCATTGCATTAGACAAGAGGGTCCTCCCTAAGATCTGTCCTGGATAATCATATCTCTATCCCTAGTTCTGCCAATGCGGTTGAGGGAATCCATGAGTCACAGCCTTATCTCTTCAAACAGCCCACTGTGTGAATGAACACACTGATCTTTTGATCTTTCTGAAGCACTAGAAGAAGGTTGTCCAGCTATATTCTTGACCTTTTTTCCAGAGCATGCTTTCCTGATAGCAAATCTCCTACTAATTTTATCATCTTTTCCAATCTAAGATTTCATCAAGTCCTGGTTCCTTTTTGCTTAACT
Organism: Martes martes; assembly: GCF_963455335.1. Classification (NCBI taxonomy): domain Eukaryota; kingdom Metazoa; phylum Chordata; class Mammalia; order Carnivora; family Mustelidae; genus Martes; species Martes martes. The sequence goes on from NC_137897.1 coordinate 57,065,557, forward strand.
GTTCTTCCCTCAATAGTCTGTTCTTCTTGCATTTTTACTATAAGCAGAGAGGAAAAGCCAGGCCATGATTTCAACTCTTTGCTTGAAAATCTCCTTAATATCCAAGTTCATAATTTATAGTTGTGTTTTCCACATAAAACAGGACACAATTCAGCTAACAATCCTTCTGTCACTACAACAAGGATCCTTTTCCTCAAGTTTGCAATAACATGTTTCTAATTTCTTTCTGAGCCCTCACTGGCCATGCCTTTAGCATCCTTATTTCTACCAACAGTTTGTTTAAAGCAATATCGACTTTTTCTATCATGTGGTTCAAAATTCTCTCAGCCTCTATCCATTACCTGATTCCAAAGCCACTTCCACATTTTTTAGATATTTGTTACAGTATCACCCCACTTCCTAGTACCAAAATCTGTATTACCTTCCTATTCCTGCTGTTAATAAAGTATTACAAACTCAGTGTCTTAAAACAACACATATTTCTTTTCTTACAATTTTGGAGGTCAGAAACCCAAAATGAGTCTTTCAGGACTAAAAACAAAATCAAGGTGTCAACAGGGCTGGTTTCTTCTGGAATCTCCAGGAGAGAGTCTCTTCCTTGCCAATTCTAACTTCTAAGGGCTGGGCATTCCTTGGAAATCTTTGGCTCATAGCTACATCACTCCGATCTCTTGTTTCTGTTGTCACATGCACTACCTTTTATCGTCTGAATTCCCTCTGCTTTCCTTTTATAAGGATACTTGTGATTACATTTAAGGTCTACCTGGAAAATCCAGGACAATCCTCCTCATCTTGAGCTCCTTAAATTAATCATACCTGCAAAGTCTCTTTTGCTATATAAGGTAATATTCATAGGTTCTATGAATTAGGACCTATATGCTTTTGGGGGCCATTAATCAGTCTTCCACAAGAGTAGTTTTGAAATTTGCAGAGCCTTTTTTTTTTAGTTAATGGTGCAGTGATTTGTTTAATGTCAAATTTGTAATAAATTGTATAAATTTGTAATTTGTAGTAATCTGCTTAATGTGTCTATCATTAAGTTTAATAAATTAGATAAAAATTGAGTACTAATTAAAATAAGTATTAGATTAATTGGAATTTTGTAACATTGTCAACCAATTCATTACATGACATTGTATAAAAGACCTAAAAAAACATTCCTTGGCTATTGCTTTACATAAAATTAACATGTATTCAAAATGGAAATATATGCCTCAAGAAAGGGGAGAACATGTTAGTTAAGCATGCACTTAGAATGAAGATACAGTATTGTTTGCTAACAGTCACACCCTATATACTGGATTCATAAACACATTCAAAATCATCAAGCTTGCTCAGGATATACTGGGTTAGAAACTTAGGTTCCAGAGATTCTGAATTCCTTCTCAGATCCAGTTTAATAAAGCAGTACAAGATTAAAAAAAAAGAAAAAGAAAAGAAACCAGCCTGTACCGAATAATGCTTTGATTATTATAATGACTGATTATTAAGGCCGATCTCCTTACCTAGGCTGGAATAAATGTGGCTGAGAATACGGGCTGGTTGTACTCTGATAGGGTATACCTCAGCAATGGTCTCCACATCAATCCCCTTGTCCTTCAAAATGGCCTTGATTTCTTCTGTCTCGGCTAGAATGGAAACTACAGGAAGGAAAGAAGATGAGGTCAACAGAAACTTTTATTTCAATAGGAACCTAAAAATCTCTCAAGCCATGTAATTTCTTTTGAAGGGAAGAGAATGAAAATGGGAGGAAATTAACAGTTATTGAGGAACTTTGATGAAACAAGTATCATGCTAGGAATATAACACAATTATCTAAATGGAAAAGGAAAAAGGACTCATGCCTAAAGTATTAGATTCTGCTTTTTTGGCTAAGTGCAAGGTGCTCCTAGAGAATGCCATACTCTTTATACCTGAGATTCCACGTTTAAATAGGGGAAAAAATCCAACACAAGGTATGTTACAGCTTTGGTTCCAAGGCTCTTTCATATCCTTAAGACCAGACAGGATTTTGAGGGTAATAAAGAACACCCAAATAATAAGAATTATTCTATAGCCAGAGAATGGTAGAAGACAAGGGAAACTGGGAATAAAGAAATGAGATGCCATAGTTAAAACTGCATATGGTTGTTTTGGGGTTAGGGGGGTAGGCTCTAGACTCTGAGCCTGCCAAGCCTGGACAGCTCCCTTTTATTCCTGTTATATTCATGTTTCTGAAGTGCTTATCACAGTCACAAGGGAGGAGGCCATGCCAGCTCCCTGACTCTTCTGTTTACTTTCCCTCTAAGGGACAGATACCTGGCTGGGGGCTAATAATCTGAGTGGGGCCTCAGTTGGCTTGACACTAAGGACTGAGAGCAAATATGTGCCCTATTTCTGTTTCTCCAGTGCTGGTGAATGTGCTGAATTGGGTTTACGCGAAAATGAAGGTAAAATTTGGTTCATTTAAGTTTACTAGTATTTTCTATGTTGAATGTTTGGGACAAAAGCCTAGTTAACAGAGTGCACTTTCTTTTTCTTTGCCATTATCCTTCGTGTATATTTGTGTGTGTGTGTGTGTGTGTGTGTGTGTGTGTGTGTGTAGGTGTGTCTTTCTATCTTGGGAGCCTCATGGTCTGGGTCAGGATATGCAGCTTATGGCAATCATAGGGCCCCCTGGACATAACACAATCTCGATTACTTATAACTAGAAACATGAAAATGACAAAGATTCTCCAGGGAAAAGAAACAAAGGAAGAATGATAGTGGGTTAAGGAAAGTCCAGGAAAACACACGTGGTCATCCATTCATTCATTAACAAACACTTGCTAAGCACCTAAATGGACAAAGTACTATTCTAGGCACTAGGGATAAAGAGATGGATAAGTTATTCTCTCTCTTTAAGAGCTTACAGTGTGATGGAAGTGACATACACATAAGCCAATTATAAAATAAGCTGCTAGGTAACTAGAGAGATGCACAAAACACTGTAAGCCCTGGAGAGTGACACCTATCAAGTCTGGGAAAGGAGGAGAGTGCTTTCAGAAAAGGCTTTCTGAAAAAGATGATGTCTAAGCTGAGTTTGAAAGAATGAACTTTAGCCAAGAGAAAGAAGGGAATAGGGATGGGGAAATCCATTTTAGGTATAAAGTACATGATAATCATAAAACATGGAAATGAAAAAAGAATGTGTGTGGGGGTGAAGAGAACTACATATACTTCAATATTATTGTTGCATAAAATATTTCGCACAGTGATTTAAAAAAAAAAAGAATCCGGAAAGGCAGACAGAGGCTAGATCTTTACGGAGGGCATATATTTCACTTTAAGGATTTTGTAATTTATCTTTGGGCGATGATTACTTAACTGCATTCTACTGAGCTTCAGGGCTCTTCAGAGGGCAATGCATTGAAAGAGAATCAAATGAACAACACTTTGGGGTGCTAGGAACACTTTCAACCCCAACAGCTAAGCTTTTTTTTTAAACTTTATGTTTTATAAAATATTTAAGAAATTTCACCTATGTGCTAATAAGCACAGCCAAATGCAAGGAGTACAGAGATAGACATGATCCCTGGAGAAAATGACACTGAATCTGAGTTCTGCTAGAAGGCTGAATAGAGATTAATCTGGCAGAGGAGAAGGTAAAAGTAAGGGAATTGTTCCAGATAGAAGAAACAGCATAGACAAAGGTTCAAGGGCGATATGGAACAGGGCAGATCTAGGAATTATAAAATGTTCTTTACAGCACGAGCATGGAGTGTGAAGGGGTCATTGCAAAAAAATGACAATGGAGACAGGGTCAGGCACCAGATCATAAAGGGCCTTATAAGCCATGTGAAGGAGGTTGGCAATGGAAACCCTTGGAGAGTTGTAATCAGGGGATTAATAGGCCTATAACTGTACCTTAAAAAAGAACATATTCATGTTTGATGATTAAAGAATAAACTGATAGACTGTTGTGGGCCTAGACTGAAGACAGGGATACCACTTAAAAATTTATTGCACTAAGGCAAGTGAGAGATGCTGATTACTTAGATTAGGATCATGACATTTATACTGGAGAGGACTAAATGGATTTTAGAGTCAATTAGAAGGTAAAGAAATCAGGATTTGTTAACTGATTGAATATAGGAGGTGAGGGGGGGAGATATTGAGAATGATTCCCCGGGTATTTATATGTGTAACTAAGAGAATGCTTAAGAGAATGCTGTGCCTTTAATGACACAGGCACATAGGGAGAAAAGCAGGCATGGGTGATATAACAGTAGGAGGGTGCAGCTGGAGTAATTTTAGACATGTTGAGTTTCAAGTGCATGTAAAACATCCAAGTGGGGCTGTCTTAAAGAACAGTGATATAGATTCAGGAGTCATTAGCATATAGAGATGAGATGGGTCAAGGAGACTACATAGAGAAAAAGAAAAGAGAACCCAGAATATAACCTTGAGGAAGCTCAACATATAAGAAATGGGCAGATGAAGAAAAGCCTGGTGTAGAAATGAGTTTTTGTCCCAAGGCTTATATTTTCTTTATGGTATAGGAGGTGAAGTCATCTTCTGAGAGCGAAGAATCAAGGAGATAAGAAAAGGGAGAAGATTTGGAATAGGAGGAGACTGAGAGACAAGAACAAATATTCTAAGTCAGAAGGTCAATGGACAGAATTCCTAGAAATACCAACAGTTAAGGGGCAAAGAAAATAGGAAGCCCAGATTGAGACAGAAAATTGCAAAATTTAGGTTGAAGAAGATCCAAGGGTATCTTCTTCTGGTATCACAGAAGACATGGGAGTTAAGAGTTTCCAGAAAGATAAACAATAAGTGAAACAGAAAGATCTACTAAGATGTAGGTTGAAAGATACCAACTGAATTTTTCAATAACTTAAGCAAAAGCATTTTCAGAGGAATAGTAAGCAGGACTGGAAAGGATTGTAGAATGCATGGAATATAAAGTGGAAATTCAGATGAGAAAGGAAAGAAAGGATAACTAGAGGGAGATGAATATGTAAATAAACTAAAAACCAGAACCAACAGAGAGGAAGAGTTTGAAGAAACAGGAAAGAGTAGGTTTCTAGGAATGCTGGGGAAGAGGATAGGATCAAGCATTAGAAGGAGGAGTTGGCCTCTAAGAGAAGAAACACCCTTTCTAAGACCAGAGAAAAGGAGACAAGGATGAATGAAAATATAAGCAAGATTGTGGTGGGGGACTGGGAAACTGACAACAATCAGAATATGAAGATTATCTAGCTAGATTAAGATAGGCCAAAGGAAGGAAGAAAGGAAGCTGCTTTTAAAAGCAGGCCAAGAAAGAGGATGAAAGTAAGGGATGGGGCTGAAAACAGATTTGGAATCCTGGTTGAAAAAAAATGAAAATGCTGAGTAACAGTAAGAACAAGGAGCAGCAAGAGGCACTGTGAGTCTAGTTGAGTTGGAGACTGCAGAATCACAATGCAGAATTATAGTGCAGAATTACATCAGCTCATTTGTGTGATTTTTTTTCTAGTAGTTTTAGCAGGCCAGGTACAGGATCAGAAAATGCAGAATGGAAGAGGGTGGGAAGATGACAGAGTAGAAGGAACCTCAGCTTGTCTCATCCTATAGATACAACTAGATAACACTCACATCAATGTAAACAACCCAGAAAACGATCTGAAGACTGGCAGAATAAACTCCACAACTAAAGGTAGAGAAAAGGCCACACTGAAGAAAGTCCGACTTTCTTCACTACAAAATGGACCATGGCCATCTACAGTGGGGAGGAAGCTGGTGGCACAGAGAAGGGCAAAAAACAGACTGTTACACTGGGAAGCCTGAATAGGGAAGATGAATCTCCATGTTTGGCTTTGAAAGTGAGAGGGGCTGAATTTTGTGAATTCTTACAACTAGCAGGACTTAAAGCCTGGAATCTTAAAAATCAGGAATCTTGGTTCTGGGAGAACCCAGAGAGCATTAGGAAGTGGAGTCCCTGCCCTTTAAAAGACTACAGGACAAACAGCCAGCAGAGAAGCAGAGATACAGCATGGAAGCAGCAGTTTGAAAATGCTGGGGGCAGATGGGAGAGAGAGTTATTTACTCATCTCAGAGCATGTCCTGGAGAGGCAGGGATCACAGAGAGACCCCTCTAGGAATGAAGGAGCTTCCACCCCTCAGCATAAACACATGACCACATGCCCAGGAACCAGCACAGCTCTGAAACTTGCTACCTAACTTGCTTACACCAAACCCTTTCACTCCTGTGCTGGGGCAGATTTGCCCTTTCCAGTCACGCTTGCCTCAGTCACGGTGCTGCAAGTCTCCTCCCCCAGAATACAAGTGCAAACCCCACCAACACCTTATCTCCCAATCCACATGTTCTGTGGGGCTGAAGTTCCGGTGGTGGTGGCAGGTCTCGTTTTGCAAGCTGACAGGTACACACCTTGTTAAAACATGCCCCCACCCAACTGAGGAGCAAACACTGACCACAACAGGCAAAGAGAGCCTCTGCAGACAACTGGACTGAAGGAAAAAGAGGCCAGGACTCAATAGCAGGGCATACACAGCACACATAGAAGATACTCTCTGCAGCACCAGGTCCTTGGGAATGGGACACTACACTGCAGAGCTCTATAGGACCTCTTCTTCATAAGGCCAATATCATTAAGAGCAACAAAAGTAGCTGACTTTCTTTTTTTTTTAATTTTAATAAACATATAATGTATTTTTATCCCCAGGGGTACAGGTCTGTGAATCGCCAGGTTCACAGGTTCACATTTCACAGCACTCATCATAGCACATAACCTCCCCAATGTCCATTTCCCCACCACCCTCTCCCATCCCCCCTCCCCCCAGCAACCCTCAGTCTGTTTTTTGAGATTGAGTCTTTTATGGTTTGTCTCCCTCCCAATCCCATCTTTTCATTTTTTCTTTTCCTACCTCCCCCCAACCCCCCCTGCCTTGCATCTCCACTTCCTCATATCAAAGAGATCATATGATAGTTGTCTTTCTCCAATTGACTTATTTCGCTAAGCATGATACCCTCTAGTTCCATCCACGTTGTCGCAAATGGCAAGATTTCATGTCTTTTGATGGCTGCATAGTATTCCATTGTGTATATATACCACTTCTTCGTTATCCATTCATCTGTTGATGGACATCTAGGCTCTTTCCACAGTTTGGCTACTGTGGGCATTGCTGCTATAAACATTCGGGTGCACGTACCCCTTCGGAGCACCACGTTTGTATCTTTAGGATATATACCCAGGAGTGCAATCGCTGGGTCATAGGGTAGCTCTATTTTCAGTTTTTTGAGGAACCTCCACACTGTTTTCCAGAGTGGTTGCACCAGCTTGCATTCCCACCAACAGTGTAGGAGGGTTCCCCTCTCTCCGCATCCTCGCCAGCATCTGTCATTTCTTGACTTGTTAATTTTAGCCATTCTGACTGGTGTGAGGTGGTATCTCATTGTGGTTTTGATTTGTATTTCCCTGATGCCGAGTGATGTGGAGCATTTTTTCATGTGTCTGTTGGCCATCTGGATGTCTTCTTTGCAGAAATGTCTGTTCATGTCCTCTGCCCATTTCTTGGCTGGATTATTTGTTCTTTGGGTGTTAAGTTTGCTAAGTTCCTTATAGATTTTGAACACTAGCCCTTTATCTGATATGTCATTTGCAAATATCTTCTCCCATTCTGTCAGTTGTCTTTTGGTTTTGTTAACTGTTTCCTTTGCTGTGCAAAAGCTTTTGATCTTGATGAAATCCCAATAGTTCATTTTTGCCCTTGCTTCTGTTGCCTTTGGCGATGTTCCTAGGAAGAAGTTGCTGCGGTTGAGGTCAAAGAGGTTGCTGCCTGCATTCTCCTCAAGGATTTTGATGGATTCCTTTCTCACATTGAGGTCCTTCATCCATTTTGAGTCTATTTTCGTGTGTGGTGTAAGGAAATCATCCAATTTCATTTTTCTGCATGTGGCTGTCCAATTTTCCCAGCACCATTTGTTGAAGAGGCTGTCTTTTTTCCATTGGATATTCTTTCCTGCTTTGTCAAAGATTAGTTGACCATAGAGTTGAGGGTCTATTTCTGGGCTCTCTATTCTGTTCCATTGATCTATATGTCTGTTTTTGTGCCAGTACCATACTGTCTTGATGATGACAGCTTTGTAATAGAGCTTGAAGTCTGGAATTGTGATGCCACCGACTTTGGCTTTCTTTTTCAATATTCCTTTGGCTATTCGAGGTCTTTTTTGGTTCCATATATATTTTAGGATTATTTGTTCTATTTCTTTAAAAAAATGGATGGGATTTTGATAGGGATTGCATTAAATGTGTAGATTGCTTTAGGTAGGATAGACATTTGCACAATATTTGTTCTTCCAATCCATGAGCATGGAATATTTTTCCATTTCTTTGTGTCTTCCTCAATTTCTTTCATGAGTATTTTATAGTTTTCTGAGTACAGATTCTTTGCCTCTTTGGTTAGGTTTATTTCTAGGTATCTTATGGTTTTGGGTGCGATTGTAAATGGGACTGACTCCTCAATTTCTCTTTCTTCTGTCTTGTTGTTAGTGTAAAGAAATGCGACTGATTTCTGTGCATTGACTTTATATCCTGACACTTTACTGAATTCCTGTATAAGTTCTAGCAGTTTTGGAGTGGAGTCTTTTGGGTTTTCCACATATAGTATCATATCATCTGCAAAGAGTGATAGTTTGACTTCTTCTTTGCCAATTTGGATGCCTTTAATTTCTTTTTGTTGTCTGATTGAGTAGCTGACTTTCTTAACACAGAAACAGAGAGTAGACAAAATGAGGAAACCGAGGAATATGTCACAAAAGAAAGGAAGGGACCAAACCATAGCAAGAGAGCTAAGTGAAACAGATATAAGTAGTATGCCTGATAGAGAATTTAAAGTAATGATCATAAAGGTACCCATTGACCTTGAGAAAAGAGTAGAGGACATCAGGGAGACCTTTAACAAAGACATAAAAATGAACCATTCAGAGGTGAAGCAAACTGTAATGGAAATTAAAAATACACTTGATGTAATAAATGGCAGGCTAGAGGAAGTAAAAGAATGAATTAATGACCTGAAAGACAGAGTAATGGAAAGTAATCAAGCTGAGCAAATGAGTGGGAAAAAAAAGTATACAAACTGAGAATAATCTCAGGGACCTCAGTGATGGCCATCAGTGTAATAACATTCACATTATAGGGATCCCAGAAGAAAAGAGAGAAAAGGAGGTATAAAATATATTTGAAGAAATAATAGCTGAAAACTTCCCTAATCTGGAGAAGGAAACATCCACATCCAGGAGGCACAGAGATCCCCACACAAAAATCAACCACAGGAAGTCCACACTGAGACACATACTAATTAAAATAGCAAAAAGTAGTATTAAAAAAGGATTTTAAAAGCAGCAAGAGGGAAGACATTTACATACAAGGGAAACCCTATAAGGCTATTAGATTTTTCCGCAGAAGTTTTGTAGCCCCGAAGAGAATGGCATGATATACTCAAAATGCTGGAAGGGAAAAATCTTTAGCCAAGGTTACTCTATCTAACAAGGCTATCATTCAGAATAGAAGGAGAGATAAAGAGTTTCTCAGACTAATAAAAACTAAAGCAGTTCATGACCACTAAACCAGCCCTACAAGAAAGGAGTAGAAAGGAAAGACCGTAAGTGAGAGTATCAAAAGTAAAAAAAAGAAGCAGTAAAAATAAGTATTTCTGTAAATAACAGTCAAGGGATTCATAAAATAAAAGGATGTAAAATATGATACCATATACCTAAAATGTGGGGGGGCATGAATAAAAAATGGGTTTAAATGTGAATAATCAACTTAACACAGACTGCTATATGCAGATGTTATATACAAACCTAATGGTAATTGCAAATCCAAAACCACTAATAGATATGCAAACAATAAAGAGAAAGGAACCCAAGTATATCACTAAAGAAAGGCAACAAACCATGAAAGAAGGCAAGAGAAGAAAGGATCAGAGAAAAACTACAAAAACAACCACAGAACAAGTAACCAAATGGCAATAAATAAATATCTAACTAAGTGCTTTAAAAGTAAATAGACTAAATGCTCCAATCAAAAGACATAGGGTGACAGGATGGATAAAAAAACAAGACCCACCTATAAGCTGCCTATAAGAGACTCCTTTTAGACCCAAAGACACCTGCAGATTAAAAGTGGAGGGATAGGGAAACATTTATCATGCAAATAAAGGTCAAAAGGAAGCTGAGGTAACAATATTTATATCAGACAAACTAGACTTTAAAACAAAGGTTGTAACAAGTGACAAAGAAGGACACTATTTAATAATAAAGGGGACAGTCCAAAAGAGGATACGACAGTTATAAATATTTATACACCAAACACTGAACACCCCAAAACATTAAACTATTAATAACAAACATAAAGGAACTAACTGACAGGAATACAATAATAGTAGGGGACTTTACCACCCCACTTACTTCAATGGACAGTTCCTCCAAACAGAAAACCAACAAGGAAACAGTGATTGTAAATGATACACTGGACCATATGGATTTAACGGATATTTTCAGAACACTCCATCCTAAAACATGAGAATACACATTCTTCTCAAGTTCATATGGAACATCCTCCAGAAGAGATCACATGTTAGGCCACAAAATAAGTCTCAACAAATTTAAAAAGTCGAAGTCATACCAGGCACCTTTTCTGACCACAACTCTATGAAACTAGAAATCAACCACAAGAAAAAATTTAGAAAGAGCATAAATACATTGAGATTAAATAACATGCTACTAAATAATGAATGTTTCCACTAGGAAATCAAAGAAGAAATAAAAAATTCCATGGAAACAAATGAAAATGAAAACACAATGGTCCAGGGGCACCTGGGTGGCTCAGTGGGTTAAAGGCTCTGTCTTCAGCTCAGGTCATGATCCGGGGGTCCTGGGATTGAGCCCCACATCGGGCTCTCTGCTCAGCATGGAGCCTGCTTCCCTCTCTCTCTACTTATGATCTCTGTCTGTCAAATAAATAAATAAATAAATAAATCTTAAAAAAAAAAAAAAACACAATGGTCCAAAATCTTTGGGATGCAGCAAAAATGGTTCTAAGAGGGATGTTGACAGCAAGAAAAATCTCAAATAAACAACCTAACCTTACACTTACAGGAGCTAGAAAAAGAATAAACAAAACCCAAAACCAGCAGACAGAAGGAAATAATGAAGATTAGAGCAGAAATAAATGATATACAAACTGAAAAAAGAATAGAACAGAACAATGAAAGCAGGAGCTGGTCCTTTGAAAAGAACAACAAAATTGATAGACCTCTACCCAGACTTATTAAGAAGAGAAAAGACCCAAATAGAGAAAATCAGAAATGAAAGAGGAGAAATAACAATCGACACCACAGAAATATGAAGGGTTGTAAGAAAACATTATATAAAACTATATGACAACAATCTGGACAAGTTAGAAGAAATGGATACATTCCTAGGAGTATATAACCTACCAAAACTGAAGCAGGAAGAAATAGTAAATTTGAACAGACCAACTACCAGCAATGAAACTGATCAGTAACCAAATAAACCCAACAAACAAAAAGTCTAGGACCAGAGAGCTTCACAAGTGAATTCTACTAAACATTTAGTCCAGGACCAGAGGACTTCACAAGTGAATTTTACCAAACATTTAAAGAAGAGTTAATACATATTCTTCTCAAACTATTCTGAAAGTTAGAAGAGGAAGAAAACTTCCAAATTCATTCTGTGAGGCTAGTATCACCATAATACCCAAACCAGATGAGGACACCACAAGAAGAGAACTAGAGGTCAGTATCTCTCATAAATATACATGCAAAAATCCTCAACAAAATATTAGCAAACCGAATCCAACAATGCATTAAAAAAAACCATTTACCATGATCAATTGGGATTTATTCCTGGGAGGCAAGCATAGTTCAATATCTGCAAATCAATCAATGTGATACACCACATCAGTAGGAGGAAGGATAAGAACCATATGACCATTTCAATAAATGCAAAAAAAAAAGCATTTGACAGAGTATAACATCCATTTATGATAAAAAAAAAAACCCTCAACCAAATAGGTTTAGAAGAAACATACCTTAACATAATAAAGACCATTTATGAAAAACCTATAGTTAACATCATCCTTAATGGGGATGAACTGAGAGCTTTTCCCCTAAGGTCAATAAAAAGACAAGGATGTCCACCCTTACCAGTTTTATACAACATAGTACTGGATAGTCCTAGCTATAGTGATCAGACAACAAAAAGAAATAAAAGGCATCCAAATTGGTAAGGAAGAAATAAAATTTTCAGTATTTGCAGATGACATGATACTCTATATAGAAACCCTAAAGACTCCACCAAAAAACTACTAGAACTGATAAATGAATTCAGACAAGTCACAGGACACAAAATCAATGTACAGAAATCTGCTGCATCCCTCTACACTAACAACGAAGCTACAGAAAATGAAATTAAGAAAACAGTCCCTTTTAAAATTTCACCAGGAACAATAAAATATCTATGACTAAACTTAACCAAAAAGGTAAAAGACTTATACTCTGAAAACCTAAAACACTGATGAAAGAAATTCAAGATGATGCAAAGAAACTGAAAGACATTCCATGCTCATGGCTTAGAAGAACACATATTGTTCAAATATCTATACTATCCAAAACAATCTAGAGATTTAATGCTGTCCCTAACAAAATACCTACAGCATTTTTCACAGAACAAGAACAAACAATCCTAAAATTTGCATGGAACCACAAAAGACCCCAAATAGGCAAGTCAACCTCAAAAAAGAAAAACAAAATGGGAGGTATCACAATTCCAGACTCCAAGTTGTATTACAAAGCTCTTGTAATCAAAACAGTATGGTACTAGCATAAAAATAGACACATAGATCAGTAGAACAGAATAGAAAGCTCAGAAATAAACTCAGTTATATGGTCAATTAATCTTCAACAAAGGAGGAAAGAATATCCAATGGGAAAAAGTCTCTTTAATAAATGACACTGGGAAAGCTGGATGGCTACATGCAAAAGAATGGAACTGGATCACTTTCTTATGCCATACAAAAAAAATAAACTCAAAATGGATTAAAGACCTAAATTCGAGACAGGAAACTATCAAAATCCTAGAGGAGCACACAGGCAGCAACCTCTTTGACCTAGGCCAGAGCAACTTCTCTCTAGATATATTTGCAAAGGCAAGGGAAACAAAAGCAAAAATAAACTATTGTAACTACCTCAAAATAAGAAGCTTCTGCACAGCAAAGCTAAAAGACAAGCTACTGAATGGGAGAGGATATTTGCAAATGATATATCTGATAAAGGGGTAGTATAAAAATATATAAAGAAATGATATAAGTCGACACCCAAAAAACACATAATCCAATTAAAAAATGGGCAGAAGACATAAACAGACATTTCTCCAAAGAAGACATCCAGATGGCTACCAGACACATGAAAAGATGCTCAACATCATTCATCTTCGGGGAAATGCAAAGCAAACCTACAATGAGATAATCACCTCACACCAGTCAGAAAGGCTAAAATAAAAAACACAAGAAACAACAAGTGTTGAGATGTGGAGAAAAAATGCTCTTACACTGTTGGTGGGAATGCAAACTGCTGTAGCTACTCTGGAAAACAGTATGGAGTTTCCTTAAAAAGTTAAAAATAGAACTATCCAAAGATCCCTTAATCACACTACTGGGTATTTAACCAAAGAATATAAAAACACTAATTCAAAGGGATATATGCACCCTTATGTTATGGCAGTATTATCTACAATAGCAACATTATGGAAGCAGCCAAATGTCTATTGGTAGAGGAATAAAGAAGAGGTGCTATATATGTACATGTAAAAAAAAATATATATATATATGAAATACCATATGACTTTACTAATACATGGAATTTAAGAAATAAAACAAGAAGCAAAGGAAAAAAAAGAGAGAGACAAAAAAAGAGAGAGAGAAAGAGACTCTTAATTATAGAGAAAAACTGATGGTTACCAGAGGGGAGCTTGATGGGGGGTGGGGAATGGTTGAAATAGGTGATGGGGATTAAAGAGTACACTTATTGTGATGAGCACTGAGTAAGGTATAGAATGGCTGATTCACCATATTGTACATCTGATTCTAATATAACATTGTATGTTAACTATACTGGAATTAAAATAAAAAACTTAATAGAAAAAGAAAATGCAGACTATAAGATTAATATAGGGCTATGTTTTTTCTGGTGGGTATAGTAGAATTATGGTGCATGGGTGATTAAGATATTTAAATGATCAACAAATAGGGAAGAGCAGACTCAGAGACAATAGATACAGTGCCACAGGCCAGAAAAGAAAACTGAAATAATGTATAGCTATGACCATAAACTGGAATTTTCTGGAATGGGAGATATATGAGGTGTAATAGTTCTAAAGTTTGGTCCTCAAAACGAGTGGATAACATAGAGGTGGAGGGAAAGGCCACTAGGTTTATGGGTATCCAAGAATTTTTTTTTAAAGATTTTATTTATTTATTTGACACAGAGAGAGAGATCACAAGTAGGCAGAGAGGCAGGCAGAGAGAGAGGGGAAGCAGGCTCCCTTCCGAGCAGAGAGCCTGATGCGGGGCTCAATCTCAGGACCCTGAGATCATGACCTGAGCTGAAAGCAGAGGCTTAACCCACTGAGCCACCCAGGTGCCCCGGTATCCAAGAATTTTGAGGCTAAAATGTTAGTACTTATTATGATGCTGAAATCTAGCACTATGGCAGGAATTGGGGAAGAAGAAGAAGGCTGTATGCTAAATGAATGAATTAGAGCAACCAGGAGATCAATACAGCCAGATGGCCTAAGCCTCAAAGGAGAACAAAGTGTCTCATGGGAAGGGAAGAATAAAATACACAGGATTATTTCCCATATAGCACCAACCTAGAAGTCAAGCGAACAGAGACATTTTATAGGAGCTTAGTACCATACTGGATTGTGTCGCTGGAGAGTCAAGAAGGAAAAAATGAAACAAGATGGGATCAGGAGGGAGACAAACCATAAGAGACTCTTAATCTCACAAAACAAACTGAGGGTTGCTGGGGGTGGGGGGGTAGGGATAGGGTGGTTGTGTTATGGACATTGGGGAGTGTATGTGCTATGGTGAGTGCTGTGAAATGTATAAGCCTGATGAGTCACAGACCTGTACCCCTGGGGCAAATAATACATTATATGTTAATAAAAATAATTTAAAAAATCACTTGGAACTTTATATCCTAGGAGACTAAAATAGTGAGGTCACTACAAGAGATAAGGAGGGTAGAAAGATCTACTTATCATGAGAGAGAGGAAAGGATGGGATGGAGACAAAAGAGGTCAGTTTTTCATTTGAATTATCAGTGATAAAGATGTTTCATAGATATTGGGACTTGAATTTATAGACCTTAGCTCAGTGTTTTGCATAGAGTAGATACCTCAAAATTTAAATTAATTGTTAGGAACAAAAAATAAAGGTTTTTAGTACTCTCCAAAGAAGGAATAGTTGGATCCATGGAAGCAAATGTATTTTGAAGGAGGCAGCACTAGCAAACTAACATAGAGTGTAAATACAGAGATAACAATGTAAGATTAAGTAAACAACCATTAAAAGGGCATGAGAAGAAAGGAGTATTAACAGAAAAAGCACAGAAGGAATGTTCAGAAAGAGAGAATCTAAAAGCTACAATATCATGACAACTGAAAAGAGTTTCTAGAAGTAATAAGTGGTTGAGAGTGTCAACATCACTTATTAAGCATTTTGTTCATGATTAATAGCAATCTTAAAACCAAAAAGAACTGAGTTCATTGTATACTTTTTGAAGCCTAACAAAACCAATGATAAACAACAAAGCCTTCATTTACTAGTCCAAAACAGATCGTTAATATAAAGTTTCTGCTGCTGGGAATAAAAATCCATACCTTGAACCACAACATCTGGCTTTGGTACTGTAGAAAACCTTCGATTTAGGGGATCAATTTCTCCAGGAGCTAAAAATCCCTAAAGAAAAACCATAAAAAGACAGATTATTATTTCTCAAAGAAAAAGCTAATGTTTGAGGAGAAACAATGTACCAGTGCCAAAAACCTGCCCTTTAACATGTGAGAGGCAGGTATGGAAAGGAAACAAATAACTTCACTATATAAAATGTCTGAACCCCGAATTCACATTCAAATTAATTTCTTCTGGAATTAATTTCTAGTGGTGGCCACAAGTTCTTTGTTGGAAATACAAGTGACGAGCAGAAAGTTATTTATTTATTTTTTTTAGTTATACCTCCACCTTCTCTGGATGTATATAATTAGACAATCAGACCACAATGCTTATCATCAATAATTTAAGTCTTGTTGTTTTCTCATTTGTTCATGTGACTGCTATACTTTCTGCTCAGCAGATATCTTTTTTTGAAGTATTTATTTATTTGTGAGAGAGAGAGAGAGAGAGAGAGAGCGAGTGCAGGGGGAAGAGCAGAGGGAGAGGGAGAGAATCTCCAGTAGACTCTGGGCTGAGCACAGAGTCCAATGTGGGGCTCGATCCCAGGACACTGAAGTTATAACCTGAGCCGAAACAGGAGTCAGATGCTCAACTGACTGTGCCACCCAGGCGCTCCAGCAGATACGTTTTGACTTGAATTTCTGTCCTTGATGAAATGGGATGAATTCACCCATTTTACCCTTAAAAATACTATTCACCTCCTCCTTTTTCACGCATTTAATTTAATGAGAAAGTC
This sequence comes from Martes martes, assembly GCF_963455335.1. NCBI lineage: Eukaryota > Metazoa > Chordata > Mammalia > Carnivora > Mustelidae > Martes > Martes martes. The sequence continues at coordinate 57,082,294 of NC_137897.1, forward strand.
ATCAGGTCAGGATTACTTTAAGCAGATCTTTCTGCTCATTATTGCTATATTATTCATAATATCAACGAAAGATAATCAAACCTTTATGCTGTACACCTGAAATTCACATTGATGTATGTCAATTATATCTCATCAAAACTGAGAAAAAAATCCAAAACAGAGTGAACAAAAAACAGCTGCAGAAAATAAACAGTCATACATAAACAGGTCAAAGAACCTGGCTCAGAAAGGATAGCTAAGTACCACCTTGGATCTTCTAGGAGCCTCACTTTTAGGTTACCATAAGAAACTACAATGGGGAAATAGATTTGTCTATAAATCTGGAAAACTTTGAGAAAGGGAGCCCTTACTATAGCTCACAATATCAAAAATAAGCTGGACATTAAGCAGGAAATCTGCTTAAGGATTTCTCTACCTCTCCCTCGGCCCCACCCCCTGCTTACACACAAGTACTCTCTCTCAAGTAAAGAAATAAATAAATTTTTTTTAAAAAAGGCAAAAAGGTGTTATTTCAACTGAATTTAACATAAAAAACATTTAAAAAGCCCATAATTTTTAAAAATTATTTCCCAACCACTTTTCATGGTACCTAAAATTTGCATGCATCAGTCACCAGGCAAAGCACTGGGCGGGGGGGGGGGGGCTGTTCTGAAAGGGCAAGATCTAGTCCCTGATCGGAGAGCAGCTCCAAGTCCGGTGCCAAACTAAGACACCCTGGGCAGTATGAGAGACATGGTTGCCAGGGGGAAAAGATTTTAGTCAAGGATTGGTCATGCTTCCACTCTAAGGACCTGACCTAGAGGAAAAGATATAATTAAGGCAGAATATAAAGGACAAAAGAAAGATCCAGATTTAATGAGCTACTCACAAATCTGATTATTATAATGACTAAAGAAGAAAAAAAGTGGAAGTGCCTTGAAGTTTCCCCTTACCTCTGCCATCAAGCTTCCTAAGATGTACAGAGACTGGCCCCACATATGTGGCAACTTGCCCATGGGGACCCGGTCCACAGTGTGAGGATTTTGATATTCTTCATCAACCTAACAGAAAAGATAAAGAAGCCACACAAAAGGTGATGGAAGGTTAAAGATACTGGACAACAAAAAGGCTGAATCCGGATTGTGACTCATAGCCTATAGAACAGTTACAAATACAATGCACTGAAAAGTCAAGCCCTATGACTCCAGTCTAGGGAAAGGCTCCTCTAAATGTGTATACATACAAATCACCTGAGGATTTTGTCCAAAGGCATATTCTGACTGAGTAGGTGTGGAGAAAGGCCCAAGAACTGCATTTCTAACAAGCTCTCAGGTGATGCTGCTGATGCTGCTAGGAGCTTATTCCATCCGTCTCCACCCGAATGGAAGACAGAGACTCTCCCATGGCTAATGCTCCTTTGGAATGGAGAAGACGAACAATGGTGCTCCCAACTGGCATTGCAGGAAAATGAAGACATACAAGTATGTTGTAAACAATCCCAGATTACTGGCCTCAAAGCAGAGAATACCAAATCCTGAGAGTTCACACAGAACTTCACTCTAGTTCTGCCTACTGAACTCTGTATCACTCTCAGCCTTAAGTTTTGTTTTTTAATCGATCTCTGAACAATTAATTTTTGAAAACTGAGGTATGGTTGACATATAAAAAGGCCCTATCTCTGAACAATTAATTTTTGAAAACTGAGGTATGGTTGACATATAAAAAGGCCCTATATATTTAATGTATGCATCTTGATGAGTTTGAGGATAAGTAACACACCCATGAAACTACCATTGTCACATTTGGTCTTGCCCTTGTCTCACTATGCAATGGCGCCATACCTGAAAGTGCTTTAAAAATTTATTTTCAAAGGCCTAAAATCATATTTTCATCATCTTATACCAAAAGACTCACTTTGAGAACATTAAAGTCAGAAAATTAGAAATTATTTGACCCAAATGGAGCAGTCCCACTGAGGTATGGCCCTCTTCCTCCCAGCTCCATGTTACGAAGGCATGTCCAACTCACCCTGTCTGGAGGAACACTGTACAGCTCTGGCAGAAGTGGGACTCCATTTTTGCCCTTGATGAGGACTGCTTCAAGAGCCTCTCTGTATTCTTGAACCTGTAAATAAAAGAAAGGGAAAAAAAAGTTTATAGAGTTTCCTTTGAGGATCTCAGGGAGGGTTATAGCCAAAGAAGTTCCTATTGCAAAGGAGCATATTCACCTAGGGCAAGGGAGAAGAAAGGAGAGTAGCATTTACTAAATGTGTATTACAGGCCAGATACTGTGCTAGAAATTTTGTGTGCTTTAACACATTTAATTTTTTCAATTTAAATTCAATTAGCCAACATATAACACATCATTCATTTTTGATGTTATGGTCAATGATTCATTAGTTGCATATAACACCTTTAATTTTAATAAGCATCCTAGGAGGTATATGCAATTAAAGCCTTTTTACTGAAAAAAAAAAAAAAGGCTCAAAGAGGTTATGAACTTGTGGAAGATCACACAACAAGTATAAGGTTGAGCCTGGATTTGAGCCCAAGTCAGCCTGCCTCCACAGGCCTGTTTTTATCCACTACTCAAAATATAGCTTCTTACCTTTACATGTACTGGCTTTTAAAACTGTATTTAGCTGCTAAAATAAGTTTCCATTGTAGTGAAGTTCATTTTTTTTTTTTTTGTTTAACACTTTGTTGTAGATTAGATTAGTAATACATGAAAAGCAAAAACGAACACAAAAAAGAAAAAAAAAACCACTATAATTTATGGTGGAAAAAACAGTTCTGCTATCACAGTTGTTTTGAAAACACAAATTGATTCCAATGTGTTTGATATAAGAGGGAACAATTTGAGCAGAACCCGGATTCGACGTTTGCTTATGCACGATTTTGACATGAGAGTACACTCAGCTGAACTGAGCCCAAGTAAGAATACCCAAAACACACACATGCACACACCTCAGGAGGACAATGAGCCACATTCACACGTATTCCGTGTTAGAACTTTCTGTCCAATTTCAGAAAACACTCATTCTACTGCTTCAAAATCACTCCTGAGCTGCTCCCTTCCCACAGCCACCCTAGCTCCATGACTCTGTGTACCTTCCCTTCTCTTTCCTTTCTTCCTCTTTCTCCTCAGTTTGTTTTGTAGTCATCCTGCCTGTTCTATGTTCTTTTTCTCCTTCCCCTCTCTCTTTTGCCATCTTTCTTGTTCCTTTCCTCTGGCATGCAGGGTGGTGGGCATGGGAGCCCATCAGGTGAGCTGGCAGGAACATGGGTGCACATTTATCTGTGAGCAAACCTAAGGTCTTTTTCAAGGTACAAGTGCCATATTTACTGTGGTATTTATGTGTTTCTTAACCATTTCACGTGCATAAAGTTATAATGCTGTGTTTATCAGGTTCCTATAATTTTGTATGTATTTCTGGCAAACTTTTAAAATGTTGTGTCCCAACCTCATTTTCCCATGAGACCTATAGTTTTTATTTCTCAAATATGCAGAGCATGGTGATTTTTAAGAAACATATATGTCATATTATAGCTGAACTGACTGTCTCTTGTGCATATGGTATATCTTCAGCTGTGAAATTAAAAAAAAACTTTAGGGACATCTTCTTCTTCAAAGAAGAGTGAAAAAGTATTTCCATTGTATACAGAGAAACGAAAGAATTCAATGACTATATTTGGGCTACTCAAGTGTCAGGAGGGAATGGGGCGCCTGGATGGCTCAGTCAGTTAAACCTCTGCCTTAGGCTCAAATCATGATCCCAGGGTCCTGGGATGGAGCCCTGCATTGGGCTCTGTGCTCACTGGGGAGTCTGTTTCTCCCCCTCCCTCTGACCCTCCTTCCCACTTGTGCTTTCTCTCTTTTTTCAAATAAATAAATAAAAACTTTTAAAAACAAGAGTCAGGGGGAAGCAGAAAAAAATGAGTAAAAAAGAATCCAGGTTTCCCAACTCTACCCCCGCCCCTGAGTCCAAAAAGCCTGAATGTGCCTTGTACTTAGTAGGCACATTTGATAAATGCATCTTTCTTTGAGGAAGAAAAGTTTCTTATGAAAAATTCTGTGGAATTTGAGAAGGACTGAGAAAAATGGTAGAATCAAAATAGGGTGGGTTATTTCTATTACTGCTTATCTTATTTGCTTTCTTTAAAAGAGCTTTTAATTTACTGAAATTTAGAGTAGAACAGCACTTTGTGGCCCATGAAACTTTGGTGTAACCCTATTTTTTAAGTCATATTGGCAGTTACAGATTAATATTGGCCAAAGCATTAAAATTACACAAAATTGTGTTTTATGTAGCCAAGTATAAGTGACTTCCAAATGTGTTGGATTTATGTTCAAGTTTAGACCATAGCCAATTTGTAGAATGCCTGACTCTAAACTTCCTTGATCAAATCTCCCAGTCTCACTATTTTCCAATGATGGTTTTTTTTAATAATTTTTAAATTTTTTATAAACGTATAATGTATTATTAGCCCCAGGGGTACAGGTCTGTGAATCGCCCAGTTTACACACTTCACAGCACTCACCATAGCACATACCCTCCCCCATGTCCATAATCCCACCACCCTCTCCCTACCCCCCTCCCCCCAGTAACCCTCAGTTTGTTTTGTGAGATTAAGAGTCTCTTATGGTTTGTCTCCCTCCCGATCCCATCTTGTTTCATTTATTCTTTTCCTACCCCCCAAACTCCCCACGTTGCATCTCCACTTCCTCATATCAGGGAGGTCACATGATAGTTGTCTTTCTCTGATTGACTTATTTCGCTAAGCATAATACCCTCTAGTTCCATCCACGTCATCACAAATGGCAAGATTTCATTTCTTTTGATGGCTGCATAGTATTCCATTGTATATATATACCACACCAATGATGATTTCTAAAGTACTTTATTCATATAGCTCAAAAAAGTGATGATGACCATGTTTGGGGGGGCAAGGACAAGATAAATGGGTCGTTGTTTGGGTTTTTTTTGTGGGGGCTAAAGTCAGAACATCATTTCCAAGATTTTATACACACACACACACACACACACATACAGCCAGGAAGAAAAGTCAAGTACCTCTAACAACTGAAGCAAGTGGACAGAGCTTGCCATTTTGCTCTCTATGTTTGTTAAAAGCCAAGTCTGAATGATGGCAACATAAAGGCCTTCCAACTCTTAACCTAGTGCCCTCAAGTATCAGTCTCTAGAAGACTCTAGAAGACTATTAGGGAAGATTTCCCTTTGGTCACAGGGTCAGCACAGCCATTAACTGAAAGATGAAGACATACTAAAAATATTCTGCTGAAAGTCTCTTTCCCCGGCATATTACCTGTGCTGCATTGCCACTGAAGACCCCATCGAGGATAAAGTACGTCCAGAACAGTGGCCATTCACACTCAATGTTTTCAAATAACTTCAGCTCAGATGGTTCATAGTATAGGCGACTGGGATCCTGGTAAAAACACAATAAAGTTTATCTTATCACTGCAAAGTCAGCCATCTGTCTTTAATTCAAAGGTATCACAATACAGCTTTTCACTTCTGATTGTTTCAGAGAAGGCAGGGCATGTACAGATTCTCCCTCCCTTTGAGAGTACTTTGTGATGTGACTTGTAACTAGTAGAACTGGGGTAACAATGATACCATGGGTAGGTGTATGTAGAAGTGAGATTCATTGTGATTTTATATTTGTTAAGTTTGAGGTAGCAGCAGAACATACAAATAGAAATGTTTACAAGGACAACAAGAGATGAGGGTTCAGGAACCATGCTCGTTGAGGTGACACTTGAAGCACAAGTTACAGATGTAGTACCTACATATAGTGAGCAAATTACCCAAGAACAGAATCTTGGTAAACCCTCATAGTTTGGTGAGGAAAGAACAAAAAGAGAAGAATTAGGATAGTGTAGTGTTGTATAAACTAAATGGGAAGAGAATGTTAAGAAAATGGAGGGGCAGGTAGGTAATAGCACTGTACTACAGAGAAGTCAAGTATAATAAGGATGGGGTAAAGACTATTGGATTGATCACTTAGGAGATTTTGATGATATTTTGAAGCATAATTTTAATAGGTTGGTAGAGATAGAAATCAATAGGGCTAAAGAATAAAGTGGAAGAAGGGAAGGAGACCAGAAGAGTTTGAGCTCAATGATTAAAAAAAGCCTTAAACAATGTTTACATTGCCAGTGAAGTGCTTCTTCTTGACCATTCATTCCCTTTAATAATAATTTTCTCCACTGACAATTCTGCAGAGAACTTCTGATTAGTGGAACAGAAGATATTAACTTTTCAAGATCAGGTACTGTTTAGAACTAACCAACTGCAAAAGGTGGAAAAGGGCCAGAAAGATCTATCGAAGGAAAGCTTTTCCCCTTAGTAATAATGAAATATTTGGAAGGGAGATACTTTGAGACTATTCAAATATTCTGTTTCTGCTTAAACTTTCATCCACTGATTTAAGCATCTATCAGTAGCTCTTTCCTGAAACCAACCAGCTGCAAGAAGTGGAAGAACTGGGGGCACCTGGGTGGCTCAGTGGCTTAAGCCTCTGCCTTCCACTCAGGTCATGATCTCAGGGTCCTGGGATGGAGGCCCGCATCAGGCTTTCTGCTCAGCAGGGATCCTGCTTCCCCCTCCTTCTGCCTGCCTCTCTGCCTACTTGTGATCTCTGTCTGTCAAATAGATAAATAAAATCTTAAAAAAAAAAGAAGTGGAAGGACTGCACCTTCCTCTAATTTATTTAATCCATAAAGACTCACAAATCGAACCTGGCTACTAAGCCCAATGAAGGTAGCAAACATGAGTTATTTTGATCCTATTGTGTGATTATTTTCAGTATCACCAGTGAGCTAAGTATTTTGTCTTCTGAGTACTTTTTTAGTATATGTGCTGCCGAAGCGAGCACTTTTGCGTATTTAAAAAAAAAAAATTATGTTCAGGTAGCCAATGTATAATACATCAAGTATTTTCTCTGAATGGACTGCAGACAATAGTGACCATTCTACCGTGGACTCATTTTGGGTAAAAGAAACCTACCTCTTTAGGAGTTTTATACCCATCTCGCAGAAAGCGACAGCAACCATAACGGCCCTAGGAATGCAGAGAAAAGAAGTCAGAAGCATGTACATTGGTGCAGTCATATAATGCATCAGAAATACATGCTTTGCAACAGCTACATGCGCCGATCTATCACCAACACAGATACAGTATTTAAAAAAATAATAAAATGTAATTAAAAAAAAAAAAACCTCTGATATCAGATGAGCAGCAGAAACTGATTTCAGCAATCAATGTGAGTTCAAGTGAGGGCTAAGTTACAGGCTCTTCCCTAAAGCAGTTTCTAATATTATCTTCTCCATCACTTTCCACCACAGTGTAAGTCTGTAACAGCCCAATTACTAATCTGTGTTGTCCTGCTCACAGAGCTCATAAGAGAGCAACAGGCTTTTTTTAAAAAAGACAACATATATTTTTAAAAATTTTTAGATAATTTGAAACTTACAGAAGAGTTGAAAAAACAATACAGAGAATCCCTATTACCCTTCATCCACTGTCCTTCTATATTATCAAAGCTAAAAAATTAACCTTTGTACAATACTATTGACCAAACTAGAGAACTTATTTGGATTTCGCCAGTTTTTCCACTAATGACTTTTTTTTTTCTGTTCCAAAATCCATTTCAGGATCCCACTGCATTCAGTTATCATGTCTCCTTAGTCTCTTCCAACCTGTGACAGTTCTTCAGTCTTTCCTTGTTTTTCATCACCTTGATGCTTTTGAAGAGCTCATCAGTTATCTGTAGAATGTCCCTCAATTTGGTTTTGTCTGGTGTCTTCTCGTGATTAAACTGAGATAAGGCATTATTTGCATGGATACCACACTGGTGCTGTGCACTTTTCAGGGCACTGTATCAGGGATATACGGCGTCAGTATGTTTTATTACTGGTGGTGTTAACTCTGATCATTTGGTTAAATCACTGACTCAAGGCCCCCAACAATATTAATTTGTCCTTTAAGTCAAAGCCTTAAAGAAAAGAAGGGCACGTATGGACATACCTGAAGCTTGGTGATGATTTCTTGCTTTGTGAGCTCTACCAACTGGCTATCCTCTACTGCAAAGGCTGGGAAGGAAATAACTGAAAGCAGACTAGCATCTACCTCTTTGGATGTTGAAGCACGGGGGAGTATTGAATTAAGGATAGACTAAAAAGGAAAAAAGGAAGTCAAAAGTGGCACATTAGTAAATAACTTGGGATTATAAAACTGACAGCTTTAGTCAAAAGATCTATGTGGAAGAGGATCATTTGAGACAAAATCTACCATAATAATGATTCAATTATATTCAACAGTGAATTCCATAATAATTCAATAATACCTTCTAAGTGAGAGCTTAGAAAACTAGCTATTTCTGTACATCATCCCTTGTCTTAATACTGCTCTCAATGGTTCCTAATCCTGATTCTGAAACAGCTGCTAATGGATAAAGAACACTCTATACATCATCTGTCCACAATCCCCTTGCTCCATTAGCAACCACTGAAGTGTAAAGATAAGAGAAAATGTAGCTGCTGAGAAAGCAGGATGTGGAAGGCTCAGCTTCTACACTGCTGACATTTCTCTTTTGCAGGGAAAATTTCATATTTTTAAAATGAGAAGATGAGTTTATATTCATTATTGTTATTTAATCAGGGGTTGAAGATGGAGAAAGACATCTCGCCAATGAGAAGAACCTTACTCTTTCAATACAAAGAGTACCCCTAAACAAAACTGAAGATACATATTTACTACTTAAACAGTCTAATCTCCAAACATCTAAATCTAGAGCCAACTGGGGACAAGAGAATGTTTCAAAGCCACTATCAAGAAGAACTGTCAAAATCAGTCACCTCTTGTTCTCTTGGTATATTTAGAAAAGAAGGAGACCCCATAGGCGCTTGATAGGACAACAGTGGAGAATTCCACATACTATGATGGGATCCTTTTATAACCATGGATGAGAAAACAGGACTATGATCTATGTTATAGTTCATGCTATATCAGGCTTATTCTTAGCACAGGAAGACTGGAGGAAACATTTTTGGCACATGGTAATAAATCAGATTATGTACTCTCAAGTCTCTTTATTCTCAAGGCTATGCTCATTCTGAGTCTAGGTTAGAATAACATTTTCTATAACATTGTTCATTATTCTCTTACCTGGCAGTGCTGCACTTCATCAGCCAGGACATGGATAACTGACTGGGGCCCACCTTTCACACCAAACAGGTCCAGTTCATCCAGGGCTTCCAGGGCTGCCTACGAAGAGCAAAGAAAGAAAGTACATTTTCCACAAAAGTTACGGATTTCTTCTCCCTGTACCCCAGTATCATATCAGTGCATATGAAGTCATTTTGAATATGTTTAGGAGAACAGAAAAAACAATGTAGCATTCTTTATTTCCAGGGGCCTCTGAGTTTTTCTTTGCCTCCCATATTATCCCAGAGACAGTCAAGATGGAGGTTGCAAACATCCCTTCATGATAAAAACCCTTAACAAATTCAGTATAGAAGGAATATACCTGAACATAATAAAGGCCATATATAACAAACCCTCAGCTAACACTTGCTGTGATGAGCACTGGGTGTTATAGGTGTTGAATCACTATATTGCACACCTGAAACTAATTGGAATTCAAATGAACACAAAAAAAAAATAGTGAAAAATTGAAAGCTTTCCTCTAAGATCAGGAGCAAGACAAGGATGCCCGCCCCATACCACTCTTATTCAACATGATATTTGAAGTCCTAGCTAGAGCAATTAGGCAAGACAAAAAAACAAAAGGCATCTAAATCAGAAAGGAAGAAGTAAAATTGTCATTATTCAACTCCAAAAAGTACTGGAACCAATCAATGAATTCAATAAAGTTGCAGGATGTAAAATCAACATACAGAAATCAGTGGCATTTCTGTACATTAACAACAAAAAAACATCTGGAGAAAGAAATAAAACTATCCCACTCACAATAGCATCGATAATTATATGATGTGATAGAGGTGTTACCTAACACTTTGGTGGTAATCATTTTGCAATAAAAATGTATTCAATCAACATGTTGTACACTCCAAACTTACACAATGTTATATGCCAATTACACCTCAATAAAAACACATTTTATTTTTAAAATCTTACTGTTTTATTATTTTTATCTCCAGTGGCTGAATTCTTTAAAAATGCATTTAAAAAAAAGATACAGCATAGATAAAGTTATAGCATTATCAAGCCAAGCACCATACTTTAAGAATAATTTGAATAAGGCACAGATGAATTCACAGTAAACCACTCTTTTGGTAGGGTAGCTGCAATTATGATACCAGCACATAAAAAATGCTAGAAGTTGTGTGGATATAAGATATTAAAATGCAACAGCCATTAGGTATTGGTACATCACTGAGTTTGCAGAGAGAAGTGAATACCCTAAAAAGATACTATGATTGGGGGAGAGGAGTCAAGATGGCAGAGAAGTAGCAGGCTGAGATGACATCAGGTAGCAGGGGATCAGCTAGATAGCTTATCACACCATTCTGAACACCTACAAATCCAACAGGAGATCGAAGAGAAGAAGAGCAGCAATTCTAGAAACAGAAAATTGACCACTTTCTGAAAGGTAGGACCGGCGGAGAAGTGAATCCAAGGCAACAGGAAGATAGACTGCGGGGGGAGGGGCCGGCTCCTGGCAAGCAGCAGAGCAATGGAGTGCAAAATCAGACCTTTTAAAAGTCCACTCCACTGAGGGACATTGCTCCAGAGGCTAACCCAGGGTGAAGCCCACGCGGGGACAGCATGGCCTCAGGTCCTGCGGGGTCACAGAGCAATCAGGGCTGAGTGTCGCAGAGCTCACAGGTATTAGAGCAGGGAAGTGGGCTACAGAGACAGAGCCGAGGAGTGAGCTCTCAACTGGGGGTTACCTTATCGTGATCCATGGCACAGGCCACTGCTCTGTGAGCAGGGACCCCACAAGATCCGGGGAGAAGCCCCTGGAAGAGCTCAGGGATCTGTGGGGTTGGAGACTCCAGGCAGGGCTGTGTGCCAGAGACAGAGAAGCTTGGTCACAGGCTGGGTGAGCTCGGAGCACAGCCGGAGGCCAGGGAGACGGGAGTGATTGAGCGCTTTTCTCTGAGGGTACACTGAGGAGTGGTGCCCTGAGCTCTCGGCTCCTCTGGGCCGGAGGTTGGGAGGCTGCCATTTTCAATCCTGTCCTCCGGAACTCTATGGAAAGTGTTCAGGGAACAAAAGCTCCCAAAAGCGAACCTGAGTGGATTACTTAACCTGGCCCCTAGTAAGGGCAGTGCAATTCCACCTCGGGCAAAGACACTTGAGAATCACTACAACAGGTCCCTCCCCCAGAAGATCAACAAGAAATCTAGCCAAGACCAAGTTCAGTTACCAAGGAGAAGAGCAGAATTCCAGAGGAGGAGAAAGCAAAGCATGGAATTCATGGATTTCCCCCATGATTCTTCAGTCTTGCAAAGTAATTTTTTTTTAATTTTATTTTTTTCTTCTGCTAAATTTTTTTTAAACTTTTACACTTTCCTCTTTTAACGTTTTTAACTAGTTTATCCTAACAATACCTTTCATAAAAAATATTTTTTGAACCTTCATTATTATAGTCATATTTTATCCTTAATTGTATCTAACTTTATTTTTTGTATATACATAGGGTTTTTTCTTCTAAAAAAATTTGGGGTACAACTTCTTCTAATAGATCAAAATACACCCTAAATCTAGCACAGGGCTTTGTTCTAGTCTCCAGCCTGAGCAAATTCTCTCCACTTTCTTTTTCTTTATTCTCCCAACCAACTTATCTTATCAACTCCTTTTCAGGAAATTAAGAAAAAATTCATCTTTATAGTCATATTGTATCCCTTCATTGTGTTTACCCTTATACATGTTTTTCATTCTATAAAATTTTGGGAGGTAGTTTCTTCTAAGAGACCAAAATACTCCCAAAATTAAGTGGGTGACCCTGTTCTAATCATCAGTATTATATATATATTTATATTTATATTTATATTTATATTTTCTCTTTGTTTTCTTTTTAAAATTTTTTTTTCTGAACTTCATTTTACCCTCTTTCTTCCCCCCACGATTTGGGGTCTCTTCTGATTTGGTTAAAGCACATTTTCCTGGGGTCTTTGCCACCCTTTTAGTATTTTATTCGCTCCTTCATATATTCTTATCTGGACAAAATGACAAGGTGGAAAAACTCACCACAAAAAAAAGAACAAGAGGCAGAACCGAAGGCTAGGGACCTAATCAATATGGACATTGGTAATATGTCAGATCTAGAGTTCAGAATGATGATTCTCAAGGTGCTAGCTGGACTCGAAAAAGGCATGGAAGATATTAGAGAAACCCTGTCTGGAGAAATAAAAGCCCTTTCTCGAGAAATAAAAGAACTAAAATCTAACCAAGTTGAAATAAAAAAAGCTATTAATGAGGTGCAATAAAAAATGAAGACTCTTACTGGTAGGATAAATGAAGCAGAAGAGAGAATTGGTGATATAGAAGACCAAATGACAGCGAATAAAGAAGCTGAGCAAAAGAGAGACAAACAACTACTGGACCACAAGGGGAAAATTCGAGAGATAAGTGATACCATAAGACAAAACAACATTAGAATAATTGGGATTCCAGAAGAAGAAGAAAGAAGAGAGGGGAGCAGAAGGTATATTGGAGAGAATTATTGTAGAGAATTTCCCTAATATGGCAAAGGGAACAAGCATTAAAATCCAGGAGGTGCAGAGAACCCCCCTCAAAATCAATAAGAATAGGTCCACACCCCATCACCTAATAGTAAAATTTACAAGTCTTAGTGACAAAGAGAAAATCCTGAGAGCAACCCGGGACAAGAAGTCTGTAATATACAATGGTAAAAATATTAGATTGGCAGCAGACTTATCCACAGAGACCTGGCAGGCCAGAAAGAACTGGCATGATATATTTAGAGCACTAAACGAGAAAAACATGTAGCCAAGAATACTATATCCAGTCAGGCTATCATTGAAAATAGAAGGAGAGATAAAAAGCTTCCAGAACAAACAAAAATTAAAAGAATTTGTAAACACCAAAACAGCCCTACAGGAAATATTGAAAGGGGTTCTCTAAGCAAAGAAAGAGCCTAAAAGTAAGAGACCAGAAAGGAACAGCGACAATATACAGTAATAGTCACCTTACAGGCAATACAATGGCACTAAATTTATATCTCTCAATAGTTAACCCTGAATGTAAATGGGCTAAATGCACCAATGAAAACACACAGGGCATCAGAATGGAAAAAAAAAAAACAACCCATCAATATGCTGTCTACAAGAAACTCATTTTAGACCCAAAGACACCTCCAGATTTAAAGTGAGGGGGTGGAAAACAATTTACCATGCTAATGGACATCAAAAGAAAGTTGGGGTGGCAATCCTTCTATCAGATCAATTATATTTTAAGCCAAAGATCATAATAAGAGATGAGGAAGGATGCTATATCATACTCAAAGGAAATGTCCAACAAGAAAATCTAAAAATTTTAAATATCTATGCCCCTAACATGGGAGCAGCCAACTATATAAACCAATTAACAACAAAATCAAAGAAACACATCGACAATAATACAATAATAGTAGGGGACTTTAACACTCCCCTCACTGAAATGGACAGATCATGCAAGCAAAAGATCAACAAGGAAATAAAGGCCTTAAATGACACACTGGACCAGATGGACATCACAGACATATATAGAACATTCCATTCCAAAGCAACAGAATACACATTCTTCTCTAGTGCACATGGAACATTCTCCAGAATAGATCACATCCTGGGCCATAAATCAGGTTTCAACCAGTATCAAAAGATTGGGATCATTCCCTGCATATTTTCAGACCACAATGCTCTGAAGCTAGCACTCAATCACAAGAGGAAATCTGGAAAGAACCCAAATACATGGAGACTAAAGAGCATCCTTCTAAAGAATGAATGGGTCAACCAGGAAATTAAAGAAGAATTGAAAAAATTCATGGAAACAAATGATAATGAAAACACAACTGTTCAAAATATGTGGGACACAGCAAAGGTGGTCCTCAGAGGAAAGTATATAGCGATACAAGAATTTCTCAAGAAACAAGAAAGGTCTCAAATACACAACCTAACCCTACACCTAAAGGAGCTGGAGAAAGAACAGCAAAGAAAGCCTAAGCCAAGCAGGAGAAGAGAAATAATAAAGATCAGAGCATAAATCAATGAAATAAAAACCAAAAAAAAAAAAAACCCAATAGAACAAATCAACAAAATTAGGAGCTGGTTCTTTGAAAGAATTAATAAGATTGATAACCCCCTGGCCAGACTTATCAAAAAGAAAAGAGAAAGGACCCAAATAAATAAAATCATGAATGAAAGAGGAGAGATCACAACCAACACCAATGAAATACAAACAGTTCTAAGAACATATAATGAGCAACTCTACACCTGCAAATTTGACAATCTGGAAGAAATGGATGCATTCCTAGAGACATATAAACTACCACAACTGAACCAAGAAGAAATAGAAAACCTGAACAGACCCATCACCGGTAAGGAGATTGAAACAGTCATCAAAAACCTCCAAACAAACAAGAGCCCAGGGCCAGATGACTTCCCAGCGGAATCCTACCAAACATCTAAAGAAGAATTAATTCCTATTCTCCTGAAACTGTTCCAAAAAATAGAAATAGGAGGAAAACTTCCAAAGTCATTTTATGAGGCCAGCATCACCTTGATTCCAAAACCAGACAAGGATCCCATCAAAAAAGAGAATTACAGACCAATATCCTAGATGAACACAGATGCGAAAATTCTCACCAAAATACTAGCCAATAGGATCCAACAGTACATTAAAAGGATTATTCACCATGATCAAGTGGGATTTATTCCAGGGCTGCAAGTTTGGTTCAACATCTGCAAATCAATCAATATGAAACAATAATAAAGGAAAGAACAAGAACCATATGATATTCTCAATAGATGCTGAAAAAGCATTTGACAAAGTACAGCATCCCTTCCTGATCAAAACTCTTCAAAGTGTAGGGATAGAGGGTACATATCTCAATATTATCAAAGCCATCTATGAAAAACCCACCGCAAATATCATTCTCAATGGAGAAAAACTGAAAGCTTTTCCGCTAAGGTTCGGAACATGGCACGGATGCCCATTATCACCACTGCTATTCAACATAGTACTAGAAGCCCTAGCCTCAGCAATCAGACAACAAAAAGAAATTAAAGGCATCCAAATCACAAAGAAGAAGTCAAACTATCACTCTTTGCAGATGATATGATACTATATGTGGAAAACCCAAAAGACTCCACTCCAAATCTGCTAGAACTTGTACAGGAATTCAGTAAAGTGTCAGGATATAAAATCAATGCACAGAAATCAGTTGCATTTCTCTATACCAACAGCAAGATAGCAGAAAGAGAAATTAAGGAGTCAATCCCATTTACAACTGCACCCAAAACCATAAGATACCTAGGAATAAACCTAACCAAAGAGGCAAAGAATCTATACTCAGAAAACTACAAAGTACTCATGAAAGAAATTGAGGAAGACACAAAGAAATGGAAAAATGTTCCATGCTCATGTACTGGAAGAACAAATATTGTGAAAATGTCTATGCTACCTAAAGCAATCTACACATTTAATGCAATCCCTATCAAAATCCCATCCATTTTTTTCAAAGAAATGGAACAAATAATCCTAAAATTTATATGGACCCAGAAAAGACCTCAAATAGCCAGAGGAATATTGAAAAAGAAAGCGAAAGTTGGTGGCATCACAATTCCAGACTTCAAGCTCTATTACAAAGCTGTCATCATCAAGACAGTATGGTACTGGCACAAAAACAGACACATAGATCAATGGAACAGAATGGAGAGCCCAGAAATAGACCCTCAACTCTATGGTCAACTAATCTTCGACAAAGCAGGAAAGAATGTCCAATGGAAAAAGGACAGCCTCTTCAACAAATGGTTTTGGGAAAATTGGACAGCCACATGCAGAAAGATGAAACTGGACCATTTCCTTACACCACGCAAAAAAATAGACTCAAAATGGATGAAGGACCTCAATGTGAGAAAGGAATCCAACAAAATCCTTGAGGAGAACGCAGGCAGGAACCTCTTCGACCTCAGTCGCAGCAACTTCTTCCTAGGAACATTGCCAAAGGCAACAGAAGCAAGGGCAAAAATGAACTATTGGGATTTCATCAAGATCAAAAGCTTTTGCACAGCAAAGGAAATAGTTAACAAAACCAAAAGACAACTGACAGAATGGGAGAAGATATTTGCAAATGACATATCAGATAAAGGGCTAGTATCCAAAATTTATAAAGAGCTTATCGAACTCAACACCCAAAGAACAAATAATCCAATCAAGAAATGGGCAGAGTACATGAATAGACATTTCTGCAAAGAAGACATCCAGACGGCCAACAGACACATGAAAAAGTGCTGCACATCACTCAGTAACAGGGAAATACAAATCCAAACCACAATGAGATATCACCTCACACCAGTCAGAATGGCTAAAATTAACAAGTCAGGAAATGACAGATGCTGGCAAGGATGCGGAGAAAGGGGAACCCTCTTACAGTGTTGGTGGGAATGCAATCGAATGCAACCATTCTGGAAAACAGCAGGGAGGTTCCTCAAAAAGTTGAAAATAGAGGTACCCTAAGACCCAGCAATTGCACTGCTGGGTATTTACCCTAAAGATGCAAACCTAGTGATCCGAAGGGGCACGTGCACCTGAATGTTTATAGCAGCAATGCCCACAATAGCCAAACTGTGGAAAGAACCTAGATGTCCATCAACAGATGAACAGATAAAGAAGAAGTGGTATATATACACAATGGAATACTATGCAGCCATCAAAAGACATGAAATCTTGCCATTTGCGACAACATGGATGGAACTAGAGGGAATTATGCCTAGTGAAATAAGTTAATCAGAGAAAGACAACTGTCATATGATCTCCTTGATATGAGGAAGTGGAGATGCAATGTGGGGGGTTTGGGGGGTAGGAAAAGAATAAATGAAACAAGATGGGATTGGGAGGGAGACAAACCATAAGAGACTCTTAATCTCACAAAACAAACTGAGGGTTGCCGGGAGGAGGCGGGTAGGGAGAGGGTGTAGGGTTATGGACATGGGGGAGGGTATGTGCTATGGTGAGCGCTGTGAAGTGTGTAAACTGGGAGATTCACAGACCTGTATCCCTGGGGCTAATAATACATTATATGTTTATAAAAAAATTTAAAAAAGTATAAAAAAAGTTGAAGATAAAAGATACTATGATTGACTTAAAGATGAAAGTTACTAGTCATCGAGGCAGAAGTTTTTTTTAAAATAGAATTTGCTTATTAATTTCTCACTTTTCTGATTATAAAAGTAAAACATAGTTGTTATAGAATATTTTGAAAATATTAAAAATTACAGAGAGGGCAAAAAAAATCACCCAAAATAATGCTAATATTTCTGACAGGTTTCCTATTAGTTTCCTTTATGCAAATCTGCCTATAGTTGAGATCATGTTTCATATAAAATTTGGTTAGAATATTAGAGCATAAATGTTTCTCCATATTATGAAAATTCTTTATTTCAACATAATATTCTCTCTTATTTATTTAACCATTTAACAGTTGTTGGAAATTTAGGTTGCTCTTCTTGTGTGCTCTTCTTTAACTGTTTTGGTTTTTAGGTTCCAGCTATAAGTGAAATCATATACTATTTCTTTCTCTGTTTTATTTCACTTAGTATAATACCCTCTACATCCATCCATGTTGTCATGAATGGCAAGATTTTATTTTTTTCTATGTTTGGGTAATATTGCATTGTGTATGTGTGTTATGTGTGTTATGTGTGGTGTGTGTGTGTGTGTGTGTGTGTGTGTGAGACATCTTCTTTATCCATTCATCTATAGGTGGACACTAAGGTTGCTTCCATATCCCGACTATTATAAATAAAGCTGCAATAAACATAGGGGTGTATTATCTTTTTAGAATCAATCGGTGTCTTTCGGCAGGGGAAATTTCAATTAGGTCTTGCATATTTATCATTATAATAGCTAGGTTTGATCCTATTCCTGCTCTTCTATTTTATGGCTTCTTGTTGTCTCCAAAAATAAGAGCTGAAATTAAGGTAGTGGCAGTGGGAAGGAAAGGATGGAGTCAAGTGGAAAGTTAGAAATGATGATAATGATGATGACTTGTGGGATGCAGGAGATTGATGGGGGTTCAGGATTGGCAGATGGTTTCCTGATAATCAAGTTTTGTCAACTGGTGTATGGGCATGGCCTCTTTTTGTTTTTATAATGGTAGAGAAGATGAGTTTAGTTTAAGACATGTTCTCTGGGGCGCCCGGGTGGCCAAGGTGGTTAGGTGTCTGACTCTTGATTTCAGCTCAGGTCATGATCTTGGGGTCGTGGGATCAAGCCCTGATTTGGGCTCTGTACTCAGTGGGGAGTCTGCTGGAGATTCTCTCTCTCCCTCTGCCCGGCCCCCGTGTGCATGTGCACTCACCTCTCTCTCTGTCTCTCTCAAATAAATGAATAAATCTTTAAAAAAAGTATGTTCTCGGAGATCTCTGTGGTATACATAAATAGAGATATGCTACAAAAGCAGTTGGATACACACATATGGAGCTAATGAAATAAATCTTTCCCTACATGTCCATAGTTCTATTGGAGAATCTGAATTTTGCCTGTGTCTTAAAAGAACAATTTGATAATGATCCAAATTCAGGTTAAGCCTTTATCTATGGTAAAGGTGTATTTTCTTACCCCACAGTTGGTACAAACAAAGCAAGGAAAATTACCTTTGCCATGCCAACTGAACTGGCATTCAATTCTGAGATCCCTTGGTTGGTCTTGTCTCCACGTTCCCATATCCCAAAATCCTAGCATAAAAGAATGAACATACCTTTAGCAAGTCATCACTACTAAATGCATACTAGACACATAACTCTTCAATAAAAGACACACATAGTAGCTAATTCACCATACATATGTGTACCCATGATGCTCAATAGGGAGATACCAATGAGTTGCTGCCCCTGTAGCTCTTTTCCTGGTAGCTTCAAATTCTGTTGGGACCTCTGATAAGTTGGAAGACTCCTCAGGCCTAAGAACTATAACTCAGTTCATGTAGAGAAATACTTCTCAAAATTTTTCAAGGCAGATACTCAGGGGGTCTAGAAAGCAACACCCTAGTGTTTTATCTTAAATATCTATTCTAATTTTACTCTTGATTGGCATTGACAATGTACCATACACTAACTTATGCACTTTATACCACTATCTTCCTTAATCCTTATATTTTATAGATGATGAAACTAAGGTGCAAAGAGAGGTTAAGTGACTCACCCAAGGCCACAAAGCTAATAAGTGACATAGCTAGGATTAGAGTACAAGTACTCTCTGTCCAAAGTGTAAATTCTTAACCATAGCTGTATATAGCCCCTCGATAATATAAAGATAACATTTTAAATTACTTTTTAAAAAAACCATTTTATTGAAATAACTTTAGATTTACAGAGAAGTTATAGAAATACTACAATGAGTTCTCATATACCTTTCACTATACTTCCCCTAACATTAACACCTGACATAACCATAGCACACTTATCAAAGCTAAGAAATTAACATTACTATAATCCTAGTAACCAGATTATGAACTTTGTTAGGATTTCACCAGTTTTTCCACTAATAGCCGTTTTATGTTCCAGGATCCAATCCAGAATACCACGCTACATTTGTCATAACTCCTTGGTCTTTTACAATCAGTTACAATTTCTCAAGTCTTGTCTTTCATGACCTTGACACTTTTAGATCAGTGGTCAAATATTGTATAGATTTCTCCCAATTTAGGTTCACCTGATATTTTCTCTTCATTAGATAAAGATTGTGCATTTTTTTATCAAGATTTCTATGGATTTTATGTTGTGTCCTTCTCACTGTATCATATCAAGGAGTACACGACATTGATATGTCTTATTATGGTGATGTTAACCTTCATCATGTGGTTAAGATGGTGTCTGTGGGGTTTCTCTGTTCTACTGCTACTATTTTCCCCCTTGTGATTAGTAACTATCTTGAGAAAGATACTTTACAACTGTGCAAATATCCTGTATCTCCTCAAATATCTACCCACTAATTTAGCATCCCCTGGTGAATCTTGTTTGCAACAATTATTACAGTCGTGTTTCAGTGGTGATTTTTTAGTTCCTTCATTACCTCTACAGTCATTAATTGCAATCCTTCTCTAACGAAGAGCTTTCCTTTCTCCCTCATTCATTTATTCACTTGTTTATATCAGAATAAACTTAGAGATATTTAGGTTATTCTCTGGGTTATAATAAAATACTATTGTTATTTGTTTTGTTGCTCAAATTATTCCAGCTTTAGCCATTGGGAATTCTTCCAGGTTGGCTCCTGCATCCTTCAGACATGCCCCATTCTTTCTGAACACTTCCTCACTTTCTGTCACTACAGGATACTGTAGTTTGATTTTGTATTTTCCTCCCCCCAGCCCTAGAAACAACCACTTTTACAAGGAATCCTGGTTTCTTTTGTTACAGAATGAATAGTTACAATCCAAGACCTAGGCACTGGTGCTCATTGTCACTGTGGTGTCATTGCTTCTAGGCCCTCCCATTGAACAGAATTTGGCAATATCCATGTGTACACACACACACACACACCCCTATATTTGTTTCTATATTTACCTTAAATTACTTTTTATATCAAATCTCTGAGTTAAAGTGAAGCTTCTGGAAG
Source organism: Martes martes (assembly GCF_963455335.1). Taxonomy (NCBI): domain Eukaryota; kingdom Metazoa; phylum Chordata; class Mammalia; order Carnivora; family Mustelidae; genus Martes; species Martes martes. The sequence goes on from NC_137897.1 coordinate 57,103,103, forward strand.
GTAAGTCATATTTATCCCATGGCTAGCCTCACTTGTCCTCAAACCCAGCTCTACCCTAATCTGTGCAGCAAGATTAGAGTATGAGAAGGCACATATCATTAATTCTACTGCTGCAACCCCTGGCTTCAATGGAGAGGTGAGAGAACACTGACCTGTACCCTGGACCATAGCAGGCCTATGGTACCAGAAGGCAAAGTGATCAGTCAACAAATACTGTCCTCTTGCATCAAATATGTCTATGCAAACTTATCCTTCTAACAAATATGAAGTGACAGGTCACAGGTTTACCCTCCCATCTAAAATAGCTAAAAAACAACTAAACAAATTAAACAATAGACGACTAAAAAAACTGGACTATTTGTGACACAGCCATTTTCAAAACAATGAACATTATGCACTGAAGAACACTGATCCCTGAGAGAGATCTTAAATACATTATGATTTAATATAAACCTATCTCATATAGTAGTTGTGAGAAAAAGGAACTATTTTTTGTATAGTAAGCACTGAATCAATGTCTACAGATAATATTAAACATATGACTACAGTTTATTTCTAAGTAGCTAACTGACCCATTATACTCCCTGGCCATCTTGCTCCTATTTAAGACCACAGACCATTAAAATAAGACCACAATTTAGTTCCAGATTCCCAAATACATGACATGAGATATTACAGAATTTGACAGGAGTGCAAGCATAGCATCTTGACACTTTTTTCTCTGTAACTTCTTTGGAGAGAAGGCAAAAAGGATCACTGAGCTTAGCAAAGAAAGAGGCTGAAGGCAATTTCTGCCAGAAGCCTTATAGATTGGTTCACTATAAGGGGCAGCATTAGGAAAAGGAATGGATTGTTCAGCATTTTTAGAAACATCATATGTTTAAAGTCAATTCCCATTATGAGTACTTACAGCAGTTTTATATGCAGCTTCAATGTAAAACACAAGGTTTTGTATGAAATTGACTTCATCTAGGCTGTGGATGATATGAAGTCCTGAGGAAAAAGACAATAATTTTACAGAGCTGGTCAATTATCACTATAGGCTTTATAGGCAGCCACAGGAACTAACTGATCACATTACTTTTTAAGTAATGGAACAATGAGAGGCACTTTGATTCCAAAACCATAAAAGCAAAACCACAAATCAGACCTAAGCTAGTATTTGACTATGTGAGATACCAGCATATTAAAACATGGAAGTATTTTAACTGTTATTTGTAGGTTTCCACAGAAAATCTCAGACTCCTAATTCTACAAGGAATTAATTTATAATGTGCCTTAAGGTATCTGGAAGAAGAAAGACAAATATTTCAAAAAAGAGTTGGAGAGAGTCTAAATACTAAGCAAGAAGTAGAAAAAGATTATGATTTTAAGAAGAACTTAAAACTATACTTCTTGGAGTAAAAAATGATAATTATTCTAAATGTAAACTATACAAGATAGTTATACCTTACAAACTGAGTGTTTTGCATGAATTATCAATTTAATTTTTACATCAACCCTAAGAAGTGGGTACCTCTATTTTCTCCATGAGGCTTAGAGAGATTATTTGCTTAAGACCATTTAACTATAAATAGTGAAACCAGGACCCAACTATCAACTTCTGTTTCACTTCAGAGACTGAGTTCCTAACCAAGATGCTATACTGCTTCCCAATATGTATAGTATGATACATTTTTCATTAAAAATGATTTCCTCTCAAACAAAACAAAACAAAACAAAAGCAAAACTCCTCTCCCCTCTTCTGTCCCCCCCCATAAAGAAATACCAATAGGCATACAGTGAAAGTCTTTCTCCCACCCAGAATCTCATCAGTTTCCCCCTGCCAAATCTCTTCTCTGAAAGAAGTCAGAATGGCTAAAATTAACAACACAAGACAGAACAGGTTTAACTATACATTTGTTAAAACTCATTGAAATGTACATTTTAAATGGATAGATTTTATTGTATGTAAATTATACTTTGACAGACCTGAAAAAAGAGATCTATTTATATGTTAAAAGATTGAAGTGCTGCATGAGGTATTCCAAATGCTAAGATTTCCAGGGAGGCAGAAGGAGTCTGTGTTTTCACATTTTGTAATGTTTGTGTGATATGTGAAGTGATCCTGTCACATAATTTAATATTTAAATGATTATTTAATTATGTAATATTTAATAAAAATTCTGTTACATAAAAAAGAAACCAGTCTTACCAGTTTCTTCTGTATCCTTTCAGAGAAATATTACACATATATAAAAAGTATCAAGGAGCTATATACTATACTGTACTTTGCTTTTTTCATATATATCTTGGAGACAATTTTAAAGATATCTGCCTTATTTTTTTTAATGGCTACATGGAATTTCACTAAATGGCTAATCATATAACCATTTCCCTATTGAAAACATTTAGGTTGTACCTAATGCTTCATCACCATAACTAATGCTGTAATGAATATATATATATATGAATAAATGCACATATGATACATATGATATACATGAATATATGAGATACACACATGAATGATACACACACACACACACACATATATATATACATACACATATATACATATGTATGTATATCTTTGTGCGCATGTACCAGTATATCAAGGTAAATTCTTTTTTTTTCCCCAGGGTAAATTCTTAGAAGAATTGCTGAGTCACAGACTTATGCATATTATTTTTCCCCAACATTGTATTGTGAACATTTTCAAACAAACAGAAAAAATGACAGAATTTTACAGTGAACATCTGTATGCACATCATCTGGAATCAAGCATTAACATTTTACTATAATTTTCTATCACATATGTATCTATCCATCAATCCACCTTTTTTGATACATTCAAAGTAAGTTGCAAATATTAATACACTTCTCCCTAAATACTTCACCATGTGTATATTAAAGGTTAATAATCATCACCAAGTTATTCTGCAAAGAAGTTCCACAGTTTACATACCAATCAGCCCTGCCCGCCTACTTCCTATGCCCTTGTCAACACAGGCTTTAATAAAAATTTTTTATCTTTGCCACTGTAATGGAGGAGAAATAAAATCTCTGTAGTTTAATTTGTGGTTCTTTTAATTGTGGGTCAGGTTGTGAGTCTTTTTATATGTTTATAAGCCATCCACATTTCTTTTCCTATGAACTTTTGGTTGTGTCCTTCACAATTTCCATGGAATTGTTGGTTTTTGAGTTACTGACATACTGATGAATATTAAGGAAATTATCCTTTTATTCATCATATGTGTTGCAAGTATTTTTCCTAGTTTAAACTTTGACTTTGTTTACAGTATATTTTTCTTATCAGAAATGTTTATTTATTTATTTTCCTTAAGATTTTACTTAAATTCAAGTTAGTTAACATACAGTGTATTATTAGTTTCAGGGGTAGAATTTAATGATTCACCACTTAAATATAATATCCAGTACCAATGCTCATTATATTCATTATATCAAGTGCCCTCCTTAATACCCATCATTCCATTATCCCATCCTCCCACCCACCTCCCCTCCAGCAACCCACAGTTTGTTCCTTATAGTCTCTTCTGGTTTGCTTCCGTCTTTGTTTTTGTCTTACTTTATTCTTAGACTATTTAATTAAGAAGGTTTATCCCATGGCTGTTTCTGGTACTTCTATAATTTCTTTTTAAGAAAATTTATTTATTTATTTGAGAGAGAGAGAGTGGGTGAGGGGCAGAGGGAGAGAATCTTCAAGCAGACTCCCCACTGAGCATGGATCCTGATGCAGGGATCAATCCCACGACCCATGCATGAGATCATGACCTGAGCTGAAACCAGGAGTTGGACTTTTAACTGACTGAGCCATCCAGGCACCCCTATAATTTCATTTTTTTTGCATTTAAATCTTTGATCTATTGACAGATGTTTTAGATCACAGAACTCTAACTTTAGAGTCAAAAAGGACTGTATGATCCATATCATTAGACTACAAACTCCTCCTGATCTCTAACTTTAAAGCTAAAAAGGACTGTATGATCCACATCATTAGACTACAAACTCCTCCTGATGCATGGCTCTGTCAAAACTAGCAACCACAGCACAGGGCACTTGCATTAGCAATGTGTCTTTCTTGTAGCAGTAATGACCTTAACTTCTTTGCTAGAGAGAGGAAAAAGAGATGATAGATATAATATTGGACATCAGCTTCACAGTTTTATCTTGTCCCCTTTGTGTGCCAGAGTGCTTGCTCAGAGACAGAGAGAAAGCAGAGGGTGTGAAAACGGTTTTGTCCATCTCTCAGACTTGTGTCACAGCTAACAAATCACTATACAATATATTTATTTATTTGATAGACAGAGATCACCAGTAGGTGGAGAGGCAGGCAGAGAGAGAGAGAGGAGGAAGCAGCCTGTCCGCTGAGCAGAGAGCTCGATGCGGGGCTCGATCCCAGCATCCTGGGATCATGACCTGAGCCGAAGGCAGAGGCTTTAACCCACTGAGCCAACCAGGTGCCCCCACTATACAATATAAAAGCCTCATTTCTATCATCCGTCCCTTTGCTCATGATATGGTTTAAATGGCCTCATCCACATCTTGAAATCCTAACTGTTCTTTCAAGGCCCAGCTCAAATTGTATCTCCTTGGTGATGCTGTCACTGATTCTTCTCTTCTGTGTTTCACAGAATTTTATTTTCCTTGCTGTAATGAACTTACTTTTTACTTTGTACTATAAATAAATCTATACCTAAATTTGAAGGAAAGAACCATTTCTTATTTATATTTATAGTCCCTAAAAGTATCTCACATAGTTTTTGAATGATATTAAATAATATTGAACAGTAGATGTTCATCAATAATGACTTATTGAATGATCTTAAACAACCCTGTTAACCACAGGAGAGGGACCTGTCTCTTGAGGCAACACCATACATTCAGGATCTCTGCATCCTGTCCCCTTTGTGGAGCCATGACATTACTTGAAGAACAAAGGATATACAGAAATGAAATGAGGTAGAGCTGGGTAAGGCCAAAGATGGCAGTGCTATTTAAAGCATACTAAAACATGCAGAGCTCAGAAATGAGGCCAACTCAGTGGTCTACTCCACTTACATTGACTTGTACTCATCTATCAATAAGCCCTTCTCCTTCATTTTTAAAAATGTTATTGAGATATAATTCATATGCCATATAATTCACCCATTTCAAGTATATAGTTCAAAGGTTTTTAGGGTTTGCAATGTTCCGCAACCATTGCCACACTCAATTTTACATTTTCATCACTCCTAAAATAAACCCTGTACTCATTACCAGTCATTCCCCATTTCCTTTCAAGACTTTCTCTCCCTCTCCCTCCACCTAAGCAATTGCTAATCTACTTTATGTCTCCATAGATGTGCCTTACCAGACATTCATATATGTGCAATCATATAACTTGTGGCCTTTCATGTGTGAGTTCTTTCACTTAGCATAATGTTTTCAAGGTTCATCCGTGTTGTAGAATGTATCAATGCTTCCATTTTTTCCATTGCTAAAGAATATTTCATTTTGTGAATGTACCATATTTATCCAATTATCAGTTGATGGGACATTCAGGTTGTTTCCACTTTTTGGCTCTTATAAATAATACTGATATGAACATCCATGTATCTACACAAGCTTTTGAGTGAACATTGTTTCATTTCTTTTGAGCATATACCTAAGAGTGAAATCGCTAGATCATATGGTAATTCTGCTTAACCTTTTGAGAACTGCCAGACTATTTTCCAAAGTGGCTGTACCACTTTACATTCCCACCAACAGTGTATAACAATTTCAATTTCTCCATATCCTCAGGAACATTTGTTGTTTTCTGTCTTTTTTATTTTAGCCATCCTAGGGGGTGTGATGTGGTATGTCATTATTGGGATCTGCATTTGCCTAGTGACTAATAATGTTCAGCATTTTTTGTGTACTTATTGCCCATTTAAATATCTTCTTTGGAGAAATGTCAACTCAGATTCATTGCCTATTTAAAATTAGATTATCTTTTTATTATTGATCTGTGGAATGCTTTATATATTATAGATATCACTCCCTTATCAGATATGTGATTTGTCAATACTTTCTATCATATTCCAGGTTGCTTGTAACTTTCTTGAAGAGATCCTTTGAAGCACAAATGTTATTAATTTGATAAATTCCAGCTTATGTTTTCTTTAGTTGCTTATGGTTTTTGATGTAATGTCTAACTTGGCTTTGTCTAATTCAAGGTCAGGAAGATTTACTCCTTTATTTTCCTCAAGTGCTTGCTATGAACTCCATTGTGTCACCCTGAAATCCATGTGTTGAAGCCGTAATCCCCAATGTGACTGTATTTGGAGATAAGACTTTTAAGGAAGCAATTAAGTTTATTTATTTTTTTCATTTTCATTTTGTTTTTGTTGATTTTTTAAATGTCTATCCCTATTTTCCATTTTTTTTCTTTAAGTTTTTATTTAAATTCTAGTTAGTTAACATACAGTGTAATATTAGTTTCAGGAGTAGAATTTAGTGACTCATCACCTACATATAAAACCCAGTGCTCTAACAAACTGTTGAACACTGCATCAAAAACTAATGATGTACTACATGTTGGCTAATTGAACATAATAAAAAAATAAAAAAATAAAACCAGGTGCTCATCACAAAAGTGCCTTCCTTAACACCTATGACCCATTTAGCCTATCCCCCCACCCACATCCCCTCTAGCAAATGTTTGTTCTTTAGTAGTTAAAAGCCTCTTATGGTTAGCCACCTTCTCTTTTTTTCCCTTCCCATATGTTCATCTATTTTGTTTCTTAAATTCCACATATGAGTGAAATCATATGGATCCATGTCATTGCAAATGGCAAGATTTCATTCTTTTTGATGGCTTTTGATGGTATACCATATATCACATCATCTTTATGCGTCCATTGATCAATGGTCATTTGTACTCTTTCCATAATTTGTCTATTGTTGATAATGCTGCTATAAGCATCAGGGTGCATGTATTCCTTTGAATTACTTTTTTATATCTTTTGGGTAAATATCTAGTATTGCAATTGCTGAATCATATGGTAGGCTGCTTCTTCTTTTTTTTTTTTTTTTTAACTTTTGGAGAACCTCCATACTGTTTTTCAGAGTGACTGTACCAGTTTGCCTTCCTAGCAACAATGCAAGAGGGTTCCCTTTCTCCACATCCTTGCCAACCCTTGTTGTTTCTTGTGTTGTTGATTTTAGCCATTCCCAGAGGTGTGAGGTGATATCTCATTACAGTTTTGATTTGTATTTTTCTGACGATGAATGATGTTTAGCATCTTTCATGTGTCTGTTGTCCATCTATATGTCTTCTTTGGAAAAATGTCTATTCATGTCTTCTGCCCACTTCTTAACTGGCTTATTGGTTTTTCAGGTGTTGTGTTTCATAAATTATTTATATACTTTGGATACCAAACCTTTATCAGATACATCATTTGCAAATGCCTTCTCCCATTTCTTAGGCTGTCTTTTAGTTTTGTTAATTTTTGTTGTGCAGAAGCCTTTTATCTTGATGAAGTCTTAATAGTCATTTTTGCTTTTGTTTCCCTTGTCTTAGGAGACATATCTAGTAAGAAGTTACTATGGTTGATGTCACAAAGGTTACTGCCTGTGTTCTCTTCCAGGATTTTGATGGTTTCCTGTCTCACATTTAGCTCTTTAATCCACTTTGAATTTATTTTTGTGTATGGTGTATGAAAGTGGTCCAGTTTCATTCTTCTGCATATTGTTGCCCAGTTTTCCCAACACCATTTGTTGAAGAGACTGTCTTTTTTCCATTGGATATTCTTTCCCCCACTTTCAAAGATTAACTGACCATATAGTTGTAGATTCATTTCTGGATTTTCTGTTCTGTTCCATGATCTATGTGTCTATTTTTGTGCCAGTACCATACTGTTTTGATCACTACAAATTTGTAATATAACTTGAAGTCTGGAATTGTGATGCCTCCCGCTTTTTTTTTTCAAGTTTACTCTGACTATTTGGGGTCTTTGTGGTTCCATACAATTTCTAGAATTGTTTGTTCTAGCTCTGTGAAAAATGCTATTGGTATTTTGATAGGGGTTGCATGAACTGTATAGATTGCTTTGGATAATACAGACATTTTAATCATGTTTTTTTTTCTTCCAATCCAAGAGCATAGAATGTTTTTCCATTTCTTTGTGTCCTCTTCAATTTTCTTCATCACTGTTTTATAGTTTTCAGAGTACAGGTCTTTTATATAAACTCTTTGGTTAGGTTTATTCCTAGTGGTTTTTGGTGCAATTGTAAATGGGAGAGATTCCTTGATTTCCATGCTTCATTATTGGTGTATAAAAATGCAACAGGCTGCTGTATGTTGATTTTTCACCCTGTGACTTTACTTAATTTCTATATCAGTTCTAGAAAATTTCTGGTGAAGTCTTCACGGTTTTCTTTTTTAAAGATATATTTATTTTAAGGGGTAGGGGAGCATTAGGTGAGGGGCAGAGGGAGAGAATCTCAAGCAGACTTACCACTGGGTGGGGAGCCTGATGTGGGGCACAATCCCATGACCCATGAGATCATGACCTGAGCAGAAACCACAAGTTGGACACTTAACCAACTGAGCCATCCAGGTGCTGCTAGGGTTTTCTATATACAGTATCATGTCATCTGCAAGTAGTGAAAACTTTATTTCTTCCTTACCAATTTGGATGCCTCTTGTTTCTTTTTGTTGTCTGATTGCTATGGCTAGGATTTCTAATACTATGTTAAAAATCAGTGGTGAGAGTAGATATCCCTGTCTTATTCCTGACCACAGAGGAAAAACTCACAGTTTTTCCACATTGAGGATGATATTAGCTGTGTTTTTTTTTTTCCACATAAGGCCTCTATGATGTTGAGGTATTTTCCCTCTAACCCTACTTGTGGAGGATTTATCAATATGAATGGATGTTGTACTTTGTCAAATGTTTTTTTCTGCATCTATTGAAAGGATCATACGGTTCTTATCCTGTCTTTTATTAATGTGGTGTATCATGTTGATTAATTTGAGAATTTTGAACCACCCTTGCTACCGAGGAATAAACCTCACTTGATTGTGGTGAATGAATCTTTTAATGTACAGTTGGATTCAGTTTGCTAGTATCTTGTGGATAATTCTGCATCAGCGTTCATCAGGGATATTGGTTGGCACTTTTCTTTTTTGTGTTGTCTTTATATGGTTTTGGTATCAGGGTAATGCTGGCTTCACAGAATGAATTTGGAAGTTTTCCTTCCTTTTCAGTTTTGTGGAATAGTTTGAGAAGAATAGCTTTAACTCTTCTTCAGATGTTTGGTAGAATTTGCTGGTGATAGCATCTGATGCTGGACTTTTGTGTGTAGGGAGTTTTCTGATTATTGATTCAACTTCTTTGCTGGTTATTGGTCTGTTCAAGTTTTCTATATTTTCTTGTTTCAGTTTTGGTGGTTTATGTGTTTCTAGGAATTTATCCATTTCTTCCAGGTTCTCCAATTTATCGGCATATAGTCTTTCATAATATTCTCTTATAATTGTTTGTATTTCTGTGTTGTTGGTTATTTCTCTTCTCTCATTTGATTTTATTTATTTGGGTCCTTTCTCTTTCCTTTTTAATAAGTCTGATTAGAGGTTTGTCAATTTTATTAATATATTCAAAGAACTGGCTCCTGGTTTTATTGATCTATTGTGTTTTGAAATTTTCTATATAATTTATTTTTGCTCTAGGCTTTATTATTTCCTTCCTTCTGCTGGTTTTAGGTTTTGTTGTTCTTTTTTTAGCTCCTTTTGGTAAGGCTGTTTGAGATTTTTATTGCTTCTTAAGGTAGGCCTATATTGTTATATACTTCTCTCTTAGGACCATTTCTGCTGCACCCCAAAGGTTTTAGACCATTGTGTTTTCCTTTTCATTTATTTCCATGTATTTTAAAAAACTTTTTTCTTTTCCTGGTTGACCTATTCATTGTTTAGTAGCATGCTGTTTAACCTCTATGTATTTGTGGTCTTTCCAAATTTTTTCTCGTGGTTTACTTCAAGTTTCATAGCCTTGTGGTCAGAAAAGATGCATGGTATGATCTCATTAGTACTGGCTGAGGCCTCATCTGTTACCTAGATCTGTTCTGTATGTGATCTGTTCTGGAGAACATCCCATGTGCACATGAAAGGAATGTATATTTTGCTGCTTTGGGATGGAATGTTCTGAATATATCTGTTAAGTCCATCCTGTCCAGTGTGTCATTCAAATCCATTGTTTCCTTGTTGATTTTCTGCTTAGATGACCTGTCCATTGACATAAGTGGGCAGTTAAAGTCCCCTACTATTATTATCAATGAGTTCCTTTATGTTTGCTATGAATTATTCTATATATTTGGGTCCTCCCATGTTGGGTACATAAATATTTACAATTTTAAGATCTTCATGTTGGATTTTCCCCTTTATTATGATATAGTGCCCTTCTTCATCTCTTGTTACAGTGTTTAAAGTCTACCCTCTCTAGTATAAGCATTGCTACTATGGCTTTCTTTTGACGTCCATCTGCATGAAAAATGTTCTCTATCCCCTCACTTTCTAATCTGCAGGTGTCTTTAGGTCTAAAATGAGTCTCTTGTAGGCAGCATAGATGATTTTTTTAAAATTCACTCTGACACTCTTTGTCTTTTGAGTATTTAGTCCATTTACATACAGAGTGATTATTGATAGGCATGTATTTAGTGCCACTTTATTACTTGTTTTGTCATTGTTCCTGGAGATTTTCTCTGTTCCTTTCTTGTGTTTGTGACTTTTGGTCTTTCTTTTCCACTCAAAGAGTCTCCCTTTCATATTTCTTGCAGGGCTGGTTTAGTGGTCACGAACTCCTTTAGTTTTCATTCCTCTGGGAAACTCTTTCTCTCTCCTTCTATGATAGCCTTGCTGGATAGAGGATTCTTGGCTGCAGATTTTTCCCATTTTGCATTTGAATACATTATGCCACTCCCTTCTGGCTTGCCAAGTTCCTGTTGAGAAATCTCCAGCTAGCCTTATGGGTCTTCCCTTCTAAGTTAAGGACTTCTTTTGTCTTCCTTTGTTATTGTTGTTGTTGATTCACTTTTAATCTGGAAACCCAGAGGTCCATTCTGCCTGTAGCCTGTGAGGTCTGAGAGTGAGAGAAAGCATGTTGGATGGGCTTATGAGGGAGCTGGGGGGACGTGGTCTTAAGGGGAGTTGGTGATGGGTTCTTGTGGGGAGTCCTGTGTTCCTCCACCTCCTCCATTGCAGGTGGCAGGAAGAAGGCACTTCAGGAAGAGACTCAGAGGCTGTGAGATGATAAGGTCTCCCCTGCTTCCAGAAGGGCAGGCCCAACCTCTGCTGCAGTGGAGTCCAAGCACAGGGCCCCATGCTCCCTGCATCCCTTGCTGCTTTAAAGATTCTTTTCTTTATCACTATATTTTGCAAATTTAATTACAATACGTCTTGGTGTGGACCTGCTTTTGTTGATTTTGATAGGAGTTCTCTGTGCCCCTGGATCTAGATGTCTGTTTCCTTCCCCAGATTAGAGAAGTTTTCAGCTATTATTTCCTGAAATAAACTTTCTGTCTCCTTCTCCTCTCTTCTTTTGGCACTCCTACAATATGAATGTTATTACATTTGATGGAGTCACTGAATTCCTTAAGTTTATTCTCGTGTTCCATCGTTTTTCTTCCTCTCTTTTGTTCAGCTTCATTATTTTTCATTATTTTGTTCTCTACATCATTGATTCATTTCTCTTCTTTTCCAGCCTTGTGTTCATTGCATCAAGCCTATTTCCATTCTCAGTTACTGCATTTTTTCTTTCTGATTCTTTTTTACTTCTTTTATCTCTGTGGTAAGGGCCTTCCATTCTTTTCTCAGGCTCAGCTAGTATCCTTATGACTTTTGCTTTAAATTCTCCATCATGCATGTTACTTCTATTTCACTTAGATCTCTGGCCATGACCTCATCTTGTTCTTTCATTTGGGATGAAATCCTCCATCTTGGTATTTTGTCTAAATCTCTGGCTTTTTCTGTCTGTTAGACAAGCCCGTATGTTTCCTGCTCCTGAGAATAATGGCTTTAGGAAGAAGAGGTCATACAGTGTACAGGGCCCAGTGCTTCAGGATATGTCTCTGGTATGTATTGCATGCATCTGCTGTCATGTTTTGGTTGCTCTATCCTTCAGCCAGGCATCTGCAGAGACTCTCCTTGCCTGAAGTGGGCAGTGTTTGGTTCTTCACCATAATGTGGCATGTTTTAACTAGTTTTAACTAATGCTCTCGTCTGGTTGTGAAATGAGACCTGACACCATTTCCAGGAGAACTGAAGCCCTGCTGAACTCTGGTTGGGTGACATGGTGTGGGCAGATTTTTCTGCTGGTCTTCTCGGCAAGGGACCTGCCATGCTGGGACTAAGGCAAGGCTGACTGAGAAGGGCAGTCCCGCAGGAACACAGGGGAGGGGGGGCTTGCTGTAAGCATGTTTGGCAGCCAGTGTGGGCGATGCATTGCTTCCCACAGGTGATTCTATATTTATGGTGAGGGGCAGGGGAAGAAAGTGGTGCCATACAATTCCTTTGTCCCCACAGAGGCGTCTCTCTGAACTCTGCCTCTCAGGAACATGCTCCAGGAAGTGAAAATTGTCTCTCTTCTGTGTGCCCCAAGTGTCCTTCGGATTGCTGTTTCCATACCATCTGCCCCCCTGGGGTTATTTGCCTGCCTTCTATCCAGGAGAAGGGCCGTGCCCTCATGGCTCCAACCCAGCCAAGCCTGCTGATCTTTAAAACTCTGGTCCTTAAGCCCTGCTGGTTGAAACAACTCACGAAAGTAAGCCTTCTCATTTTCCCAGCCAATGGCTTTGAGGAAACGTTCTCCTTGTGCTTTCTAATGTGCTCCTCCCTCTCTCCCTCTCTCCAACCACAGCTCTCTTCCTTTGGCAGCACCCCATGATCTGTTTCTCCCTTAAAGCATGTCTATACATTTCTTACCTTCTTTGATGTGGCTTCTTCTGTCCCTTAGTTGTGGAGTTTGTTCTGTCAGTCTTCAGATTGATTTCTGGGGTATTCAGAATGATTTGATAGTTATCTAGTTGTGTTTGTGGGATGAGACAAGCTTAGGGTCCTTCTCAGCCGCCATCATCTCAAATCTCTCTATATAATTTTATATCTTTTTAAAAAGTTGAGAGGAAATTAGATATTTATATTTTATAATATTAATAATGTAATTTACCATTTCTGGTGGTCTTCCTTTGTTCCTGTGGATTTATCATTTGGTATTATTTCCCCCACACTTCCTTAATTCTCTCATTATCAAATATATCATACTTTTATATACTATAGCCGCAATGATACAATTATACTATTTTATACAACTGATTTTTAGATCAGTTAAGAAAGAAGAGATATGTAATTATATTGTATTTTATAATTATTTTTATCACTTTTTTTTCTCTTTTTTCATTTTTTAAAAAATTCAAGTATAATTAACATACAGTATTATATTAGTTTCATGTATACAATATCATGATTTAACAAGTCTATATGTTTCTCAGGTCTCATTAAGTGTACTCTTTTAAAAAAATTTTTTACATATATTTTTTAAACAAGCTCTATGCCCAACATGGGACTTCAACTCATTACCCTGAGATCAAGAGTCCTATGCTCTATTTACTGAGCCAGCCAGGTACCCCAAGTTAAGTGCACTCTTAATCCCCTTTATCTATTTCACCTATTCCCACCCCCAACCAACCTCCCCTCTGGCAACCACCAGTTTGTTCTCTGTATTTAAGAGTCTGTTTGTTCATTTTGTCTCTTGTTTCTTCATTCATTTGTTTTTTTAAGTTCCACATATGAGTGAAATTATATGGTATTTGTCTTTCACAAATACTTTGTTTTTTTTGTACAGATTCCAATTACTATCTGGGGTCACCTGATTCCAACCTGAAGAACTTCTTTCATAATTCTTATGAGATAGGTCTACCAGCAACAAATTTTCAGGTTTTATTTATCTGAGAATGTCTTCATTCCACTTCATTTCTGATAGTTTTATTGGATAAAAGTTCTTGGTTGACAGGTTCTTTTTTGAATAATGCAACATTCTACTTCCTTTGGGCCTCCATTTTTTCTTTTTGAAGAGAAGTCAGCTAACTTTTATTTGGGTTCCCTTGTACATGACAAGTCATTTTTCTTATATTGCCCTGAAGATGTTCTGCTTTTTAATATTTTTACTATTATTCTTTCTGGGTGTGGATCTCTATTTATCCTACCTGGAGATCATTAAGCTTCTTTGATGTATAGATCAATGTTTTTCATCAATTTTGAAGTGTATTCAGCCATGATTTCTTTGAATATATTTTCTGCTTCTTACTTTCCTTTGGACACTCTCATTACAAATGAGTTGATGCTCTAAATCTTGTTCTACATTTCTCTTGGGTTCTATTCACTTTTATTATAGTTTTCTTCTGTTATTCAGATTGCATAATCTCTGTTGACCTATCTTCAAGTATGCTGATTCTTTCTCCTGCCAGCTCAAATATGTTTAGCCTCTCTAGTGAAATTTTCAAAAGTATCACCAGCATTTTTCACAGAGCTTGAACAAATAATCCTAATATTTGTATGGAACCACAAAAGACCCTGAATAGCCAAAGCAGTCCTGAAAAAGCAAAACAGAGCTGGCGACATCATGATTCCAGATTTCAAGCTACATTACAAAACTGTACTCATGAAGACAGTATGATACTGGCACAAATACAGACACATAGATCAATGGAACAGAATAGAAAACACAGAAATGGAACCACAACTATATGGTCAACTAATCTGCAACAGAGCAGGAACGAACATCCAGTGGGGGGAGAAAAACAGTCTCTTCAACAAATGCTGTTGGGAAAACTGGACAATAACATGCAGAAGAATGAAACTGGACCACTTTCTTACAGCATACATAAAAATAAATTCAAAATGGATGAAAGACCTAAATGTGAGACAGGAAACCATCAAAATCCTAAACACAGGCAGCCACCTCTTTGACCTTGGCATAGCAATTTCTTACAAGACACATTGCTGGAGGCAATGGAAACAAAAGCAAAAATGAACTATTGGGACTTATCAAAATGAAAAGCTTCCGTAGAGAGAAGGAAACAATTAACAAAACTAAAAGGCAACAGGGGCACCTGGGTGGCTCAGTTAAGTGTCTGCCTTCAGCTCAGGTCATGGTCCCAGGGTCCTGGGACTGAGTCCTGCATTGGGCTCCCTGCTTAGCAGGTGAGTGTGCTTCTTCCTCTCCTTCTGTCCCTGCTCATGTTCTCTCTCTCATTCACTCACTCTCTCAAGTAAATAAATAAAATCTTAAAAAAAAAACCCTAAAAGGTAATATATATAATGGCAGAAGATTTTGCAATTGACTTATCTGATAAAGGGTCAGTATATTGTATGGATAGAGGTTTCTATGATTTCTTTTGCATAACTGACTACCCTGACCTGCACCTACACAGGTTGGCTAAAGAATGTTATTTGTGATACTTGTGCTGCATAAGTGACCTTGGGAGCCTGATTAGTTGCCATTAGCTGGACTCCAGGTCAGGTAATTGGCTATTCTGGTCTGGATGCCAAGAACTATATATTTTGCCTTACATCCTTTCCAGCTCCAGGCTGGGCTGCTGCCCCCAACCCCCAGTGGAATCCGGGATGGGAGGCAAGCACATCTAGCCCAGGATCCTTGACTATGTAAAGAAATGATAACATAGGAATGCAGCTTGCTCCAAACTGCACATAAGCAAACGATTGTTTAACTTCAGACCCCCATCACTTGCCATGTTATTTGACCTATAAATACAGCCCTTTGGGGATGGTCATTTGGAAGTCTCAACTGAGGCAAGGACTCTGTCCAGGCCTCTCAATAAGGTCTCCAGCCTACCTATATCCAAGGGGCTTCCCCAACTAATGAGACTGGATGTTGTTAAGTACTCAATTTGATATAACTCTGTCTTATACTCCTTTACTGCTTACTATTGGCCTCATCTATGTGCAGATTTCCCTTTTCTTCTTTCTGTTTCTATTAGAGTTTTTATAATATCAATAGTTTTTTCCCCTGTGAAACTAAGAGTATGGCTGCCATGAATCTTTCCTTTAGGACAGTTAGTATCCATAATCTATAAGGAATTTATCAAACTCAACACCCAAAAAACAAATTAATTCAATTAAGAAGTAGGCCGAAGACACGAATAGACATCTTTCCAAAAAAGACATACAGATGGGCAACAGACACATGAAAAGATGTTCAACGTCACTCATCATCATGGAAATACAAATCAAAGCCACAATGAGATACCACTTCACACTGGTCAGAATGGCTAAAATCAGTAAGTCAGGAAACAACAGATGTTGGTGAGGATTTGGAGAAAGGAGAACACTCTTACACTGTTGGTGGGAATGCAGACTGGTGCAGCCACTGGAAAACAGTATGGAGGTTCCTCCAAAAGTTAAAAACAGCACTACCCTATTAGATAGCAATTGCACTACTAGGTACTTACCTAAAGGATCAAAAATACAGATTCAAAGGGGTATATACACCCTGATGTTTATAGCAGCATTATCAACAATAGCCAAACTATGGAAAGAACCCAAATGTCCATTGACTGATGAATGGATAAAGACGATGTAGTATATATACCCAACAGAATATTACGCAGCCATCAAAAAGAATGAAATCTTGTCATTTGCAGTGAGGTGGATGGAGCTAGAGTGTACTATGCTAAGTGAAATAAGTCAGTCAGAGAAAGACAAATACCATATGATTTCACTTGTATGTGGAATTTAAGAAACAAAATGGAAGAACATATGGGAAGGGAAAAAAGAGAGGGAAGCAAATCATAAGAGACTCTTAACAGAGAACAAACTGAGGGCTGATGGAGGGAGGTAGTTGGGAGATGCATTAAATGGGAGATATGTATTAAGTAGGGCACTTGTTATGTGAGCACTTGGTGTCAGATATAAGTGATTAATTTTTAAATTCTATCTCTGAAACCAATATTACACTATAGATTAACTAACTAGAACTGGAATAAAAATTTGGAGAAAAAATAAGTTACTATGATTTTCAACTCCAAAATTTCCATTTGGATCATTTTTATCTCTTTATTGATATTCTCTATTTGATGAAATGCTTTCATCATATTTTCCTTTACTTTGTTAAGCATGGTTCCCTTTAGATTTTTGGACATTTTGATAGTAACTGTTATGAAGTCTGTCTCCTAAATTCAACATAATGGTTCCTCTCAAAGGCAGTTTCTATTACCTGCTTTTTGTGTGTGTTGACTCAGACTTTCCTGTTTTTTTTTGCATGTGTCATACATTTTTGTTGAAAACTAGATAATGCAGAAAATATGTTGCACTTGTTTATGTTTAGTTGCTATTTGTTTAGTGACTTGGCTGGACAATTTCAATGAAATCTATTTTTCCCACAGTATGGAGCCTCTGATGCTGTTCCCTGGAGGATGTAGCCTTGGACATACACACTGTCACCCAAGGAAGACCGCAGTTTTGTTTTAGTCTTCTGTGGTGTCTGCCTCTGTTGGTATCATACTCAGTTGTTGAACTCCACCAATTGCCAGCTGATTGCTCTATTATACTGTATATTGTTCGGAAGTAAAAATTGTCCCACAGTCTCATCCAATCAAATTCAAGCCTCATTTCAGGATTTTGAGACCAGCCTTTGACACCTGTTCTAACCCTAGGATAACTCTTTTTAGCTGTCTCTGTCCCTGGCTCTCTGCTAAAACTTCTAGCTAGTTTATGGGTTAGTTTGTTGCTCTTATTGAGCTATAAAACTCCTCTTAATTTCTTAGAACAAAAAATCTCCACTGTTTTTCAATGCCCTTACACTTGAACTTTCCCACAGTCAGTTACAAATAAAGTCGGTTTTCTTGGGAAGGACTATGGAGCTTTTCTGTCTGTGGCCTGTCTCTCCTTCCATGCTACAAGCAAGGTGGGGCAAGCCTATTATTCTTGGACTGCTCTGTCTGGGGTTAAGCTCCATGGGTGGGACTGAGGAGTAGGAGTAGAGTTCCACATCTCTTAGTTATTCTTGGCAGGACCAGAGCTTCCGTAACACAGAGGTGGGGAGAATGAGAAATGCTGGCAACCTCTCTTGAGGAGATATCATAGCCCTAAACTGGGAGGTAGGGGAAGAGATAGCCTTATGTTCTTGGCTGCATTCATGCTGAGTACTGCTTCTGTCATGGTGAGCGGGGAGAGGGAGGAAGTAGGTTGTGTTCTAGATGCCACACTCTTGCTGCTCTTATCAAGATTCAGATTTGCTTAAATAAATGTTTCTCTGCTTGCTGTATGCCCTTAGGACAATGTCCAGTGACTAAATGGTTGGGTTTTTATAAATTTATTTTCACAATTTATGGTTATTTTGCTGGGGGGGGAAGGGCAGTCAGCTTCTAACTAATCCTCTCTTTTAACCAAGGTTTTAAGAGTTCAAACATGTGCAGAGAATTACTTACATGAAAGATGAAAATTTTCCATGAAGATCTTTCATACATTATCTACTGATTACCTCTCACATCAATCCTTTTCAACCTCAAGTGCACTGCCTTACATGTGTTCTCCAACACTTCTTGCCTAAAGTATTCCACTAACCTCCTGACTAGTCCTCCAGCTTAATTTTCTTGTCCATTCAATCTATCCTCCTGCTACTGAGCCAATCATCTGAAAGTTTCTTGATTATTTACCCTGAGTAGTTCTCTAATGACTATAGACTAAACTCCAAACTACCTAGCATGATTTATAGGCCTTTAAACAGCTAGGTCTAACTGTCTAGCTTCACCTTTTGGCATTTTTCTAGATCTATCTTACTCTCTAGCCATAGAAGATAACTAGTATTACCTAGGTGGCCAGTATCTTTCCAACTTTTGTGCTGTTGTCATGCTATTCCCTTTCCTTCTCTGACTTGTGAAATTCTACTTATTCCTATTTATTCTGCAAAGGTTTGATCAACCTTTATTTTTTTAAAAGATTTTATTTATTTATTTGAGAGAGAAAGAGAGAGAGAGAACATGAGAGAGCACGAGCAGGGGGGAGGGGCAGAAGGAGAGGGAGAAGCAGACTCCCCGCTGAACAGGGAGCCTGAAGTGGGACTCGATCCCAGGACCCTGGGATCATAACCTGAGCTGAAGGCAGATGCTTAACCAAACAAGTCACCCAGTCGCCCAGCCCAATCAAATTATATCCATGTTTTTCCAAGCACCTATCAAAGTCAGCTTATTGAGGTGAAAATCAAATATTAAGTCAGAAATCAACAAATACTTGTTGAATGAGTATGTCTTATATAAGCCTCTTTAGTATATTTCTACTCCCTTCTGGACTCAAAATGAAAACTATAAGAAATATTTAGACAATTTGCTTTGTAGAAAAACACTCCAGAGTGGGTACTAAAAGAATGCTGGAAATAAAGTTATAACTGCCATTCTATATAAATGTATAAAATCTAAAATATATATTTATTCATGGAGGAACCTCCCCTCCAAAATATGGGAGTATATGGGTAGCCATGTTATCATTTTAATAAAAGGTATTTCAGCTTCTGGTCTGTGCATTCCAGAGGGTTTAGAAAAAAAAAGGAAGGCTTTATCACCAAATATTTATTTATGAAAGAAAACAAGAACAAGAATTTTCTGGGACAATTCTTGCCCCGAATGCCCTTAGTACTCAGGAATTCTATAGCCAGATAGGAAGAAAAAGAAATTGGAATGTCAAAAAATGTGGTATTCTGAGTACATTTACTTACTCAGGAAGATCTGGAAAAGGTCCTGTTTAATTTATAAACAGAGCGTGATCAGATTCATCATCCTCTCCAAGTTAGGAAAAATAAAAGGGAATTATGTTGGTTCTTACATTTTCCTTTTTCAGGTAAAGACCTAAACCTAATAACAAAACCATCTGAAAAGGGTGTATTATTCAATAATAAAAAATAAATATTTGAATTCTGATTCCTAAGTTAATTCCCTTTAATGTAATTTAGATGCGTTTAGACAGATGCCTTGTTTATAATACATATATAAAGAATAGTAGAAAGTAGGTGATTCAGTTTATGTTAGTACTTACTAAAGGCTGGTCGGTGTATAGCATGGGAACAAGCAATAAACCCTAGCCCTTCTTTCTGATCTCACCATCTCATGGTATCTGAGGATTAATGAAAGACAAAGAATACCCATCTAAATAAAATAGACCCCGGATTTCCTGGTTCTCCATTTAAAAAAAATTACTTAGTACCCCAGACTTATTTTTCAAGGGAAAAGAATATTAACTAGATCTCAGAGAGTTGGTTTCTCTGTAAAAACTGTGCAAAGTATTGTATTTCCATTGGGTGTCTTGGAGAAAGGTCAATGGCTATGTCGTTTCCCGGAGAAGCCACAGGTGCAGGAGCCAGTGCTCCTCACTGCAGTGGCTCCCAGCCACTCTGTCCTGCTACTGACCTGAGGCAGTCATTTGTGCTAAGAAGAGCAGGTACACGGAGGTAGCGTCCAACTGCAGGTGTCCCCACTGGTCATCACCCACTACAGTGGCACAGGTTTTAGTATTGTACTTGGCATGGAGGCTATCCTTGGTACTCTGACTATACTTGAAGGATTCGACTTTATCCACCTGAAGAAAACAAGAACAGTAAAGGCAGGCAATGCAGAAACATCATCCCACATGCCATCCTTCTGTAGCACTCGAACATATCTCATTGCAGTTGGTTTACAGGCGATGGTGAATATTTAAAGTACATTGTCACTTCTTTTTCCCTACACTAAGGCAACCAGGAAAGTTTGCTGTTGTTTTTTTAAATTTAAGCAATTTAATTACAAAATCATGCCAGTTAAGGCCAACTATTTCTTACTCACTACCTCCCTTTCACGTGTCAGATGGTTGTTTTGCCACACTGCAGATATCAACTGAGACGCAGTGGGGTTGAGTGTGAACAGCCAAGTAAGAAGAGCCAGCTGAGTTGTAAAAAAGATACATTTGTTTCTGAAACAGAGGGAGGAATTTGGAGGGAAATTAGGATAAGGGGACCTATTTTGAAGGAGTACTGGAAATTGCTGGGGAGAGATACATGGAGTGACAGAGAAAAATGTAGGAATGAGGGCTGAAACCAGAGGTCAGAAAGGAAATATCATGCAACGGACAACTGAAAGACTTTGTTCCTGAAACTGAGATTTGATTATATGTGCATTTGATATGTCATAGAAACTACTGTACCTTTAAATAAGGTTCATGAAGTTGGTGGCTTTAAACCTGTTTGGTAAGGTAGAAAATAGAAAATTCAAATATATAAAATACAAAAAAAAAAGGAGCAGAGAACGGGAAAAAAGAAATTATAGCAATGAGTGATGGCAATGAGCTAATACAGGCAAGAGCACTGACAAAGAAGTTCAGAAGTCTGGAGTTGATTTCTTTCTACTTTAGATTTGTGGTGTGCCTATGGATAGTCATTTTACTTATCTGGGCCTCGACTTCTAATAATGTGATCTTGGTCTCAAGAAAGTCAGTTTAGATTCAATGTGCGCAACATGTGTAAAGATCTCCTAGGATAAAAGTAAAACACTTTTTCTTTTTCAGTAAAATCCTTTTGAATGAAAAAAAATCATTAGCAAACCCAAAAGATAAACCACAGGCTACTGAAAAAATTTGCAGTGTACGTGACAAAACATTAATATCCATAATGTATAGCAACTCCTCAAATAGTCATGAAAGAGACAGCCCAAAAGAAAAATAGACAAAGGACCCAACAGGCAATTAACAGAGGAAATGCAAGTTTTCAATCTACACAGGAAAGGATGTTCAACTTCATTCAAGGTCAGGAAAATGCAAATTAATCCAAGCAGATAAAAGCCTTTGGCACTAATCTCTAATCCTAAAATCTAAAATATTGCCATAAAGGTTCTTCTTTTTTAAGTTCTGTGCCAAAATTCGTTTGGTGGCAACATTTGATCCAAATTGACATGGGGTCATTTGTAGTCTTTACTTATTTCACTGAGTGTGAAAATGCATGTTTCCCTGTGGAGAGATTAATGTTTTTGATGATGCAGTGCTGTTCTGGACCTGCTGAGAGCACAATATTCTAGTATTTGCACTGTACTGAAAAATCTGAAAAAATCTGTATTCTAAAATGTATCTGGTCCCAAGGGTTTCATATGAGGGCTTATATGCCTGTATCATCTTTACTCAATGTACTTAATTGCATGTAGAGTAATGATGAAGTATATCAAAAAAGGCATTTGTAGGGGGGGAGAAAAAGACCGGAAGGAAGCATTCCAGTGGTAACGGGGTGGTGAGATCATGGGCAACATTTCCCTCCTCGAGTCCATAAATTTTCTAAAATCACTGTCTACTATTTGTGAAATCGAAAGAATGTAAGCTGTGAACATTTCCTAAAGGGTAGAGACACTATTACAATGTGCTTTTATTAGAGAGGGAGCTGTTAACAATGCCATACCTGTCTGATCATGCAGTGCAGCAGGCCCCTCATCAGCTTCACTACGCTCTGCAGAAATAAATGGGAACAAGACTGTTATAAACACCCTTAGCTGCAGGAACACTTACTCAGCAACTGCAGCTGGTACATGACCTTTTCAGAACAAGTAACCCTATCCTGGGTTCCTATTTACATGGCATTTACTTTACAGGCACACAGAAGAGCTAAATTGCAGCTAAAAGTGGAACCAAAAGTGGCAGTTGGTGCCTCTTTCAGGTAAAAAAAAAAAAAATCCAAGCTCCAAGAGGTTTATACAAAACCAAGCCAACCATCCTGTTAGAGGACATTTTGCTGGGAGAAAAGACAGCTCAAAAGTCCTAAAGCTATGAGGATATTTTATCATAGATCCTATGGCCTAAAGAAGCCAACATCATCACTTTTTTTTTCCTCCTAAAGTAGCCAAGACTTACCTTCAGGAGTTCACAGAAATATTTATCTGTATATTTTCCTTAAAGAATAAATGAACTTCAATTCAGAATAAGTGCAAAGGGAAATAGATAGTGCAACTCAACCTCTTTTCCATGAAAAAAAAAAAAAAAGCTACAGTCATTCTTCAGTCTCAAGTCATCGCTCTTTCTCTTACTAGGGCTTGGCAATTTCTAACGCACTCAGTTTTCCATTCACGTTCCAAAATTCTGATCACCAACTATATACTGTACTAGTTGGCATAATATAACATAGTAATAATAATAAAATTACAATATAGTAGAGAAATAATATGCTATACTAGTTATAGTACATGACACTTAGAAGGGCCCATCAACAGTGGCATGGGTAGGCAATATATTTTGGAAAAAAACAGTATCAAACAGCTTCTCCATTTCTTTAAGCTTTCTGTTTCACAGTCCAAAAGAAATATAAACAGGTTACTCTAGGGAATGCTAGTTCAGAGGTGGCCTCAGGACATCTCTGAAAACTAATCTGCTTGGGAGCCAGGTCATTCTGTCATTCCTTCAAAACACTGAAGTGGGACTATAAGCAATAGGCATAATAAGGATAAGTATCTATTAAATTATGCTCAAGTCTTTATGTAGTCTTTTATTTTTTTTTAAAGATTTTATTTATTTATTTGACAGAGATCACAAGTAGATAGAGAGGCAGGCAGGGGGGTGGGGGAAGCAGGCTCCCTGCTGAGCAGATGTGGGGCTCGATCCCAGGACTCTGGGATCATGACCTGAGCTGAAGGCAGAGGCTTTAACCCACTGAGCCACCCAGGAGCCCCTATGTAGTCTTTTATTGAGAATAAATAAAAGGTGTTTCCTTGGGAGAATTCCCTTTCTTAAGTTATTTCTGTCTACAAATGGTGACTTCCCCTTACAGATCAAGGGATGTATATAAATGTCTATTTATATATGTGGGGGGGGGAAAGAGCGAGCGAGTGCGTGTGCTTACACATAAGAGAGAGCAGGTAGGCAGTATATGATCATGTCACCCTTTAGAGTATGAAGCATTTATTATAAATAATGAAACTGACTGCCACCCCTATAAGAAAATCCCTATCACAAAAAAGAGGGGGGTCGCCTGGGTGGCTCAGTCAGCTAAGCGTCCACCTTCAGATCAGTCATGATCCCAGGGTCTTAGGATTGAGCCCCTCATTGGGCTCCCCACTCAGCGGGGAGTCTTCTTCTCCTTCTCCCTCTGCTTTTCCCCCTGCTTGTGCATTCTCTCTCTCTCTCTGTCACAAAGTTAAAAAAAAGAAAATCTCTATCACTACTTTGACCCTAAAAAAAGAGACCATCCTTTTAATACACCCTGTTAGAGAAAGCATTTAACACAAGCCTCCTCTGTGGGGAACTTGATTCAATTCTGAATTATCTTCTACATGTCACCACATACTCACAGGTTTCTATCACATTCTTTCAACTTTCTTTACCATCATGCCCTGCTACTGCTACCTACATTTTCTTTTTTCTTTCTTTTTTTTTTTGAGAGAGAGAGAGAGAGAGAGAGAGAATGAGCACAAGAGCATGGAGGGGGAGGGGCAAAGGGAGCAGAGAGAGAATCATAAGCAGGTTCCATGCCCAGCACAGAGCCCCACAGGGGGCTCGATCTCATGACCCAATGCTGAGATCATGACCTGGGATGAAATCAAGAATTGGACACTTACTGCCTGAGCCACCTGGTCACCTCTATGTTTTCTTTAACTTAAATAGTAAACATGGGAATCATGGACCCAGTGGAGAATTCCTGGTTTTACTTTTGTCCTCCTGGAATGGCCACTGTCAGCCATTTCTGTTCTCAAGTTCTAACTTGCAAATCAGGATAAAATTAATAGAAAGCATGGGGAAGAAAAAAAAGAAAGCATGGGGATATGGGAATGAGGGAAACTATCTGTACTTTGTGTTCCCCCAAACTGGCCATTTTCTGTTTCAGTGCTCTAGTTAGCATTAATTATACATGTTCATTCATATAGTAGAGCTTCTAACCACATCAAGGGACACCTTCTCACCTACTCTTTTTGAGAATATGGATCTACATATTTGTAAATTGACATATAAGGATATATAACTATACTCAAACATATCTATGTAAGTATTCATCTCTATCTCTCTCCAGGTATATGTACAATCAGATGTTTGTTGGTCATCTAAAATATATAAAACACTCTACCACACTTTGTGGGACATAAAGATAAGGGGGAGACAGAACACAAGAGTTAAAGAAAAAACTAAAATACAAACACAGTCTATCTAACAACTCCTAGTTATCCTTTAAAATCCATTTCCTCTGTGTATCCTTCCTTGCTTTGTTCAAAGTAAAAACATTCCTGCCTGTGTCCCATAGAACTTTCTACTGTATTTCTCTCCTACAGATACAGTGTAATGTATTGTTTAATTATTTGCTTATATATCTGTCTCCCTCATTAGATTATAAACTCCTTAAGAAAAAGGGACAGAGACCAGGTTCAGAAATAAAACTTTGAGTCAGGGGTGCTTGGGTGGCTCAGTCATTAAGTGTCTGCCTTTGGCTCAGGTCATGATCCCAGGGTCCTGGGATCGAGCCCTACATTGGGCTCCCTGTTCAGTGGGAAGCCTGCTTTTCCCTCTCCCACTCCCCCTACTTCTGTTCCCTCTCTCGCTGTGTCTCTCTCTGTCAAATAAACAAATAAAATTTAAAAAAAACCCTTTAAGTCAAT
The DNA here is from genome assembly GCF_963455335.1 of Martes martes. Taxonomy (NCBI): domain Eukaryota; kingdom Metazoa; phylum Chordata; class Mammalia; order Carnivora; family Mustelidae; genus Martes; species Martes martes. Next base: position 57,128,714 of record NC_137897.1, read on the forward strand.
GGACTGAGTGGACTTTATTATATCATTATTATTATTATTATTATTATTTAGAGAGAGAAGGAGCAGGAGAGGGGAAAGGAGAGAGAGAATCTTAAGCAGACTCTGTGCTCAGCACAGAGCCCAATGTGGGGCTCCATCTCATGACCCTGAGATCCTAACCTGAGCCGAAGTCAAGAGTCAGATGCTTAACCTACTGAGCCACCCAGGACCCAAGCAGGCTCTATTTTTAAAAATGTATATTCCATGTTTGCAAGTAACTCCCAAATCGCTTATCAAAAAAATCGTGTGTGTGTATGTGTGTGTGCATGCATTTTGAGAGAGGGAGGATGCAAATATGACAAAATGTTAACAATTTAGTAAATCTGGATAAAGAGTGTATGCAAATATGCTCATTTTACCATTCTTTAAACTTTTTTGTAAATTAAAAATTTTAAAAAATAAGAAGTTAAGAGCTAAATATAAAGATTTTGTCCCATTTTGGTTTTTATATCTAGTACGGGGTCTGGCATATGACAAATTACATAAAGTCTGCTAAATGAAAAAGTGAACATGTTGAGTGGTACAGACCGCAAGTGATCTAGAAGTTCCAAGACAGCAGTCCCGGGAAAGAAGTGGTCACTGTACAAATGAGTGGTAGTCTTGGGACAGAAACCAGAGAAAAATTAGAACTGGTGCTGGGCTTTGAAAGGGGAGCATTAGTTCAGATTGGAAGAGAACAGGCATTGTGGGTGGAAGAAACAACCTGTGAAAAGGTTCAGAGGTGAGAATGTCCATGATTTCCATGTTGGAAAAATTCACAAAGACTTAATCTGTAGTCATTAAGTCCAGGCTGTGTTCATGGCACCACCAAATTCCAGCCTCATCTCCAAGCTTCAGTCCATTCACTTGTAAATTGGAGTAGATAATACCTAAATCACAGGGTACTGTGAGAATAAAATACTAGTAATTATGGGGAAGTATGCAGTACAACAAAAAGTATTTACACAAATGTCAGGTATTCTCATTAAGGGATTGTTAGAGGAGTAATGAAGACACCAACCTGGTTGAAACTGGGGGTGACAATGTAGGGCACCAGAATGTAACGATACTGAAAAAAGCAGGCTAGGACCAAGCCCTAGAGAGTCTTGCCTATCAATCTAAAACATCTGGATTTTACTGGTAGGAAAATGAAAGCCACAGAAAAATTGCTGAGAATGCAAATGATATAATTTAAATCTTCACAACAGTGTTAAGTGATGAAAGTCTAGACGGTGGTTGAGGCAGAAGGGAATAGAAAGGAGGAGATTCAGGAAAAATTATAAGAATGAACAGACTTTGGTCTGCATGTATCAAAAGGCAAAAGGGACAAGTCAAAATCACCCTAAGGGCAGTGTTTTATAGAACACTAGTCAGTCCAGGAAATTCTGGAAAGACTGTAAAACCCACTCTCATCTTAGATTCGAAATGCGCATTAATGTATCAAAGATTCTGAGAAATAATGGAGTAAAGAAACCCACTGTTTAATGTATTCCCAAACCTACTTGACCTAATGTTCCACAAATACACTATAGGAAATTCTCTAAATAACGTTGCCCAGGTGGATGTGGGTAGAACGAGGACACCAATAAGAGAATAAAGGCTGTATGCTGAGTTGCTGTTTTCGGTAGTCTCTTATTTGTTTTTAGTATGGAACACGGGGTTTCAGATATTCTGAGCTTGAGAAGCCGGTGCAACTGAGCAGAAGACAATGAAAATCAGGGTTTGAAACAGAAGTGAGGTCAGAGTTAAAGATGCAGTTTGGGAAGTCATTCTTACAAAGAGTATGGTTCAACTCCTGAGAAAAGATAAGAGACTACATAAAGAGAACAAAACTGAGGAGGAAGCAGAACTGGAGGTATCCGAAGAGCTATGTCTATTAGTGTGCTTATTTATTTTTATGGGTGTATTTCTATATCTCTATCTATGTGACTAAGAGCAAAGGGCATTTATATATAGGGCAAAGGGCAACATATATGTGCATAGTTACATTCTATGCACATATTCTATATCTATATTCTATATCTAAGAGCAAAAGGCAACATATATGTGCATAGTTATATTCTCAATCTAAGATAGAAATAGTCACCTAAACCCTTGTCTCCTAATTCTTTTTAGTTCTCTGACATTGTTTCTTAGAAAGAAACCAAGGTGAGAGTTGGAAGGAAAGGTAAAAATGTTTAACAATCAGTGGTTTGGGAAAATCCACACAGTAATGGAGAGTTGAGAGTAGGTGGGAATTTAATTCATGGATTTCCTGGATTTAATCTATACTCACTTATTGGCCACAAATCAGTGGTTATTACCCCAGCTGCGCTTTAGAATCAGTTTTTTTGAAAATATTAAAGCCCCAAGGCTTCACTTTCAGAGATTTATCTAAATTGTTCTAGGGTGGGGTCCAGTAAGGGTATTTCTTAAAAGCTTCCCAAATGATTCTACTGTACAGCCAGAGTTTGGAACCACTCACGTAGATTAGGGACAAATCTAGCTCACCACGTGTTTTGTAAATAAATCTCTGGCTGCTTTTGTGCAATAACTGAAGAGCCGAGTGGTTGGGCAGAACCCACATGTGACCCACAATGCCAAAATTATTTCCTATCTGACCCTTTACAGAGATGGTTTTCTAATCCCTAGTCTGAATTAATTGAGTTAGATTTGAGGAAAAAAGTTAATGAGACCTAATAATAAAATCTGTTTTAATTCATGACGAAAGTTCATAGAAATTTTATGATTTCCAGAGAAATGTTTCTTTTTTTGAAGATGCTTCCTATTGCCATAATGTTTTTGAGATATTTCAAAGTTATTATTGAGATAGTATGAAAAATATTTTGGGGCCATGTTAAAAACTATTTAATGAAACATTAAAATTTTAAAGTAAACAATTCAATGTTTCCTTAATTTTTCCCCCTTCCTCTGTTAAATTCTTTCTTCCTGGACCATAGAAGGAAAAATGTTAACTTTGTAGAATGACTAGTCAACAAGGAGATAATAGATTTATTCTAATGGTATTGAAAGAAAATTGGTCAAATGGTACTAGGTATGGAATCCTGGGTACTGATATTAATCTCTAGCAAAACAAACAAAATACTGAGATCAGAATAGCCAAACATTACAGTAGGATGCAGGATTTCAGGGTGGAAGAGTAGGATTACAGGATTTTTGAAACACTCTTCTATATTTTCCAAATTCTTACAATGGCTAAGTATTATTTTTATAAGTCATAAAAATATTGATCTGTACTTCCCGAGCTACAGCAAAAACTCCAGCAGTTTTTTTCTAAAGGGCCCAAGTCCCTCTCAATAACAGCTTGAAGGAATAACGAATACCTACTGTTGCAGAGGACAACATGGTAAAACTTCCCTATTGCCAAGAACTACAACCCCGCAATATGCTGAAGCTCTTAAAAAATAACTAAATCTCAACGTTCTGATTTATAGATGAAGACTACAGCTCAGATTGCCCAAGTCTGAGGGATACCACTTGAGCAAATGGGTGGTGTGGAGTCTTCTCCACTAGAGGAAAAGAATTCACCTGTACCTTACAACAGACAGTAGAGTATCACAACATTAAGAGACCCTATGTAGCTCAGAATATCATTTTCTGGGTCATTAAAGAGAATGAAGCACCCTCTGTCGAAACAGTGCTATAAAGGATGTTATTTTCTATAAAGGTGAAGGGCCTTAAAAGTCGGCTTAAAGGCATCTGCTGACTCTGACCTTATTTTGCTGAGGGAGGGGGACAGGCTCTGAAACAGAGGTCATGAGTATAAAATTCAACAAATAAATTCTTTACTCATGTCTAGTTTGAAAGTCTGCAAATTTGTGTCTGTTACCCTCATACAAATACCACCTATCATTTAAAAGAAATGAAGTAAATTGATAGACACCTGCCCCCAAATATTCTTCTCAATAAGAATAAATATGCTCAAGGGTGCAAAATACCATTACTTAGAAAGAGGATTATAAATTTCAGCAAAGATCCCAGGATAGGCTTTTCCACTGTAACAGAACAGACTGTGCCCTCTCCCTCCTGAATCAGCAAGTTTCATGTTTCCACTACACCAAAAAAAGTTAGTACAGTACAGGAAAACTTTTTGAAATGTAATTTCAAGAAAGTGAAGAGGGTGGGAGAAAGGCAAAATACAGTTCTTTTAGCTCCTTGGAGCTACATTTCCTTTAATCCCTGCTCCTCAACCCCCTTCCCCACTACCACACACAGCTCCAGATCTCCCTGTATATTTATTCTAAGTACCTGCTCCAGTTCATAGGCCTTTGCCTTATCCTCGTCCCGGTCTGCGTTCTTCCGATAGGCCAGGCCCAAACCCCACACAGCCAAGATACTGTACACATTATCTCGGACCCAGGCATCTTTCTGATCATAGCTGGCTGGAAGCAAGCCAGTCACTGGATTCTGCAAGACCAAGAAAAACAGGACAGGCAGTTAACCACAATGTGTTAACATGAGGAGACCAAACCTATCAAAGGGGTTACTTAGGGACTTTGGTCTTTCTTCTAGTTCACTACTCCCGAGTTTTATAACCTCTTCCAATCAAGTGCAAGCAACTGCTATCTTGAATAAGCGGAAAAGCTAGGTGAAGATTTATGAGTCTGAAATGTGAGTATTGTTAAAAGAAAGGCAGTGTTTTAACTTTCCAGTTAGAAAGAATAAACTATCAACAAAAAACCAGCATGAAAGGACAAGAAAATATATATATAATTAACAGTATATACAAGGTACCTCAAATCTTCACATTAATCTAGTCTTAAAATGGCTAAATGTTCCCCTACTTCTCTTCTTTGGCTGGAGGGCAAGAAGATGACGCCCAAACCTGGGTCAAGGGAGGGAGTTGTCAATAAACAAGCTTCAACACCTCTTTCAGCAGTGCCCCCCTGGAATCCTGCTGTGGCTTGGAGGACGAGGGGGGAGGTGAAGGGGAGGGGGCGAAGGGGAGGGCTCAGAAGCCAAGGCTCAGGGCTCCCCGCTAACTGTGCTTGTCCATAGTTCGGTTCTCGGCCCAACACCTAGCTTTTCTTCAGGCTCCTCTAAGGCTTCCCCAGCTTGGGGGAGGGGGGGTGGTACTCGGCAGCGGGAGAACCTGCTACACGCAAGTACACACACACACACACACACACACACACACACACGGGGGCGTTCCCCCAGTGGTCACCGTCTAGACTTAGCACACTGCACATCCTCGATGATTACAAGCGACACCCCTTCACCTACCTGATGGCACAGGGTGGTCTGATGCACCAGGCGGAGAACCTGCTACACGCACGTACACACACACACACACACACACACACACACACACGGGGGCGTTCCCCTAGCGGTCTCCGTCTAGGCTAGCACACTGCACATCCTCGATTACAAGCGACGCCCCTTCACCTACCTGATGGCACAAGATGGTCTGATGCACCAGGCGAGCGTAGCCATCCAGTCGGACGCCAGAGTTACTCCGGCTCCTCATCGCGCCGCGTTTCCAATGCCCTCAGAGAAACAGCCTGCGTGCCACAAGGGCCCTCGGCCCTCCAAGTCAGGAGGCTCCAAAGCAGCTCCGCCCTCGCTGTGGAAAGCCAGAGGGCCAGGCCCCGGCTGAGCCCGCCCACCGCCCACGCCCGGCGCCGGCAGTTCACGCGACGGCGGCCTCTAGGGCTCCACCTCACGCCCGCAATTGTCCGATACTCCCGCGGTTTCGGCCCCGCCGCAGCTCCCCCGCCCCGGCGTCTCTCTCTGCCACCCTTACTCCCGTCCGGCCTCCAGGAAAGGATCCTGCATCCCCCGCCGAACTCCCGGACACGGCCGTGGCCCCGAGGTTCCCGCCCAGCTGCCGGCAGCGGGTCACCGGCGGCAGCACCGCCTCCACCCTGCGGGAGACGGGAGCGGGAGGCGGGGCGGGCTCCGTGGGTCCTGGCAGCTGCGCGCTGCGTCCTCGGAGTTCGCCTCGGCCTGCCCCGCCCGCTCCGCGGCGGAGAATGTGTCACCGTAGGCAATATGCTTTCAGAGGTTTATTTTCGAAACACCTCCAATGACTATTTAAGTTTTCCACGCTTGCTGTGCACGCGGGATGTTGAGGCGGCTGTTTCTTAGGCCGGCCTAGCTTTTAGGAACCTGGGACCCACTTCAAACCTAATACGGCAAGAAGCGCGCTCGCGGCCGGGGTCTCGAGAATTGGAATCTCCGGGATTTTACTGTATTTTATACTTTTGAGTTAAAGTTCAGACTAAACTCGGGACGCCTGGGTGGCTCAGTTGGTTGGGCAGCTGCCTTCGGCTCAGGTCATGATCCCATCATCCTGGGATCGAGTCCCGCATCGGGCTCCTTGCTTGGCAGGGAGCCTGCTTCTCCCTCTGCCTATGCTCGCTCACTCTCTCTCCCTCTCTCTCTCTCTCTGACAAATAAATAAATAAAATCTTTAAAAAAAAAAAAAAAAGTTCAGACTAAACTCCTCAGTCTGACCAAACCAGACTTGAAAGAACTCCCTAAGGTACTTTATTCCTTAGAAACTGGTGACTAGCCAGGCCTGGAAAGAGGGGCCCATGGTGTGCTTTGAGCAAACTAGTTCCCCGGGTGGGGGACTGGGCAGGGACGAAGCAGTGCCTCCGGACAGCCTTGGCTGGAGAGGAGCTGGAGGAGGTTGTGTAACTGCTTTGGAAGGCTTCCCCGTGCGCACGTAGGTCACAAGGCTGAGGCAACAAAGACTCAGCTGAAAATAAAGGGGCTAAAGAGAGGATAGAAAAGAAGCCTGTAGGTAACACCGATCATTTGCCATAGGGTACTCTCGGTCTGCACCCCGCTGCGTGTCCTGGCTCCAGGGCCATTGCTCCCTGTGTTTGCTGTCCTCAATCCCCACGCTTGATCTCTGCTGGTGCAAAGTCTGCACGCTTTTCAAAGCTCGTTTTAAGTACCAACCGCTCTCTGAATCTCAGTGTAAGAATTAGACCTTTCAAATCCAACTCAGAGCATCTCTAATTCTAAGCCCTCTCTAGCCACCTTGCCCAGCCTAGAGTGATTTTGCATTTTCATTTACCTTTTTATTTCTCTAAATTTAATCTCTTCTCACAAGCTCCCTCACTTTCAACACCACGCACACCCCTGCTCAAATTAGCATCAGGCTTGGCACCAAGGAGGTGACTAGCAAATATTTGGTAGTGTTGGTGATGAAGAATGAGGAAATGTTCAAGAACTCAGATCTGGAACTTTCGGTTTCAACAGCCAGTAAGCGATACAATTAGGTACAGTGATTCGCTTAGAATTCCCAAGCAAATAGTTTCCATTGCAGTCACTTGCTAAGCATATGCCAGGACTGGCAAATAAGCCATTTCAAGGCCCTAGTGCGCTGGGGAGAAAAAGTCTTTCCAGGGAAAACGACTTCATTTTCAACTAAAGAGTGCTTGACCTTCCCTGCTCTGGCTCCAACTCCCTGACATCTTCCCCTCAGCTTGTAGCCTCAGAAGACTTGTCTCTGTCCTCGTTCCCTTCAAGCTACTGCCCTCTTTTTCTTCCCCTTACCATCATTTAAAAATGTTCTAAAAATATTAAAATAATAAACGCTCACTAAAAAAAACTTGAAAAGTATAGAAAAGTAAAGCAAATCACCTTCCTTCACACACACAGCCACCTGTTAATATTTTAGTGTTAACTTTTCTAGTCTTTCTATTCCTTCTGCACAGACCTCTCCCACCCCAAGTTATTTAGAAGTATGAATAGATTAGGAATACCAAAGTAGGGTGACACCAAGAAAGGTAACTGGCTGGCTAACAGGAGGCCTGGCTGGATGGCATTACCTTGGTGCTTTCAACCTCAGTCCGGGCTGGGTATTTAGTCCTTCAGCCTTAGAAACTTGATCTCCTCAGTGCCCCAGAACTTGTCAGAGTCAGGAGGCTAACTCGTGCCAATTATCTTATGAGACTGACGTATAAGAACCAGACTGCTGGATGATAATGAGAAATAGAACTATGATGGTTTATGTTGGCCTCACTAGCATGGGTCCCTCCTTTAAATAATAGATATGCCTTATTCCTTCCCAAGTGCTATTTTGTTTTGTACAAAACCATATGAAGTAAACACTATTATTTTTTTTACGATTTTATTTATTTATTCGACAGAAAGATAGCAAGAGAGAGAGTGCACGTGCACCACCCTCGAGAGCAGCAGGCAGAGGGAGAGGGAGAAACAGGCTCCTCGCTGAGACTATATCTTTTCCATCATTTCCCATTCACTCTCTTTCAATTTTTTTTTTTAAATTATATTGCATGGAGCACTGGATGTTACACGTAAACAATGAGTCTTGGAACACTACATCAAAAACTAATGATGAACTGTATGGTGACTAACATAACATCATAAAAAAATAGAAGTACTATATAAACACATTCTTCATGAAAAAAGTTAAAACATTACAGGTAAGGTTGAAGTTCCCTATGTCTATCACCCACAGTCACAGGCTCCTCTATCTCCCTTCCCAAAAGTAACCACTGTTGTAAGATTGGTTTGTATCCTTCCAGATTTTTTTTTCCTATGGATTAATATATATACATAGAAATGCATATAAAATATTGTTGTTTTCTGTGTATTCTTTTAATATAAACAGTATTATACTCCACCTCCTTTTGTGCAGGTTGCTCTAGTCATGCAAAGTTGTATCATGGAGATCTAGTCATGTTATCATACACCATGGTTTATGTAGGCGTTACTCTTTTTTTTTTTTTTGTGCAGGTGCTAAGGGGGCCATCTTTTAATAAATACTTTGTTAAATATTCTATTTTTTACCACAGCAGAAGGCAATGTAACTGGATCACATTAGTCCAGTCTCACCAAAAAGGAACAAAATAACCCCAAACCCCCAAATCAGCCAACACTTTCACTAAAAGACATTATCAAGGATGCGTTAGGATATGAGGAAAACCTCTGCAGCTTTTGCAAAGGTTCTGTAGAGGACATTTTTCCTGGATAGGTAAAAACCATGCAAGAAATACTTTTCAGAATTTAGGATGAGAAAAAGAAAAGAGTTGTCAGCTCTAATTAACTTGGAATAGTCCCTCTTTAATCAGTGCTCTTACCAGGAAGTTCAGAGCTAAATTTAATATAAGTAACCAAGAATTAGGTACTTTTCCACTCAGAACCCCTCCTTCACATATACTCATATGAGTTGAGTTATTTTTAATTGTCTCATTATACACTAGTTTTAGAAAGCATAATCTTAGGGGTGTCTGGGTGACTCAGTCGTTTAGTGTCTGCCTTTGGCTCAGGTCATGGTCCCAGGGTCCTGGGATCGAGCCCCATATCAGGCTCCCTGCTCAGTAGGAAGCCTGCTTTCCCTCTCCCGCTTCCCCTGCTTGTGTTCCTGCTCTCATGATCTCTCTCTCTGTCAAATAAATAAACAAACAGAATCTTAAAAAAAAAAAAAGCTATCTTAAAATCATTCGGGAAGCAGGCAGGGTATAAATTTTAAACAAATACAACTGAGAAATGCGAAGTAAACTAACTCATGCAGGAATAATTTCAACATGAAGAAATGATGGGAAGCTAGAGATTTGTAGTGGTAGATTTTTTTCAAAATGTAATTATTTCAGGCATAGTTGGTAAGTATACCTGTCATATATGCTTCCAAAACTGTAGCTCAAAACTATAACATACTGAGAGAAAAACAAATCTTGGGAATACAAATTCATTTGTTATAACCAGTTTTGCTTACACTGTTTCAAAATAGCCATCTGTACTAATGTGTGTACATAACAGAACAACTTGCTATAATACAAAAAGTTCATATATATTTAGACCCTGGAACTTTCTAAGGAATTGGAAACTTTTTATAAGATTTAATTTGTTTGAGAGAGAGAATGAGAAAGAGCATGAGAAGAAGGAGGGTCGGAGGGAGAAGCAGACTACCTGCCAAGCAGGGAGCCTGATGTGGGACTTGATCCTGGGACTCCAGGATCATGACCTGAGCTGAAGGCAGTTGCTTAACCAACTGAGTCACCCAGGCGCCTGGGATTGAAAACTTTTAAAAAAAATCTTTCATTTTTGCTACAGAAATAGGCATTTCTCTATTGAGGAGCATTTACATAGTTTGTTTCCAGGTTTGAACTCTTAAAAACAGTACTTCAGAGAATATACTTATATATCATATTGTGAATGCATACAGATGTTTTGGAAATAGGCATTTTAAAAATTTTGATATAACCAAAAAGCCATTTAAGTTATCGGCACCCACCAGTAGTGAATGAGTCTCCACTTACCCATTCTTACCAAAACTTGACATTAGACTTTGGTTTTGAGCAATCTAATGGGTACAAAGTGGTATCTTACCTAAGTTTCATTTATCAGAATACTAATGTCATTAACCATCTTCTTATGTTTTATTATATTATATTTAGCTAGTTTATATCTTCTTTATATACTTAGTCATTTCTCTATTGGGCTGTTTTTCTTATTGATTTATAGGAATTTAATAAATATATGTATTCTGCATTTTAGTTTTTGTAAAAAAAGAAATCTAAAAGAGATATTGTACTTGTTTTGCCATAAGTAGTCTGCCTATTCTCATTTTTATGGTGCTTTCATATAGTTTTCATTTTTAATGAAGTCAAATTTATGAGCCTTTTCATTTTTGTCTTATTTTAGAAGGCCTTTATATGAGGTTGAATGTGACTCCCCAAAAGATATGTCCACCCAGAACTTGTGAATGTGATCTTATTTGGAAAAGGGGCTTTTGCAAATGTATTTAAGGTTCTGGAGATGAGGTCATGCTGGATTTCCTACTAGCCCCTAAATCCAATGACAAGTGTCCTCATAAGAAAAGGAAAAGATACATAGGGAAGAGAAGGCAATGTGAAGACAGAGCCAGAGATGGAAGTGATGCATTTACAAGCCAAGGAATGCCAAGGATTGCCAGCAACCACAAGAAACTAAGGGAGAAACGTGGAGCAGGTTCTCCCTCAGAGCCTCAGAACCTCGATATCGGACTTCTGGCTTCCAGAATGTGAGGGAATAATTTTCTGTTGTTTTAAACTGCCCAGTTTGTGGTAATTTGTTATGGCAGCCCTAAAAAACTAATAAAGCCTTTCTGTCCCTGAGATCATTAACACATTATCAAATTTTCTAATACTTTTATTGTTTAGCTTTTTATCTGTAACTCTTTTAATTCCTCTATAATTTATTTTTACAAGTGGGTTTAGATAGAAATTTAACTTAATATTTTCCTAAATGGTTAGCCAATTGCACTAACACCACTTGATGAATTATTCTTTTCCTATTGATTTAAAAACTACTTTGATTATAACCATGGGTCTTTCTGGATCATTAGTCTGTTCCACTAATCTGTTTTTCCATTCCTTCATTAATATTGCAGTGCCTTTGCCATTATCAAGCTTTAATCTTTCATATGAACTTTAGAATTATCTGATTGAGTTCTAAGGAAAATCCTGATTTTTATTGTAATTGCATTAAATTTATAGATTTGTTTGGGGAGAATGGTCATATTGATAATATTTAGCTTTCCTGTCTACAGACAATGTATATTTATTCAGGACTTCTTTTATTTCTTTTAGCGAACTTTGTAGTTTTCTCCATGAAGGCCTTGCACTTTTTTTTTTTTTTTTGGCAAGTTTTATGTCTTGATACTTTGTAGTTTCTGTTGCTATTAAGATTTCCCCCATATATTACATTTTAATTAGTTATTATGTATAGGGAAATATTTTTTGTATGTTTATCTTATATCCACTTCCTGTGTTAATTCACTAGATGTCTGAAGGTGATGTTTTTGGATTTTCTAGATCGACAGTAATCATTTGCAAATAGTAACACTTGTATCTTTACCTCCCAGATCTTTAGAACACTTACAGTGGGTATGCTGGCTATCCTTTCTTGTTCCTGACTTTAATGGACTGGTTCTAATGTTTCTAATGTTTCATATTAAATATGTCTTCGGTAGGTTTCCAGAAGATACCATTTATTACATTAAAATAATTTCTTTCTCTCCTTGGCTTCCTAAGGTTTTATTATTAATATTATTATGAATGATTGTTGAATTTTATTGAATGATATTCCTGCATGTATTGAAAAGAATCATTTGTTTAGTGAGAATTATATTGATAGGCTTCCTTATGGCGAACCATATTTTTATTGCTAAGAGAAAGCACACTTGGTCATGATAGACCCTCCTTTTAATATGCACTAGATTCAATTTACTAATATTTAGGATTTTTGCATTTTTGTTTTTACATTATATTGGCCGGTAATATTATTTTTTATGCCACTCAGGCACCCTATAAAACTGTTTATAACTTTTAAGTTGCCTCTGAATCTGGATTATGTCATCCTTTGTACTCCTGATGTACTTTCTTTGTGCCTCGTCTCCTTTTTTATAGAATGAACCTGCTTCAAAGTTTGTCTATTTTATTTAGTCTTTCCTAGAGCCAGCTCTTAGCTTTATTTATTGATTATATCTTTATTTATATATTCCTTTGTGACTTAATAATTGGATACACTTTCAAAATATTTTATTATAAGAACAGAATGTATAATACAATGAATCCTACCACCTAGCTTCAACAATAATCAAATAATAATCTTGTTTCTGTAATTTATACTCTTTCCTTCTTTCCTCCCTATATTATTCTGAAGCAAATCTCAGGCATATCCATTTGTCCATAAATAGTATGTGCCCGGGGCACCTGGGTGGCTCAGTGGGTTAAAGCCTCTGCCTTCAGCTCAGGTCATGATCCCAGGGTCCTGGGATCGAGCCCCACATCGGGCTCTCTGCTCAGCGGGGAGCCTGCTTCCTCCTCTCTCTCTCTCTCTGCCTGCCTCACTGCCTACTTGTGATCTCTGTCTGTCAAATAAATAATAAAAAATAAAATCTTAAAAAAAATAGTATGTGCCCGTAAAAGATAAGGAAGTTTTATTAAATGTAATTACATACCATTGCACCTCAAATAAAAGTCCTTTATATCATCAAATATTCTTTCTTTCTTCAAATTTCCCAGCTGTTTCAGAAATGCTTGTGTGTGTTTTTGTGTGTGTGTGCGCATGCACCTGTATGTGTGAGAGGGAGAGAGAGGGAGAGAGGCAGAGTCAGAGATGGAGATAGAGACAGAGCAAGAAAGAATGAATCAGGATCCAAACAAGGTCCATGCATTGCATTTGATTGATACGGCTCATGAATTGTTTGTCTCTTTTAAGCCATAGGTTTCTCCTCTTTTCTTTTTTCCTTGCAATTTATTGAGGAAATCTGCCTGTTTGTCCAGTAGGACTTTGTTGATTTCATTGCCATGGTATTGTTTAACATATTCTCTGTCTTCTGTATTTCCTACAAATTGGTGCTTCACTTTAGAGGCTTAATCAGTTTCACGTTCAGTTTTCTTGGCTAGACAGCTCATATGGAGGTCTCCCATCAAGAGGCACATAATGTCTAGGTGTCCCTTGATGGCTAGATCCATTAATTCATTTAAAGTTGCAAAATAGTGAAATTCCATCATTCCATATTCATTTACTAGCTGAAATTATTTTTTAAAGTTCTCTGTAGAAGTCTATGGGAAGAGCGTGATGTTTATTTATTTATATTAGTTTTTATTTAAATTCCAGTTACTTAACATACAGAGAAATATTAGTTTCAGGTGTGTCCAATTTAGTGATTCAACATTTACATACAACACCCAGAGCTCATAACAAAAAGTGCACTCCTTAATCCCCATCACCTATTCAACCCATGCCCCCACGCACTTTCACTCTGGAAACCATCAGTTTGTTCTCTATAGTTAAGAGTCTCTTTCTTGGTTTATCTACTCTTTGTTTCCCCTGTGATCATTTGTTTTGTTTAACTCCCACATATGAGTGAAATAATAGGATATTTGTTTTTCTCTGACTTATTTCACTTAGCATAATACTCTCTAGCTCCATCCATGTCATTGCAAATGACAAGATTTCATTCTTTTTGATGGCTGAGTAATACTCCGTTGTGTATATACACACCACTTGTTTATCCATTTATCAGTCAATGGACATTTGGCCTTGCTCCATAATTTGGCTATTGTGGATAATACTGCTATAAACATTGGGGTGCATGTATTCCTTCGAATTACTATTTTTGTATCCTTTGGGTAAATGCCATGTAGTGAAATTGCTGGATCATATGGCAGTTCTATTTTTAACTTTTTGAGGAACCTCCATACTGCTTTCCAGAGTAGCTGCACCAGTTTGCATCCCCACTAATAGTGAAAGAGGAGTCCCCTTTCTCCACATCCTTGCCCAACACGTGCTTTTTTCCTGTGTTGTTGATTTTAGCCATTCTGACAGGTGTGAGGTGATATCTCATTGCAGTTTTGATTTGTATTTCCCTGAAGATGAGTGATGTTGAGCATCTTTTCGTGTGTCTGTTGGTCATCTGGATATCTTCTTTGGAAAAATATCTACTTATGTCTTCTGCCTGTTTTTTAACTGGATTATTTGGTTTTGGAGTGTTTTATAAGCTCTTTATATACTTTGCATACCTTTTTCGGAGTTATTTGCAAATATCTTCTCCCATTTCATAGGTTGACTTTTAGTTTTGTTGATTGTGCAGAAACTTTTTATTTTGATGAAGTCTCAATAGTTTACTTTGCTTTTGTTCCCTTGCCTCAGGAGACATATCTAGTAAGATGTTGCTATGGCCAATATCAAAGAGGTTACCGCCTGCATTTTCCTCTAGGATTATGGAAGTTTCCTGTCTCACATTTAGGCCTTTCATCCATTTTGAATTTATTTTTGTGTATGGTGTAAGAAAGTGCTCCAGTTTTATTCTTTTATTGTTGCTGTCCAGTTTCCCCAGCACCCTTTATTGAAGAGACTATCTTCTCTCCATTGGTTATTCTCTCCTCTTTTGTTGAAGATTAATTGACCATACAATTGTGGGTTCATTTCTGGGTTTTCTATTCTGTTCCATTATCTATGTGTCTATTTTTGTGCCAGTACCATACTGTCTTGATCACTACAGCTTTGTAATATAACTTGATGTCTAGAATTGTGATGCCTCCAGCTTTGCTTTTCTTTTTCAAGGTTGCTTTGGCTATTTGGGGTTTTTGTTATCCTGTACAAATACTAGGATTGTAATTGTATTGGTCTGCCCTTGTAAGTTAAGGACTTCTTCTGTCTTGCTGCTTTCAGGGATTTTCTTTATCACTGTTTTGCAAATTTAATTACAATATGTCTTGGTGTTGGCTTTTCTTGATTTTGATGGGAGTTCTCTGCGCTTCCTGGGTTTGGATGTCTGTTTCCTTCCCCAAATTAGGGAATCGTTCAGCTATTATTTCCTCAAATAAATTTTCTGCCTCCTTCTTGCTCTCTTCTTCTGGGACTCCTAAAATATGAATGCTGTTACATTTGATGGAGTCACTGAGTTCCCTAGGTCTATTTTTATGTTCCATAATTCTTTCCCTCTTTAGCTCAGCTTCGTTATTTTCTATTATTTTGTCTTCAAGGTCACTAATTCATTCCTCTGCTTCTTCCAGCCTGCTGCTCATTGCTCAAGCCTGTTTCCAGTCTCATTTATTGCATTCTTCATTTCTGATTGATTTTTTTTTTCATCTCTTTTTTTCCTCTGTGGAAAGGGTCTCCCTGGGGAGAAGGGAAGAAGTGTCTCTTTTGTTCTTTTCTCAGGCCCAGTGTGTATCTGTATGACTGTTGCTTTAAATTCTCCATCAGGCATGTTACTTATATGTGTTTCAGTTAGACCTCTGGCTGTGGCCTCATCCGTTCTTTCATTTGGGATGAATTTCTCCATCTTGGTATTTTGTCTAAGTCTCTGCTTATTCTCTATGTTAGAAAAGCCAGTTATATTTCCTGTTCCTGAGGATAATGGCTTTATAAGGAAGAAGACATGTATTGCTCAGGGAACGGTACTTCAGGGAGTGTCTCTAGTGTGTGCTGTATGTGCTCTGATGTTCTGTTTCAACTGCTCTATCCTTCAAGCCAGTCATCTGCAGAGACTCTCCTTGCCTGCTATGGGCAGTGTTTGGTCCTGGGCCAGAATATAACGAATTTTAACTTGGTGGGCTCTGTTTTGTTCATTAAATGATGCCTGATATACTTCCATGAAAACCGAGGCCCTGCAGAACTCTGTGGTGGGGAGATGTGGTGTGGGCAAGCATTTGTGCTGGTCTTCTGGGTGAAGGGCCCATTGCACTGGTACTGATGCTTGACTCAAAAGGGCAGTGCCGTCAGGGTGCAGGGCTGTGGGGCTTGGTATAAGCGAGTTAGTCAATTCAGTGTGGGTGCTGCCCTACTCCCTGCAAGTAGCTCTGTGTTTATGCTGAGTGACCAGGGAAGGAAATGGTACCAGCCTGCTCCTTTGTGTCTAGAGAAATGTCTCCATGAATGCTGCCTCTTAGGGAGACATTCTGAGAAGAGTGAATAATCTCCCACCTGTGTGCCCCATGTGTTTTTCAATTGCTGTTTTCACGCTGTCTGGCTCAGTTTTTTGCCTGTCTTCTCTCCAGGAGCAATGGTGTGTCCTGTGGGCTCTATCACAGTCAATCCTGCTGACCTTTAAAACTCCACACTTTTTAAAAAAAGATCTTATTTATTTATTTGACAGAGAGAGAGAGACAGTGAGAGCAGGACTACAAGCCGGGGGTGGGGTGGGGGGGAGTGGGAGAGGGAGAAGCAGGCCTCCCGCCAAGCAGGGAGCCAGGATCCTGAGATCATGACCTGAGATGAAGGCAGTCCCTTAACAACTGAGCCACCCAGGTGCCCCAAACTCCACACTTTAGAGACATGGTGTGCACAGGGGCTTATGCTGGTCTTCTGTGGGAGGGACTGGCAGCACTGGGACTGAGGCAAGTTTGACTTATAAAGGCAGTCCTACCAGAGCATAATGGTGTGGGTCTTGGTGTAAACAACTTAGACAGTGTCAGAACAGTGCTGCTTCCTGCAGGTGGCTGTGTGTTTATGCTAAGAGTGGGGGTAGGGAAATGGTATTGGTCAGCTCCTTTGTTCCCTCCTGAGAGGTGTCTCCATGAATGCTACTTCTCAGGGGCAGGCTCTGAGAAGAGCCAATAATCTCCCACCTGTGGGTCTTTTTCAAATCATTGTTTCCATCCTATCTGCACCTGGGTTGTTTGCCTGCCCTCTCTCTGGGAGCAGGGCAGTGCCCTCAGGGCTCTATCCCAGCCAAACCGCCTGACCTTTAAAAGTCAAGGCTTTAAGCCCACTGGTTGTAAGAACTCACAAAATCCAGCCCCTTTCATTTTCCAAACTGCTGGCTTTGGGGAAATATACTCCTTGTGAATTCTCCTTTGTGGCCTTCCCTCTCTTGCCCTATTCCATGACCATGGCTCCCTCCCCTCTGCAGCACCTGCAATCCATTTCTCCCTTAAACCATGTCTCCACACTTCCTACCTTCTTTGATGTGACCTTTTCTGTCCCTTTAGTTGTAGTTTGTTCTGACAGTCCTCAGGTTGGTTTTTGGGGTATTTGGGGTGGTTTGATAATTATTTAGTTGTATTTGTGGGATGAGGTGAGCCAAGAGTCCTCCTACTCTGCTGCCACCTTCTTCTCCTCACTTCTTCATTTCATTTAGTTCATTATTTGAGGTTTTGTCTTATTCTTTCTTTCGGAATATATTTCTCTGTCTCCCAATTTTGCTTGACTCTCTATGTTTGCTTTTATGAATTAATGGGACAGCTACTTTTCCTAAACTTGAAGGAATGGTCTTGTGTATGGTTGTCTCCCATGTAGATTATGTATGTCTGGTGACTTTTGCTGGCTGGCTGGAGCTGTGACTAGTGTGAGGAGGGGTTCCCAGGGATTTCAATTCAGTGAGAGCCCTGGCAGGATAGCTAAAGCTGAAGTAGGTACAGATCTGTGCATTCTCTGGGCTCTCCATGCAGCGGGTACCCTGGTAGGACAGATAAGTCTAGTGTGTGTGCAAGCCAATGGTGTCCCAAGACTACACACAGAGGGGACTTTGGTAGGATAGCTGAATCTGAAGAGGGTACAAGGTAAGGTGTCTCTGGGTTCTGTGCACTGAGGACACCCTGGAAGGACAGCTGAAGCTGAACTGGATATAAGCCAGAATGTCCTTGTGTGTTCTTTGCAGGGGGTGATAAAACCCAAGTGGGCACAGTCTTGAGGACCCAGGGCTCTACTCAGAGAGGGTACATTGTCAGGATAGCTGAAGCTCAAGTGGATGTAAACTAGGGTATTCTTGGACCCTTCACACAGTGAGTGTCCTTAATGGGTATTTGGAGCAAAGGTCGGGTATAAGCTAGGAAGTCTTAGAGGGCACTCCATTCAAGGGGCACTTTGGCAGAACAGCCAAAGCTAAAGTAGGCATGGGCTGGTGTGATCCCTAGGCTTTCTGTCTAAAATGTGCCCTGGCAGAATAGCTGAAACTGAAGTGGTTGGAAGCTGGGTTGCCCAAGATGCTCAGCACAAGGAGGACCCTGTCCTGTTGGTTGGAGGTGCACTGAGATCAGTGCAGGTGAGTGTGTTCTAGGTCATGCCATGCAGAAGATGCCTTGGCATGGTAGCTAAAACCAATGCAGACCTGACCCTAAGGTTCCTGGGGTGCTCTATTCAGGGATCATCATGCTAGGGCGGCTGGATCTGAGGCAGACATCATCTGGGAAGTTCTAAGGCACTCTGCACTGGGGGTGCCTAGTAATCCATCTGAAGCCAAAATTGTGTAGGCCTGGAGTGTTCCAGATTGCTTTGCATCTGTGTCACCTTGGCACAAAGACTAGAGCTGTAGTGAGCACTAACCAGGAGTGTTCTCATGTACACTGCCCTGTGGTCACCTTAGTGGGATGACTGGGAATAGTGTGAGCTGGGATCTGTGCCTTCAAGTTGGAGGGATATTGTAAACCTGTCTGCTTCCAAGGAGCATTCCAGCAGCCCCTCTGCCAGCTGGCTGAAGTTTGGCTGGGTCTTTTATATGTTAATTACTGTTTCAACCACAGCTTTTTTCTGTGCCCCTGTGCAACTGGAGCTGGTGTGGGTCTGCGGACATGGGCTCGCTGATTTGGCAGACCAGCCAGTGCACCTGGGCTCTGTTCTTCACATTGTTAAGGTGGAGGGGGAACATAAACCATACTGCCAGCTCCTCCCCCCCAGAGAGTGTTCCAGCAGCTCCCCCACTGCTTGGAAGAGTGCTAGCTCTTTTATACGCCATTTGTCCTTTTAAACCATGGTTTTTATGTATGTGTGTGCCCCAACATCAGATCTGGTTTTATTTTCTTTACTGAGAGTATATTTCTTTAATTAGATTATGTTTTCTTAATATAGGTCCTGTGTCTTATTAGATTTATTTCTAAGTATTTTATAGGCTTTGTCATTATTTGAATGAAATATTTTTTTCTGATTTCTATTTTTAAATGTTTAGTGTTAGAAGAGGCAAGCTATTGATTTTTGCATTCTTTTATTTTAAATTAAACTATCAAATTTTGTTATTTAATCTAGTAGAATATTAACAACTTTATTGAGATACCATGCAATACATTCATCCATTTAAAATACACAATTGAGTGGTCTTTAAACCATTGAACAAAGTTGTGCTACTATCGCTATAATCCATGTTAGGAAATTTTTATCACCCTCCAAAGAAACTCCATACCCATTAGCTGTCATTCCTGATAAGGGTTACCTATTTTTAAAAGTTAAATTCTACTGTGAACTCATATAGTCCTCATGTCTTTTCTCATGGTAGATTTCCAACAAACATTCCAATCTCCTATATAGTAGTTTATTCAAGTTTTTCACTTCAACTTTTCATCTTTGTCATTTATATATATATTTTTAGGAATGTCCATTTCTTTAGAGTTTTTTAAAATTGATCATGGATGAGTTACAAATGCTATTCTCATGTAATTCTTTTAGTGTCTAGTATCTATGTTTGTCTCTTTTCTTGTTGCTAATCTGTATATTTTTCTTGCCTTATTTTACTTAATCAAGTTCTTTTTTAAAAAAAGATTTATTTATTTAGAAAGTGTGAGTGTGGGGAGGGACAGAGGAGAGGATTCACAAGCAGACTCTCTACCGAGCAAGGAACCTGACTTAGGGGTCAATATCATGACCCATGAGATCATAACCTGAGCAGAAACCAAGAGTTGGATGCTTAACCAACTGAGCCATCCAGGCACCCCTTACTTCATCAAGCTCTTGAGAAAACTACCTATTTGAATTGGAATGTAAAAATAGTTTTATATTTTATTTATTCTACTATATTTTATTTTCTACATAATTAATTTCATTTTTAAAAAAGATTTTATTTATTTGACGGAGAGAGACACAGCGAGAGAGGGAACACAAGCAGGGGCAGTGGGAGAGGGAGAAGCAGGCTTCCCGCTGAGCAGAGAGCCCAATGCAGGGCCCATGACCTGAGCTGAAGGCAGACAGACGCTCAACTACTGAGCCACCCAGGGGCCCCTAATTTCAATTTTTTTACAGAACTCCTTTGCCAAGTTGTTATTCACATACCACGAAATTCACATATTTAAAGTAAATAATTCAATGGTTTTTAGTATATTTACATATTTGTGCAAATTTACAACAACCAATTTTAGAAACTTTTCATCACTGGCCAAAATGGTTAAAATGCTAAATTTTGTTATGTATATTTTACCACAATCAAGAATAATTAAAGCATTAAACACAATGAAAATAAAACCCCCTGGAGTCTGATTGGGATTATGATAAATGTATAAATTGGTACAGGAATTATTGACATTTTAACATATTAAATCTTCCAAGCAAGGTGCAGTCTTTATTTAGATTTTCTTAAATCTCTCAGAAATGTTTTATACTTTTTGGTCTACAGATGTTGCATATTTTTTGAAAGATTGATCTCTAAGTATTTAACATCCTTTTTAAAACATTTTTTATTATATCTTCCAAACAAGGTGCAGTCTTTATTTAGATCTTCTTAAATCTCTCAGCAATGTTTTACACTTTTTGTTCTACAAATGTTGCATATTTTTTGAGAGATTGATCTCTAAGTATTTAACATTCTTTTTAAATTTTTTTAATCATCCTATTTTATTTAAATTCAAATAATTAAACATAAAATGTATCATGAGTTTCAGATATTGAGTTCAGTTATTCATCAGTTGCATATTACACTCAATGCTCATTACATCACCTGTTTTCCTTCCCTTCCTTAATGCCCATAACCCAGTTACCTGAACCCCCCCATCTCCCCTTTAACATTATTTTTATTTTAAAAATTTTTTAATTTAAATTCAAATTAGTTAACATGTACTGTATTATTAGTTCCAGGGGTAGAATTTAGTGATTTATCAGTTGCATACAACCACTAGTGCTCATTACATCAAGTGCCTTCTTTAATGCCTATCACCCAATGACCCCATCCCTCCACCCACCTCCCCTCCAGCAACCCTCAGTTTGTTTCCTAGAGTTAAGAGTCTCTTATGGTTTTCCTCCCTCTCTGTTTTTATCTTATTTTATTTTTCCTTCCCTTCCCCTATGTTCATCTGTTTTGTTTTTTAACTTCCACATATGAGTGAAATCATATATTTGTATTTCTCTGACAGATTAATTTCACTTAGCATAATACACTCTAGTTCCATTCATGTTGTTGCAAATGGCAAGATTTCATACTTTTTGAAGACTGAGCAATCCCATTTTGTGTGTGTGTGTGTGTGTGTGTGTGTGTGTGTAAAAACATCTTCTTTATCCATTCATCTGTTGATGGACATCTGAGCTCTTTCCATATTTTGGCTATTGTGGATATTGCTGCAACAAACTTTTGGGTGAATGTGCCCCTTAGAATTACTATATTTGTACACTTTCAATAAATAACTAGTAGTACAATTGCTGGATCATAGGGTAGTTCTATTTTTAACTTTTTGAGGAATCTCCACACTGTTTTCCAGAGTGGGTGTACCAGTCTGCATTCCTAACAACAATGTAAGAGGGTTACCCTTTCTCCATATCCTCACTAACATCTGTTGTTTCCTGAGTTGTTAATTCTAGCCATTCTGACTGGTGTGAGGTAGTATCTCATTGTGGTTTTGATTTTTATTTCCCTGATGCTGAGTGATAGTAAGCATTTTTTCAAGTGTCTATTAACCATTTTACGTCTTCTTTGAAGAAGTGTCTGTTCATGTCTTCTGCCCATTTCTTGACTGGATTATTTGTTTTTGGATGTTGAGTTTGATAAACTCTTTATAGATGTTGGATACTAGCCCTTTACCTGATAAGTCATTTGTGAATATCTTCTCCCATTCCATAGGTTGGCTTTTAGTTTGTTGACTGTTTCCTTTGCTGTGCAAAACATTATTTATATTTTTAAAAAAGATTTTATTTATTTATTGTAGAGAGAGAGTGTGTGTGCCTGCATAGGCATGAGATGGGGAGGAGCAGAGTGGGAGGGAGAGTGGGAGGGAGAGATAATCGCAATCAGACTCCATACTGAGCCCAGAGCCCAGCATGAGGTTCAATCTCAGGACCCTGAGATTATGACCTAAGCTGAAACCAAGGGTCTGACATTTAACCACCTGAGCTCCCCAGGCACCCCTAGGTATTTAACATTTTTAAAAAATTTCAATTTCTAGTTACTTATAGTATATAGACATAAAATTCATTTTTTGTATCTTGATTATGTATTCTGAAATATTGTTAATTTCACCTCTTAGTCATATTAGCTTGTTTTGTGGTTTCCTTTGGATTTTCTACATAGATTAATGTGGTGTCTATGAATAAAGACATTTTTATTTCTTCTTTCCAATCTGGATGCACTGTATTTCTTTCCCCAAAGCTTTATTGAGAGATGATTAACATATAATGTTGTATAAGTTGAAGTTGTAAAACATGTTGGTTTGATATATTTATTTATTACAATAGATTACAACAATGTTGGCGAACACCTCCATCACTTCAGATAATTATAATTTTTGTAATGAGAAGATTTAAGATTTACTCTCTCAGCAACTTTTAAGTGTATAAAACAGTATGATTATAATAAAAATGTTGTGTCCTATATCCCCAGAAATAATGCATTTTCTTTTTTTTTTTTTTGAAATTTTGAAATAAAATGTCCCCCCCCCCCATGGAACCAGGGAAAGGTGGTTTAGAGTTTAGAAGTTCTTTTTTTTTTTTTCTTTTCAGTGTAACAGAATTCATTGTTTTTGCACCACACCCAGTGTTCCATGCAATGTGTGCCCTCCATAACACCCACCACCTGGCTCCCCCAACCTCCCACCCCCCGCCCCTTCAAAACCCTCAGGTTGTTTTTCAGAGTCCTTAGTCTCTCATGGTTCATTTCCCCCTCCAATTTCCCTCAACTCCCTTCTCCTCTCCATCTCCCCATGTCCTCTGTATTATTTGTTATGCTCCACAAATAATTGAAACCATATGATAATTGACTCTCTCTTTTTGACTTAATTCACTCAGAATAATCTCTTCCAGTCCCGTCCAGGTTGCTACAAAAGTTGGGTATTCATCATTTCTGATGGAGGCATAATTCTCCATAGTGGAGAATGGACCACATCTTCCTTATCCATTCGTCCGTTGAAGGGCATCTTGGTTCTTTCCACAGTTTGGCGACCGTCACCATTGCTGCTATGAACACTGGGGTACAGATGGCCCTTCTTTTCACTACATCTGTATCTTTGGGGCAAATACCCAGTAGTGCAATTGCAGGGTCATAGGGAAGCTCTATTTTTAATTTCTTAAGGCATCTCCACACTGTTCTCCAAAGTGGCTGCACCAACTTGCATTCCCACCAACAGTGTAAGAGGGTTCCCCTTTCTCCACATCCTCTCCAACACACGTTGTTTCCTGTCTTGCTAATTTTGGCCATTCTAACTGGTGTAAGGTGGTATCTCAATGTGGTTTTAATTTGAATTTCCCTGATGGCTAGTGATGATGAACATTTTTTCATGTGTCTGATAGCCATTTGTATGTCTTCATTGGAGAAGTGTCTGTTCATATCTTCTGCCCATTTTTTGATATGATTATCTGTTTTGTGTGTGTTGAGTTTGAGAAGTTCTTTATAGATCCTGGATATCAACCTTTTGTCTGTACTGTCATTTGCAAATATCTTCTCCCATTCCGTGGGTTGCCTCTTTGTTTTGTTGACTGTTTCCTTTGCTGTGCAGAAGCTTTTGATCTTGATGAAGTCCCAAAAGTTCATTTTCGCTTTTGTTTCCTTTGCCTTTGGAGACATATCTTGAAAGAAGTTGCTGTGGCTGATATCGAAGAGGTTACTGCCTATATTCTCCTCTAGGATTCTGGTGGATTTCTGTCTCACGTTGAGGTCTTTTACCCATTTCGAGTTTATCTTTGTGTACAGTGTAAGAGAATGGTCGAGTTTCATTCTTCTACATATAGCTGTCCAATTTTCCCAGCACCATTTATTGAAGAGATTGTCTTTTTTCCATTGGATATTTTTTCCTGCTTTGCCGAAGATTATTTGACCATAGAGTTGAGGGTCCATATCTGGGCTCTCTAGTCTGTTCCACTGGTCTATGTGTCTGTTTTTATGACAGTACCATGCTGTCTTGGTGATCACAGCTTTGTAGTAAAGCTTGAAATCAGGTAACGTGATGCCACCAGTTTTATTTTTGTTTTTCAACATTTCCTTAGCGATTCGGGGTCTCTTCTGATTCCATACAAATTTTAGGATTAATAATGCATTTTCTAACTGGAACTTTGTATCCTTAGAACAAAATCTCCCAATTTTCCCCAAACCCCAGCTCTTGTGATCTACTCTCTGTTTCTATAAGCTCAGCTTTTTAAACTCCACATATAAGCAATAACACAAAGTATACATTTTATTATGTCTGATTAATAAATAAGTCCAGTAATCAATAAAGTTGAAAACAGAAAATAATGGAGAAAATCAACAAAACAAAAATCTGATACTTTTAAAAGATCCTTAAATCTTATAAACCTCTAACAAGACTGACAAATTTAGCCTCCAATGATTCACTGCATTTGCACATATTTAATGAATGACATTAATAGCTCTGTCCATGATAGTTGACATATACTCTACTTTAGAAACCTAAGTAACAATGTTCTTAATATGTATCACACAGTGGAAGGAAGAATAAGAAAAACATTGGATTCTTGATTTAAAACACTGATGAAATTTGATTTCTGGCATAACAACTAGATTGTTGTCTTCATGACAGAAACTATTGTTTCATAATTAGCTCAAAATTTTTTGTAATTGATAGAACGGATTCCACAATATCTGTGCCATGAGTTCAATTTTTTATACTATAAGTTGTGTCTTTGCAAATTGGAAAGACCTTGGAGACAAAATGTACCTTAAGTATTAATTCTCCAGGGTTTCAATCTCACAACTCGTGTGATGGTGAAGATAAGGTATTTGAAAACTTTTTTCATATTTTGAATCAATTACCCCTCCACGTTGTCAGAAAGGTCTTATATAGAAATAGTGGAAGATCTTCTGCTTTTTGTGAAATGTAATATATGGTGTCAGAGGTTTCTAACATACGTTCTGAACTGAAGTAGTATTTTTTATTTATATTTTTTAGTATATGTCCACCTAAAATGTTTGTGTATGTGTGTGTGAGAGAGAGAGTGTGTGTGTGCGTGTGTGTGTGTGTGTGCACGCATCCACAAAAGATACAAGCAATTTTATAGCTGACCAAATTTATAACTCAGGTCCTCTTAATCATTGTTAAAAACTTTGTTGTTGTTGTTTTTCTTGTTATTGTTGTCATTGTTAATTTCAGGCAATAGATTTTGCCACTATATTTGGACTGTTAGAGAAATTCTTACCAAATTCATCTTAAATTTGTTTACATGTCTCCTAATATTGTCCACTTTATTCTCTTTATAGTTCTTTGAACACAACACCTGAATGGATTTTCATCTTTCTCTGCTACTGCAAACACAACAGCAGCAACAGCAACAAGGTGGGGGTTGGGGGGCTGGGATGTTCATCTTTACAGCAAAATGTCCACCAGTAAATGTAGGAAGTTATGAAAGCAAATAAAAAGTCGCCATTTTCCAACCACCAAAGTAATAACCCAATCAGACAAGAAGCAGGAACAAAAACTAAGGCCAAGAGGTGAAATTCTGTGGGGAAGACACACAATATACCCACATGGTATCAAAATATCATGCTACAGGCTCCTTGTAAGTCACAGAGGGACAAAGGGACGTTTACAGTGGACTGATCTGTCCAACGATACCATAAATAAGTGATCAAACTGAGTAATGCCAATAGCAGCACTGACTGTTAGACAAACTGACCTTAGGAGCTCCCAGATGTGATGTCATGTGAACTACGCAGCACCTATTTAACATCCTTGCCAAAAATGTTAAACAGAAATCATCCGAATGGGAGGAAAATATCAGGCAAAGCCATATGGTGGACACATTGGAAGCAAACAGGCCGAGGCTCTTGGACAGTGTCATGGTCATGGAGGATTTAAGTTGAGGGCCTGTTTGGGACTAGAAGATACTAAAGAGACATGACAACTGAATGCAATGTATGATACTTGACTGAACTGTTGACCCTCAAAGGGATATCATTGGGACGACTGGGGAAAATTGGAATATGGACCGTGTACGGACTTAGATGATGTTATCATGCCACTATTAAATTTCTTCAGTGAGACAATAGATAGGAGAATATCCAAGGTCTTAGGAGCTACATTTAGAAGTAATTGGATGAAATGTTTGGAACTTGAGTGGTTAGGCAAAAAGAAGAACAAGGGGATAGAAAGCAATGGGACAATATGAAATCTAGGTGAAAGAAAGTTCACTCTTCAACTTTGTGTGTTTTGAATCTATTTTCAAAGAGACAGTTGAGGAAAATGCATTGCTCATATTTTAGAGTTGTGTGATGAAGTGTTCCACAATAAAATGAGATGATTTCTGGTATCTTCTTGAAAATAATCTGGAAGAGACAGAGGGGAGAAGATATAAATGAAATGAAATTGGCTGTGAGTAGTTAACCGTTGCAGCCCAGGGATGGATACTTGGAGGTTCCCTCACTATTCTCTCTCGTCCAGTGTTCTCAAAGTGTGGTTCCCCCAGCAGCAGCATCTGAATCACCAGGGAACTTGCCAGAAAAGCAAACTCTGGGTCCCACCCCAGATTTTTTAATCTGAGACCATAGATGTGGAGCTCAGCAATCTGTTTTCACAAGCTTATTTGGATTCTGATGCAAGCTAATGTTCCAGGAGCACAGCTCTACTGTGATGAACCTGGAGATTGTTAAGTTTATATGCAAACCCTGTTTGTATATGTTTAAAATTATCCACATTTTTAAGGGGAAAAAATGAAGAAAACAGGTACATCAGCTGTTTAGTAGTGAGGTTTTAATAAAGTCTCCAGACAGGCAATCCCAATGTTATACCAAAACTTCCAGAGGATAGAAAAGAGAAACTATTGCCCAACTCAGGCTGTAAGACTAGAAAACGTTGACGCTGGAACCAGCAAGGAGTGTATGAGAAAGAGGAACTTCAAGTCGATCTTGCTCATGAGCAGAAGATGTGAAAGTTCTAAACAAAATTTTGGCAAGCTGAACGCCCCAGCATCTACAAAAGATGATCCACCATAACGAAGTTACATTTATCCTAGGAGGGCAAAACTGGCTTCACATTCAGATAGATAGATAGGTAGACAGACAGACAGATTAGAGCCATGCTAGCTCTAGGTGCTAACTGAACGTGTATGTTTAATTTTTGAAAACTCATTAAGATACACACTTGTGAATTTTGTCCTTGTGTGATTATAAGCTTCATTTAAGATTTTGAAAAAAGCACCTACAAATAACACTGAATTAACAGAATAGACAAATGGACTCTTGATCATTTCAATAGAGACAAAAAACTAAAATTCAATATCTATTCATGATTTTTAAAACAAACTTATTAAACTGGAAATATAAGGAAAACTCCTTAATCTTATAAAGAGAAAGAAGAAAGGAAGGAAGGAAGGAAGGAAAGAGGGAGAGAAAGAAAGAAAGAGAAAGGAAAGAAAAAGAAGAAAAAAGAAAAGAGAGAAAGGAAGAAAGAAGAAAAGAAGAAACAAGAAAAAGAGGGAAGGAATGGACAGAGGGAGGAAGGAATGGAGGAACGAAGAGAGGAAGTGAAGGAGGTTGAAAACAGTGAAACACAGCAAACACCTTTAATTATGGAAATGTTGGCAGCATTCTGTTTAATATTAGGGACAACCGAAAGGGGTCGAATTTGGTCATGTCTGTTCAACCTTGTAGTGGATGCCCTAGCCAACCAGTACCGGTTTAAGAAACCTGTAAATTGATTATTGGGCTTCTGTAACTCACAGATTCATGAAAAACTGCAGAACATCTATAGACAAATGATTAGGTATCACAGAGTTTAGCAGGGTGGCTGGCTTTAGGGTCAGTATAGTTTTTAGAAAGTCAAATGGATTTCTCTAAGTTAGATACAATTAGAAAATGTCATTTTAAGTGGATAGCAAGCACAAGAGCAACAACACTCTAGCGCATCTTGGGATAAACGCAAGAAAAGATGTACAAGATCTGAATGTACAGAAAGACGCAATTAAATACTAAAGATGAAAACGTTAAGGAAGTCCCACATAAACGGAGAGACATGCCATGTTGGTGACTAGGAAGGCTGGGCGTCCTAAAGATAGTCAATACTCCGCTAACTTATCCACAGATTTAATGAAAATGCAACCTAAATCTGAGGCAAATGAGTTTTCAAGGAACAAGGCACGCTGATTCCGATATTTACACTGGAAGGGCGGCGAAAGGCGAAGGATAAGGAAGATATGTTCGAAGGTTATGAATAAGGTGTGGGGACTTGCCCTACCGTAGATCAAGATGCCTTTTCAAGAGGTAAAAATGGAGATGATGTAGTACTGGCACAGGAATAGACAAATTTATCTGTGGAACAGAAGAGGGAGCTCAGACACAGAGACACGCCAAGGTGGACCAAAATAGCTCCAAGCACTGCCAAATGTTCCCTGGGGGTGCAAAATTGCCCCGCCCCCTCCCATTGACAAACCCTGACATAGAAATATGGTTGAATCTTAAAAACACATGCCGAATTTCGTAAAAGTCAGTTACAGGATACCAAGGACATGAGTTAAATATGCATGCACGTATGATATTTCACACCCAAAGAGAGCAAAGTCTGGGAAACAAGGTTTAGGGAGCACAAAGTTTCACTTCACTTCACTTCACTTCACTTCACGAGTTACTGACTGCCTTAGTAAAGCCAGCACACGGAAAAGTGGGAGGAAGGCGAGAGGGGCGGGGCTTTGGTAGGTGCACTTCGATGGAACTCGAAGCTCATTGGTCACTGGTCACAGCCGTGGGAGGGGGAAGGCAGCGCTGGAAGCTCATTGGCCTTTGCGGGAAGGGCGGGAAAGGGAGAGAGAGCTGGGTCTTCCCTCCCGCCTTCTGTGCCTGCTGTTGGATTTCGACTTGCGGGAGGCTGAGGTAACCACAGGCTGGCATCAGGAATAGGACCCTCGTTCTCCACACATCTTCTTTCCTCCCTCCCTCCTGCTCGGGATGACCAACTCCTTCTCCTCTCCTCCAACCTCAGTGGAGTACCTCCTGATGTTCCACTCCGCCCCGTCCCCTCTCCACCCCCACCCCCACCCCCACCCCCCAAGCAACAACTACCGAATGGCTGTGGGAGGAAAACCCTTGCCTCAGCACCTGAACCCTGGCCTCTGGAACCTGAGGCAGGACTCATGCCCCTGCCTTTGATCCTTTGAATCTGATGTGGTAGTGGCAGTGAATGACTGGGTGGCCTGAGATGAGGTGGTGCACCCCAGGTGTGAGGGACGGGGAAAGTGTACCCAAGCCCAACCGCTGAAGTGTGAAGAGGAGCATGGAAGATTGTTGGGAGGCTGAGCAGGGAGTACATGGGTTTGCATGAGAGCACAGAGGGTTCTGTTGGTGGAAGAAAACAATTACTGCAGTGAGGAGTTGGCTGTTGACTAGATCAGGGTCTGGCATTCGATAGGGGGCTCAGCAAGGATCTAGTCAATGAATAATCGAAGGGATGAATAAAAATACTTATTGAAAGAGGGGCTTGGGGTCCAGCAGCATAATGAAATTTCGTGGGGTACAAAGGGGGTGTCAGATTAAAGTGGTGGGGGGCTGAGAGAAGAATTAAGATTACAGTGGGGTGCAGGAAGAAAATCAGGATGGGGCGTGAGAGGAAAGTTGAATGTAGGACATACTAATAATAGAATTGAATGGGGGGAGCTAGAATCATGAGTAGGGAGTGAATGAATGCAGGAGGTTAGGAAGGTAAATGTGGAAGTACATGACAGGAAAAATCACGAGGAATGGCAGAGTACAGGATGATACACGAGAAGGGGAAGGCAGTAATGGAAGAAAGGGGGCACACGAGTGCATGCGTATGCCTGAAAAGGGGGTCTATGTAGAGGGAAGGGAAGCAAGGAGAATAGTGATTAGATTGAAAGTTTACAGGAGCCATGCCAAGAGTTCCTTAGAATGAGGCTATGCGTGAGTGGGGCTTCCTGGGAAGGAGGCTGCATGAGTGAGAAGGGTGGGTGCGATCTGATTTCAGCGATGAGCTGGGTGAAGAAGAATCCAGGCACCTCAGGTGGGGTTTTCAAAGGGCAGAGGAAGTACGTTCAGGGTAGGGGATCATATGGTCATCCTGACCTCCACTCCTGGCCCTAGAACGATGGATCCCAATGAAATGCCTGCTGTGCCCTGCTGCCCCTCCGATTCCCCCACTGGGCTTGAGACTGGAGCCCCGTGGGGGATTGAACTTGGCGCCAAAAGAGCTGTAAGTCACTGTGCCCGCTGCTACAACCACGGCTTCACTGACCAAGTCAAGGACCAGGATCACTTCTGCCTCTTCCAGGCCTGCAAGTGTCACAAGTGTGCCTTCTTCTCGTGAGTATGGTGTTTGACAAATGTGGGGTGGGGGGGCGGGCCTCCCCAAAATGTGACTGACTATAGACCTGCTATCCCCCACTTTAGGGAACACCACAGTGTCTTGCCTGCTGAGAGTGCCTTGAAGAGGGAGCAGGGGGCAAACCTAAAGAGGCACCTGGCTCAAGGACAGACAAGGAGTGAGGCCTCCCCTCCCAAAGCTCACAGCCATGTCAAGAAGTCGACCATGCAAGCAGGAGCCCTCAGTGAGTGTCTCTGGCCAGGGAGGGTGTCTGGGTTTGGGGATAGGGAGCACTGAGCTGTTCTGTCACCAGTCCTCCTACCCAATTTTGATGTGACCTTGGCAAATCACCCCTCGGGCCTTTAGCTGCCCCACCTATCCAACTTCATCAATATTATCTACCAAGTGTTGGTGGGAAGGAGAGCTCTTGGGGGGTCAAAATGGTCCACGGTGAGATGAGACCTCAGACTGGGGGTGAGGAAGAGTGGGGTGAGCTCAGAGGGAAAGGCTCACCCAAAGTGTCCCCAGCTTTCCATAGCTGGGAAGGAGAACATCATGTCCCAGCTTGAGGCCCACCCAAACCTGCCCAACCCCTAGGGAGATAAGGAGAGTCTGGGGCCTGTGGGGGAAGTTCCCATCTCACCCACTGCCCAGACTCTTCTCTGTGTCCTGAAGACATGAGTTCCCTCCCTAACCCTAATGCAGCTTGCCACAGGACCTTGAGGAAATAATACTTGTCCTCTTGGAGTCTCCATTTCACCAGCTGGAAAATAAATAGTAGGAACTGGCTGGTCTTCAAGGTCTTCTCAGCTCTGACATTTTGGGCTCCTATCCTCATCCCAGTACATACCCATACACATCTCCTCTCCATGGCCGGCATGGTGCCTGACTCCACCTTGTGCTCTCTGCCTCTGCAGGCAAGCGCCCAAGGAGCTCTGCTGACCGGTCCTACCCCAAAATCTTTGTCTCCGTCCTGGACTCCAGCAGCCTTGAAGACGCAACTAACAATTTCTCTTTCCAGGAAGACCCACAGGGCTCCTGCCCTGCCCAGGATGTGAGTAAAGTGAGAAGGCCCATGGAGCTAGATGTATATTGTGTGACCAGGTGCCCAACCTTTGTGCTTGATGCCATGGGAGATAGAAGGAAGGAGTGGAGGAGGTGGCTGATGAGGAGGAGAAGGAATGGGGTGGTGGGGGGAGAGGAGCAGGACAAGAAGTGGCAGGGGGAGGAGGGGTTCAGGGAGGAGGAGTGGAGAAGGTATCATCTCAGACTAGCGGGCAAGGGCAGGGCTCTCCCAGCCTTGCCATCTCCTATTTGTGAGACTTTGCGCAAGTGACATTCCGTTTCCAAGCCTCCATTTCCAGTGTACTAGCAGTGTACCGATAGGGACAATATCCCACACCCGACATAGCACTGGCAAGAGGACTAGGTCCAGGAGTGCCACATAGCAGGACTTCAACTGATGGAGGCTGTTATTCCAAGGGGAAACAGATTGATGGGAGAGAAGGTCCTGTTGAAGGGGGTGGGCAGGACGGTGAGTGCCACAGGGCCCAGAGGGAGAGTCCAGAGGTCATTAGAGAAAGCTTCCAGGCCATTAGATGAGCCAAGCTGGTCCTTCAAGTTCCATGGGGATTGGGGAATATGGGGGTGAGAAGCAGTCCCTGGGCAGGGACAGTGATCCCATTTCTCCAGGTGCCTTGCAGATTAGACCACAGACACCTGGGATTTTCCATACCTGTCACTGTTGGCCTGGGAGTTTTGAAAATCCTGGCAGGAATTAGTGTCTCAGGAGAGATGCTGAGGAAGGACATAGAAAGGAAAATAGGCTAAACAGGGAAAGGACTTGTGCAAGCCACAACGACCAATGGCCAACAGGCATTCAGACTCCCACATCCAGATAGTGCAAGATCCTGGCCCTGTTTCTCTACTGGTATTATGTATCTGTCAGAGGGTTTAATCCCATGGCCCCTCTTTTCCTTGTCTCTAGAGACTCAGCTCTGGTCCTCCAGCCCTGTGCCGCCCTTGGCCCTGTCCTACTGTAGCCGCAGATCCTGGGAAAATAGCGGGGTCCAGAACCCTGGCAGGGGCCAGGCTTAGTGAATGGGAAGGGATGAAGGCCCCCGGGGGGTGGAGGGGACCTTCAATGGAACTGGGGACTGAAGGGCCACTGGCCCCCATGAGGTGGGGAGGTATGGGTTTTCAGGTCCCATTCTCTCACACCCTTTCCATTGCAGGCTCCTGAATCTTCTGACCAGGACTCGGATTCTGCCTCAGAGTGGCAGCGGAAACTGGAAGCGGCTGAGGCTCTGCTGATTCTGAGAGACTCTCCCCAGGCATCTTCTGGCTCCAGCTCCGTGCTCCATCCCTGCGTGGCGACAGGTAGCCTTGTCCTTGAAAGGAGAACACGGGGTGGTGGGGATGGTTGGGAAAGGGGAGGGCGTTGTGGTAAGCAGGGTCTAACTGGGAGGCCGGGGTTGGTGGGTTGAACCTCCTAGGGCTCAGGTACGCAAGCTCCTTGGTCTGATGCCAGAGATGGCAGTCGCTGGTTGCTCAGTGAATCATCAGTTTACCCAGCTCTGTGCTCAACAAGCAAATGCCCAGGGCCCTAGCGTCAAGAAACAAGGTTACTGAGGTCCTGCTGGTGGCAGGGACTTGCCCTGGGGCATGCAGCCTATCAAGTGGAACACCCAGGTCTCCTCACTCCCAGCCCAGAGCTCTCTACCCACACCCCTGCAGTCTGCTGTGGTGGGCAGCATACACATAGGTGATAAGAGCCTGGGCTGGAGGGAGATCTGGTCTCTGATTCCTGTCTCCAGGGGGAGCCTGGATGCCTTCAGAGTTCCCTTGTGTTTTGTGGCTAAGTTTCAATGATGAGCCTGGAGAGGAAGGACCAGAGGGAGTCTGAGGAGCGGTAGAAGCCTGGGAAGGCTGAGAGGGAAGGCTGGGCATTCCCAGACCAAAATGCTGGGTGTGTTATGATGTGTGAGTATAGCAGCAACTTGTGTGAAGGAGGAACTTGGGGAGTAGAAGGGGATGAGGCTGGAGAGGCTGCCAATCACAGGGGTCCTGAATGCCAGGCTTAGGGGCTAGACCAGAAACTGTGGGTGGTGAGGAGCCAGGGAATGTGTGAGCTGGGGGGAGCATATTCAGAGATCCTGGGCTCCACAAAAAGAAATGTGGTGGCTTTGATGGAGGGATTGGAGGAGGCAAAACCTGAGATGAGCAAATCAGCTGGAAGTGTGCTGTGCTGTAGTCTGTAGTCCAGGTGACAAGGCCTAGATTGGGTGGAACAAAAGAGTGGGGAGAGCCTGGAGTGGAAATGGATGTGACCTGGTTCTGATGCCTTCCGTTCTCTCTGCAGATCCTGCTGAAAAGAGAGGACCCCAGCCTCCTAACCCCTCTCTGCGACCCAGGCCAGCTAGCTCCATTTCTCTGCCTATTGGGCATCTGGGGTGCATCTCCCTCTTGAACTAGAAGCCCAGAAGAGGAGGCCTCACTAGAGTGCTGCCTATTTATGCATTTGCAGAATGTTTCATATGGAATATACTTAACATGTTTTTTTTTTTTTTAGCCTCCTCATCCTTTTATAAGTTTTTCAGACCCTTTTAATTATGTGGGGTATTTCCTTGGCTGAGGGTGGATATTCTTGTACTTCCATTCCTTATTGCCTCAGATTTTGGGGCCTTCTTATGCCTCTTATAAAAACAGGGCTGTGAGATCTAAGCTGAACAGTCTATAAATAGGGTCTGTGGGAGATCAGGTGTTCATATGCCCGAGTTTTCTTTTGACTTGTGATTGCAAACATAGCCATGCACCCACATATGCGTCCAAGCCTGTCAAAATCTAAGGGTATTTTCATTTCGTGTCTACCTTTATGTGTGTGAACAAGTAATAAACCCTTGTTGTTGTAAGGCAGTGAGATAGAGGCATTGTTTGTGGTCACAGTGTAAAGTAGACCGTTCTGACTCTAACAGACCTGTTCCATTTACTTTCCAAAGTGAGAATCACCTTACTCAATAACTGGGATTTCTTAACAAGACTAGACCAGAAAATGGTAGATATAAAAAATGGTAAGGGTTTTACTCATTGAGCAAGTAAGTTCCTACCTTCTGCATGGCACAGACTTGTTTCCAGGTGTCCAGAGGGTCCCAAGTTGAGTTGTCTGCAGGGTCAAGCAGGTCTTATAAATGAGTGGGGCTGTCCAGACAGGCTCTGGACAGCTGGCAGTGCATGGTCTACCTAAGGTCCAGCTGCCACCTGGCTCCAGCCAATTGCTGCCATGCAGGAATGTGGACTCTGCACTGCCGCAGCTCCTGATTTTTCGAGAGAAAGTGGAATTCTAGATATCTATGTAGAATATCTCCATTTTAAAATGTCGGCTCTGGTTTCTTCTTTAAGACCTGCACGTGGGCCAAAGAAAACTTCCGTTCAGGCCACCATGGCCAAGTGAATGCCGGTTGGAATCTAGTCCAATGTGTACTTTATAGTGGGGGACACTGATGCCAATCATGGCCAAAATAATCAAAGAGGGGAGGTGAATTAGACCCAGATCCTGCTTTTGAAGGACTCATGAAATATGAGGAAGAATCATATTCATGCATTTATTTTGTGCCCCGTGTATGCTAAACACACACACAGCCTCCCAGCGGCTCTCTGAGCTAAGCATGATTACCACCCTCTTGCACAAGTGTTTTAGGGGAAATTTTTAGCCAAAGACAGGATGGGGGAATACTCCCTTCTCTGCCAGGCCCTAAATTAGCTAATAATTTACCTTCTAAACAATGATCTCTACCTCAACCATTGAGTGAAAGTTTCAAGTCTTGAAATGGCAGGCATCCAGTCAGAATAGTCTTTCAAAAGTAGTCTCTTTGTTTTGTATTCTAGGTAACAATATGTAGTTGTAGATCAGATCTTTTTTTTTTAAAAAGATTTTATTTATTTATTTGACAGACAGAGATCACAAGTAGGCAGAGAGGCAGGCAGAGAGAGGGGGGAAGCAGGCTCCCCGCTGAGCAGAGAGACCGATGCGGGGCTCGATCTCAGGACCCTGAGATCATGACCTGAGCCAAAGGCAGAGGCTTTTACCCACTGAGCCACCTAGGTGCCCCTGTGGATCAGATCTTATCTGCCCTTGTTTCTCAGTCCTCTGCTGATGTTCCAAAGAATGGTAAAACTGGAGACCCCTACCCGAAGACAGAAAGCTTCACTGGATATGCCCTGTTTCCTATCATGTATTCCCCTTCCTTCCTAGCCTCCTTCGTTTTTACCCAAGAGGATTGGTGGTGAATATATCTGATGACAACTTGTGCTTTCTTGTTTCAGGCCTTGAGAAGTCAGGCTTATTATCGTCATTATCTAATGTCATATAACCATGCATTCAGCACACAGGTCAAGACTGATGACCATGTCATGTTTTCGTCCCTTCTCTCATTTGCTACTTAAATCAGTGATCCGGAAACCCCTTCTCTCCTGGATAGTAGATAAACAAGCCCACATATTCACAGAGGAAGGAAGCATTGTTGCCTAGAAAAGGACCAAACCCCTGCTGTGCAATTGTGCCCTCTGTGTTGGTATAAGAGAGTGTTTCTGGAATTATAGGATGCAGTATGAGAAGAGGGAGGAAAAGAGAAATGAAGTGATGGAGACTGGGAGAAGGAGTGAACCCTTTTGCCCTGGACCCTTTCATTTTTCTGAGTCCCACCTGCCCTTCTATGCAGAACCTTTTGGACATGATGTTGATGCATCAGCCCCCACCTCCCCACACAAATGCTCACACTCAAGTGCACGTGTGTACGTACACTGCTCTATAACTTTTCATTCATTTATTCATTCATTAATGATTATATTTATTTGACAGCGAGAGAGAGCATGTGGAAGAGCAGCAGGCAGAGAGTGAGGGCAAGGGAGAGGGAGAAGCCAGGTCCCATCGAGCAAGGAGCCCCACATCGGGCTTCGTGCCGGGACCTGAGGCTCAATCCCAGGACCCTGGGATCTTGACCTGATCCAAAGGCAGAAGTTAACTGACTGTGCCACCTGGGCACCCTGTTCTATACCTTTTTAAAAAGTCTTTTCATGGGGCGCCTGGGTGGCTCAGTTGTTAAGTGTCCTTCCTTGCCTCCCTCATTTTTACCCAAGACGATTTTTACCCAAGAGGATTGGTGGTGAATACATCTGATTTGGACAGAAGTCTCATGAGATTTGGATCGAAATCTCCTGAATTTTGTCTGAGATCTCACAATATTTGGACAAAAGTCTTATGAGATTTGGATGGAAATCTCATGAGATGTGCCTGACATCTTACACATTTTGGACTGAGATCTCATGCTATTTGGACAAAGATTTCATGAGATTTATGAAGAAACCACACAAGATGTGCTTGAGGTATCATGAGATTTGGACTGAGATCTCATGAGATTTGGACAGAGAACTCCTGAGGTTTGGATTAATATATCACTAGATTTGGGAAGAAATCATTGGGGAGCCTGGGTGGCTCTGTGGGTTAGGGCCTCTGCCTTTGGCTCGGGTCATGGTCTCAGGGTCCTGGGATCGAGCCCTGCGTCGGGCTCTCTGCTCGGTGGGGAGCCTGCTTCCCTTCCTCTCTCTCTGCCTGCCTCTCTGCCTGCTTGTGATCTCTGTCTGTCAAATAAATGAATAAAATCTTAAAAAAAAAAGAAATCACGTGAGATGTGCCTGAGATATCATGATATTTGGACAGAGCTCTCACAAGATTTGGACTAAGATTTCACCAGATTTGGACGAAGATCTCACAAGATTTGGACTAAGATCTCAAAAGATTTGACAGAGATCTCATGAGAGTTAGACTAAGATCTCATAACATTTGGATGGAGTTCTCATGAGAGTTTCACTAAGATCTCATGATAATCGTACTGAGTTCTCCCGAGATTTGGACAGAAATCTCATGAGATTTGGACTAAGATCTCATGAGATTTGGGTAGAAATCATGCAAGATGTGTCTGCAATATCACAAGATTTGGACTGAGATCTGGCAAGATTTTCATGAGATCTCACAAGGTTTGGATGAATTCTCACGAAATTTGGACAGAGATTGCTGAGAATTTGAGGAGATCACATGAGATTTGGCCCGAGTTCACACTAGATTTGGACAGTGCTCTCACGAGATTTGGGTAGAAATCACATGAGATGAGCCTGAGATCTCACAAGATTTGGACAGAAGTCTCATGACATTTGGATCAAAATGTCCGGAGTTGTGCCTGAAATCCCACAAGAGTTGGGCTGAGATCTCAAGAGATTTGGGCTAAGATCTCACAAGATTTGGACAGAGATTTCAGGAGATTTGAACTAAGAATTCAGGAGATTTGGGTCATATCTCATATCTGAGATATGCCTGAGATCCTATGAGATTTGACTGAGAACTCATGTGATAAGGACTGAGATTTCATTAGATTTGAACTGAGGTCTCATGAGATTTGGGTAGAAATCTTGTGAGGTGTGCCTGAGATCTCACGAGATTTTGACACCTTTAAAAATTTTTTTTATTTATTAATTTGAGATAGAACAAGAGTGAGAGAGCACAGCATGGGGAGCAGCAGGCAGAGGGAGGACAGACTCCCCGCTGAGCAGGGAACCTGATGTAGGGCTTGATGTCAGGACTCTGGGATTCTGACCTGAGCTGAAGGCAGATGCTTAACTGACTGAGCCACTCAGGTGCCCCTTGACAGAATTCTTATGAGGTTTGTATCGAAATCTTGTGAGAAGCGCCTGAGGTCTCATATGATTTGGATTGAAATCTCATGAAATTTCAACTGAGATCTCATGAGATTTGGACAGAGTTTTCATGAGATTTGGACCAAGATCACAAGAAAATTGTACTGAGATCTCACGATATTTGTGCAGAAATCTCATGAGATTTGGGGTAAGATCTCATGAGATTTAGGTAGAAATCATACAAGAAGTACCTCAGATATCATGAGATTTGGACTAAGATCTGGTGAGATTTGGATGAGATCTCACAAGATTTGGTGAGAAATCTCATGAGATGGGTCTGAGATCTCACGAGATTTGGACTGAGATCTTACGATATTTGGAATGAGTTCTCACAAGATTTGGATGGAGATTTCACAAGATTTGTATAGAGATCTCATGAGATTTGGACTAAAATTTCATGAGATTTGGGTAGAAATCACACCAGATATGCCTGAGAAATCATGAGATTTGGATTGAGGTCTGGAGAGAGCTGGATGAGATTTCATGAGATTTGGACGAGTTCTCTCAAGATTTGGACAGAGATTGGCAAGATTTGGATGACATCTCAAGAGATTTGGTGAGAAATCTCATGAGATGTGCCTGAGATCTCACGAGATTTGGGCTGAGATCTCACGATATTTGGAGTGAGTTCTCATGAGATTTGGACAGAGATCTCACAAGATTTGTATAGAGATCTCATGAAATTTGGACTGAAATCTCACAAGATTTGGATGGAGAATTCATGAGATTTGGGTAGAAATTTCATGAGATATGCCCGAGAAATCTCAGGAGATTTGGATGGAAATCTTGTGAGTTGTGCTGGAGCTCTCACGAGATTTGGACTGAGATCTCACAAGGTTTGGTACTTACCTACCTGAGGGGCACAAAGCAGGCTCTGCTAGGGAGTGCCAGTTCCATCCAAGGTCTTGAGAGTTTGGGCCAGATACCTTATGAGTTTTGACCCTAGATTTGATGGCTGGCCTGAGGTCTCGTGGGACTTGAATGACATTTCATGAGATTTGGACTGAGATTACGTGAGATCTGCCCCAAGATCACATGTGATCTGGCAAAGCCAGGAGCTGTCTTCTTCCTGCAGTTGGCGAATCTCACACAGTCTGTCCTGAAAGGTGGAATGCCTGGGATGGTACCCAGGGAGTCTTCCCGTGTATTCAGATGAGCCTGCTTTCAGGCTCCTTGAGTCTTCCTGTAAGGAAAACCCTCCCATGGGGCGCCTGGGTGGCTCAGTGGGTTACGCTTCTGCCTTTGGCTTGGGTTGTGATCTCAGGGTCCTGGGATCAAGCCCCATATGGGGCTCCCTTCTCAGTGGAGAGTCTGCTTCCCCTTCTCTGCCTGCCTCTCTGCCTACTTGTGATCTCTGTCTGTCAAAAAAAACAAAAAAAAAAAAAACCAAACCAAAACAACAACAACAAAAAAAACCCTCCCATGTCTCACCGTTCCTAAGCTAATGTCAGTAAGTTTTCTCAAACTCATTGGATCCTATTTCAGTGCTCCGTTTGGACCCCAACTTCAGAATGACATCTGTGGGCTTTGTGGAATGCTGGAGGTCCCCAGTTCCTCTGGATGGGAATGTCCATGTGCTAGCAATTATGTTGCTCAGGCATCTTCTCCCATTCTTTATGGTGTCTTTTGGTTTTGTCAACCATTTCCTTTGCTGTGCAAAAGCTTTTCATCTTGATGAAGTCCTAATTGTTCATTTTGGGTTTTTTTTCCCTTGCCTTTGGATACATGTTTAGCAAGAATTTGTCAAACGGATTGCTGCCTGTGTTCTCCCTTAGGATTGTGGAAAGATGTTCAACATCACTCAGATCAGGGAAATACAAATTGAAACCACAATGAGATACCACTGCACACTAATCAGAATGGCTAAAATGAACAACTATGTAAACAACAGATGTTGGTGAGGATGTGGAGAAAAGGGAGCCATCTTGCAGTCTTGGTAAGAATGAAAATTGGTGTGGCCCACTGGAAAATTGGACGGCAGTTCCTCAAAACATCACCAACAGAGCTACCTAGGACCCATTGATGGCATGCCTAGGTGTTTATCCAAAGGATGCATGCATACTGATTTGAAAGGGAGCATGCACCCCAATGTTTATGGCAGCAATGTATAAATCCCCAAACCAATTCCCTATTCCCAATTTTATTGTAGATTTTTTGGCCTTTCTTGCACCATTTCCATCCCTTTGCTGATTTTTTTTAAAATTTAGAGTTGGTTTACCTATGGGGGCCTGGGAGATTTTAACCACATAGCCAGTACCCAAGGATTGGTTGTGAGTTCTCACTTCAGTCCTGTGGTATGTGAGAGCATCCATGTCTGATATCCCAAAGGAAAGGTGGCCATGCTCTCCTTAAGCTTGAGATGGCCTCCTTCTGAAGAACCAAACTGTCACCAATAAGCTGTGTGCCAAAGGGCCTAGTGAGCTCAAGAAGTGCCCTTTCAAAACATATTGGATCATGGCCTGCATCCGAAACCTTGAGCATCAGCTGAACGTCCCAACCTACTATACCTGAATCACTGCAGCCTCTATCCATTCATGGAGAGGGGCAATTGAAAGAAGCTAACACCAGATTTCCCTCTTTTCTTTTTTTTATTAACATACAATGTATTTTAAAAGGAAAAAAAACATATAATATATCATTTGTTTCAGGGGTACAGTTCTGTTATTTATCAGTCTTACACAATTAACAGCACTTCCCATAGCACATACCCTCCCCCATGTCCATAACCCACCCACCCCACCCATTCCACTCCCTCCCCTCCAGCAACCCTGAGTTTGTTTCCTGAGATTGAGAGACACTTATGGTTTGTCTCCTTCTCTGGTTTCATTTTGTTTCATTTTGACCTTCCTTCCCCTGTAATCCTCTGTCTTGTTTCTCAAATTCCCCATATCAGTGAGATCATATGATCATTATCTTTCTCTGATTGACTTATTTTGCTTAGCACAATACCTTCTAGTTCCACATCATTGCAAATGGCAAGATTTCTTTTTTTATAGCTGCATAATATTCCATTGTATTTATATAGCACATCTTCTTTATCCATTCATGTGTTGATGGACAACTAGGCTCTTTACATAGTTTGGCTATTGTAGACATTGCTGCTATAAACATTCGGGTGCACGTGCACCTTTGGATCACTACATTTGTATCTTTAGGGTAAATACCCAGTAGTACAATTGCTGGGTGATAGGGTAGCTCTATTTTCAACTTTTTGAGGAATATTGTTTTCCAGAGTGGCTGCACCAGCTTGCATTCCCAACAGTGTAGGAGGGTTCACCTTTCTCTGAATCCTTGCCAACACTTGTCATTTCCTGCTTGGTTAATTTTAGCCATTCTAACTGGTGTGAGGTGGGATCTTACCATGGTTTTGATTTGTATTTCCCTGATGCCTAGTGATGTTGAACACTTTTTCCTGTGTCTGTTGGCCATTTGTATGCCTTCTTTGCAGAAATGACTGTTCATGTCTTCTGCCCATTTCTTGATTGGATTATTTGTTCTTTGGCTGTTGAGTTTGATAAGTTCTTTCTAGATTTTGGATACTAGCACTTTATCTAGTAAGTCATTTGCAAATATCTTCTCCCATTCTGTCAGTTGTCTTTTGGTTTTGTTGACTGTTCCCTTTGCTGTGCAACAGCTTTTTATCTTGAAGTCCCAATAGCTCATTTTTGCCCTTACTTTCGTTGCCTCTTGTGATGTTTCTAGGAAGAAGTTGCTGTGGCTGAGGTCAAAGACGTTGCTGCCTGTGTTCCCCTCAAGGATTTTTATGGGTTCCTATCTCACATTGAGGTCTTTCATCCATTTGAGTCTATTTTTGTGTGTGATGTAAGGAGATGGTCCAGCTTCATTCTTCTGCATGTGGCTGTCCAATTTTCCCAACACCATTTGTTGAAGAGACTGTCTCTTTTCCATTGAACATTCTTTCCTGATTTGTTGAAGATTAGTAGACCATAGAGTTGAGGGTCCATTTCTGGGCTCTCTATTCTGTTCTATTGATCTGTGGGTCTGTTTTCATGCCCATACCATACTGTCTTGATGATTATAACTTTGTAATAGAGCTTGAAGTCTGGAATTGTGATGCCACCAACTTTGGCTTTCTTTTTCAACATTCCTGTCACTATTTGAGGTCTTTTCTGGTTCCATATAAATTTTAGGATTATTCGTAGTATTTCTTTGAAAAAAAAATTTGATGGTATTTTGACAGGGATTATATTGAATGTGTAGATTGCTCTAGGTAGCATAGACATTTTCGCAATATTTATTCTTCCAATCCATGAGCATGGAACGTTTTTCCGTTTCTGTCTTCCTCAATTTCTTTCACGAGTACTTTATAGTTTTTTGAGTAAATATTTGTTGCCTCTTTGGTTAGATTTTTCCCTAGGTATCTTATGGTTTTGGGTGCAATTGTAAATGGGATTGACTCCTTAATTTATCTTTCTTCTGTCCTGTTGGTGTGTAGAAATGCAAATGATTTCTGTGAATTGATTTTGTATCCTGATACTTCACTGAATTCCTGTATGAGTTCTAGCAGTTTTGGAGTGGAATCTTTTTGGTTTTCCACATAAAGTATCATATCATCTGCAAAGAATGAGAGTTTGACTCGTTCTTTGCTGATTTGGATGGCTTTTGTTTCTTTTTGTTGTCTGATTGCCGAGGCTAGGACTTCTAGTACTATGTTGAATAGCAGTGGTGATAATGGACATCCTTGCTGTGTTCCTGACCTTAGGGGAAAAACTCTCAGATTTTCCCCATTCAGAATGATATTTGCTGTGGGTTTGTCATAGGTAGCTTTGATCATATTGAGGTATGTACCCTCTAACCCTACACTTTGAGGTGTTTTGATCAAGAAAGATACAGTACCTTGTCAAATGCTTGTTCAGCATCTATTGAGAGTATCATATGGTTCTTGTTCTTTCTTTTATTAATGTACTGTATCACATTGATTGATTTGCAGATGCTGAACCAACCTTGCAGTTCAGGAATGACTCCCACTTGGTCATGGTGAATAATCCTTTTAGTGTACTGTTGGTTCCTATTGGCTAGTATTTTGGTGAGAATTTTTGCATCCATGTTCATCAGAGTTATTGGTCTGTAATTCTCCCTTTTGATTGTGTCTTTGTCTGGTTTTGGGACCAAAGTAATGCTGGCCTCGTAAAATGAGTTTGGAAGTTTTTCTTCCATTTTTATTTTTTTGGAACATTTTCAGGAGAATAGGTATCAATTCCACTTTAAATGTTTGGTAGAATTCCCCTGGGAAGCCGTCTGGACTTCAGCTCTTGTTTGTTGGGAGAATTTTGATTACTGCTTCACTCTCCTTACTGGTTATTCATCTGTTCAGATTTTCTGTTTCTTCCTGGTTCAGTTTTGGTAGTTTATACATCTCTGGGAATGCATCCACTTCTTTCAGATTGTCAAATTCGCTGGCATATAGTTGTTTTTTTTTTTAAAGATTTTATTTATTTGTCAGAGAGAGAGAGGGAGAGAGAGCGAGCGAGCACAGGCAGACAGAGTGGCAGGCAGAGGCAGAGGGAGAAGCAGGCTCCCCTCCGAGCTAGGAGCCCGATGTGGGACTCAATCCCAGGCCACTGGGATCATGACCCAAGCCGACGGCAGTCGCCCAACCAACTGAGCCAACCAGGTGTCCCGGCATATAGTTGTTCTTAATATGCTCTTGTAATTGCTTGTATTTCTTTGGTGTTGGTTGTGATCTCTCCTCTTTCATTCATAATTTTATTAATTTGGGTCCTTTC
The DNA here is from genome assembly GCF_963455335.1 of Martes martes. NCBI lineage: Eukaryota > Metazoa > Chordata > Mammalia > Carnivora > Mustelidae > Martes > Martes martes. Next base: position 57,173,079 of record NC_137897.1, read on the forward strand.
TCTTTTCTTTTTGATAAGTCTGGCCAGGGGTTTATCAATCTTATTAATTCTTTCAAAGAAGAGGTTCCTGGTTTTGTTATCTGTTCTACTGTTCTTTTGGTTTCTATTTCATTGATTTCTGCTCTGATCTTTATGATTTCTCTTCTCCTGCTGGGTTTAGGCTTTATTTGCTGTTCTTTCTTCAGCTCTTTTGGATGTAGAGTTAGGTTCTTGTTTCTTGAGAAAGGCTTCTATTGCTGTATACTTTCCTCTTAGGGCCTCCTTTGCTGCATCCCAAAGACTTTGAACAGTTGTGTTTTTATTTTCATTTGTTTCCATGAAATTTTTCAATTCTTCTTTAATTTCCTGGTTGACCCATTCATTCTTTAGTAGGATGCTCTTTAGCCTCCATGTTTTTGAGTTCTTTCCAACTTTCCTCTTGTGGTTGAGTTCTAGTTTCAAAGCATTTTGGTCTGAAAATATGCAGGGAATGATCCCAATCTTTTGGTATCAGTTGATACCTGATTTGTGACCCAGGATATGATCTATTCTGGAGAATGTTCCTTGTTCACTAGAGAAGAATGTGTATTCTGTTATTTTAGGATGGAATGTTCTGAATGTACCTGTGATGTTCATCTCATCCAGTGTGTCCTTTAAAGCTTTTATTTCCTTGTTGCTCTTTTGCTTAGATGATCTGTCCATTTCAGTGATGGGAGTGTTAATGTCCCTTCTACTATTGTATTATTGTCGATGTGTTTCTTTGATTTTGTTATTAATTGGTTTATATAATTGGCTGCTCCCATGTTAGAGGCATAGATATTTAAAATTGTTAGATCTTCTTGTTGGATAAACCCTTTAAGTATTATATAGTGTCCTTCCTCATCTCTTATTATAGTCTTTGGCTTAAAATCTAATTTGTCTGATATAAGAGTTGTCACTCCAGCTTTCTTTTGATGTCCATTAGCATGGTAAATTGTTTTTCACCCCCTCACTTTAAATCCGGATGTGTCTTTGGGTCTAAAATGACTCTCTTGCAGACATCATATTGATGGGTCTTTTTTTTTTTTTTGTCCATTCTGATGCCCTGTGTCTTTTGATTGGGGCATTTAATCCCTTTACATTTAGGGTAACTATTGGAAGATACGAATTTAGTGCCATTTGTATTGCCTATATGGTGACTGCTACTGTGTATTGTCTCTGTTCTTTTCTGGTCTGTTACTTTTAAGGTCTCCGTTTGCATAGAAGACCCCCTTTAATATTTCCTGTAGGGCTGGTTTGTTGTTTGCAAATTCTTTAGTTTTTGTTTGTCCTGGAAGCTTTTTTATCTCTCCTTCCATTTTAAATGGCAGCCTACCTGGATATAGTATTCTTGGCTGCATATTTTTCTCGTTTAATGCTCTGAATATATCATGTCAGTCCTTTCTGGCCTACCAGGTTTCTGTGGATAGATCTGCTGCCAATCTAATATTTCTACTGTTGTAGGTTACAGACCTCCTGTCCTGAACTGCTTTCAGTATTTTTCCTTTATTTCTGAGACTTGTAAGTTTTACTATTAGATGAGGAGGTGTTAATCTATTTTTATTGGTTTTGAGGGTATTTCTGTATGCCTCCTGGATTTTAATGTTTGCTTCCTTTCCAAAATTAGGGAAGTTCTCTGCTATAATTTGCTCCATATACCTTTTACCTCTCTCTCTCTTTCTTCTTCTGGGGTCCCAATTATTCTAATATTGTTTTGTCTTATAGTATCACTTATCTCTTGAATTCTCCCCTCGTGTCCAGGAGTTGTTTATCTATCTTTTTCTCAGCTTCTTTATTCTCCATCATTTGGTCTTCCATATTACTAATTCTCTCTTCTGCCTCATTTATCCTAGCAGTAAGAGCCTCTATTTTTTATTGCACCTCATTAATAGCTTTTTTAAAATTTCAACGTGGTTAGATTTTAGTTCTTTTATTTCTCCAGAAACAGATTTCTAGTATCTTTTATGTTTTATTCAAGCCCAGCTAGCATCTTCATAATTGTCATTCTGAACTCTAGTTTTGACTTCTTACTAATGTCCATATTGATTAAGTCCCTATTGGTCAGTACTGCCTCTTGTTATTTATTTATTTATTTATTTGAGTTGAAATTTTTCCACCTTGTCATTTTGTCCAGAGAAGAATAGATGAATGAGAGAACAAAATGCTAAAATGGTAACAATGACCCCAGAAAAATATACACTAACTAAATTAGAAAACACCCAAAACTGGGGGAAGAAAGGAAAAAAATATATACGATTAGTCTGGTGAATAGAATAGAGCCACACACTTGATTTTGGGTGTACTTTGGTCTGTTACAAGAAACTGCCTCCCAAAAGGTTTTAAAGAAATAAAAACTTTTATATATATATATATATATATATATATACACACACACACACACACACAATAAGGGTAAATATGATGAAGGAATGGAATATGACTGTTAAGATGAAAATTAAAAAAGATTTTAGAAGAGGGATTGATAAGATGAGAAGTTGGTTGAAGGAAAAGGGAAGGCATGTTAAGAGGGTCTCTGTGGCCCAAACTGTCCCATGGTCTCAAGGACTTGGCCAGATTCTGAGTGGAAGGCAGAAGGTATCACTCTGAGACATTGGATCTGGATGGCCCCCAGGGAGAACCTAGATTGGGAAACCATCCATCAAATGGATGGAAAGGAACTACTTGGGAAGCCAAGGTCTGTCACTTGAGATGAGAATGGGATAATGTTGAAAATGAAGTGACTGGCACAATTTCCTGCAAGCTGGCTGTCTCAAGACTAAGAGAGGGTGACAGTCTTGTGCAAAGGGAAACCTCCATGGACCACATCTGTGAGAAGAAGCCTGAATTCTTCGTTCAGAAAGAGAAGGAAAACTTCTGGCCCTTGCCCTTCCAACCAGGGGATGCAGGCAGTGGTAGTTCAGTTCTATCAGGCGGTTGCTCAGGCTAAGGCTCAAGGGTTTGGAACCAGGCTTTGGGGCAGTATCTGAAAGGGCTCTTTCTGGGATGACCAGGTCCTGAAGCAGGCTGTGCATGTCAAACCATATGCTCTTCAGAATGAAAATATCTTGGGCAGCCAGGGGTGGGAGGCAGGCTGGCTACCCATACCCGGGCTTACCCAGCTGGCTGAGAAGCCAGTGCTCTAGGACAGGAAGGTCATCTTTTCTGGAGTTATCAGATGCTGATTGTACTTGCTTGGCATAGGAACACAGTGGAAATGGTCTATCAATTTTTGCATGCTGTCTGCATGAGTTATAGTCCCATCACCCCTGAATGTGAATGAAGATCAAGTTTGAAATACAGCAAGAGAATGGGAATGGCAACCAGAAGGGACACGTCCTTCTTTTTAAGTGGGAATGGACTATATCTGAGAAGCAAAGGTCTCAATCCATTGTCTTTTATCACAGAAATGAGGCCACCTTCCTCCCAAATCCTGTGGCCCATTCTAGACACAATCATTCTATGCTGGGCACCTTTAAATGTCCTAGATCACCTGATGTCCGCATCCTTCTGAAACCCAATTTTGAGGGACCCTTTTGCTCTACCTACCCTACAGTCCCAAGAACTCAGCTGGATTCCGTTTCAAGCAGAGGGTATGATTCTAAGACACTGTCATCTATGGATGTTGGAAATAATGTTACTAGCCCAATCTAGCAAGCTGGCCATCTCAGGAATAAGAAACACCAGTGCACTTTGGCTGACGGAAACCCCCACTGGCTACACCTGGGAAATCTGTCAGCAAGAGGCCTGTGTTGTTCATTCACAGGAAGAGAGAGTGCTTTCAGCCTTGGCTCTTTCTCCTGCAATTCCCATCAATAGATTGAGGCAGCAGTGGCTCAGTGGTAGTAGGTGGGTGCTTGTGACTGATGCTCAAGTGTTTGGAACTGGGGTTTGGGGCAGTATTTTTGAAAGGGCTCTTTCTGTGTTGAGCAATTCACAGAGCATACTTCACATGCATGAACCTCTTGCTTTTCAGAATGCAGGCATCTAGGTCAGTTAAGGGTGTTCAGAAAGCTGGCTGCAGATCACCACCTTTACTGCAGCTGGTTAAGCAGCAAGCACTCAGAGACCACACAGCTGGTTTGGTTTGGTATGGTTTTCCAGGGTGGGGGAGATATCAGGCAATGAATCCCTTGCATAGCAGAACATTAGAGTGTGAACTCACCAGCAATCCCTGAGGGCTGGCTATGTGAGTCAGAGTCCCATTGCCATGGCATATAAACCAGGAACTTGTTAGAAACATAGCAAGGTGGTGGGAATGGCCACAGGAAGACCAAATTTCTACATTTCGAATAGCAATGGGATACATCTGGGAATGAGATGTCTAAATTTGTTTGTACTGCCCCAGAAATGCCAGCACCCTCCTAAAACCTCCTGCCCAGCCTATACATAAACATACTTTGCTGGGAACCTTCACATGCTCTAGGCCTCTAACCATCTAGAGTTCTAGAACCAATCGTTGAGGGGCCCAGTGGCCATATCTATCCCATAGTCCCAAGGACTCTGCCAGAACCCCTAGTTTAAATATAGGTGAAGTTGCTCTGAAACTGGCTCAGAATTTCTTGAAAGGTGAGTCTGGTTGTGAAAAAGAGAAAAGGGATGGAAAGGGCTATACAACATGCCACAGTTCTTCATGACAGGTGAAAATGGGATAATGTTCAGAACAGAGATACTAGCACACTCTCCTAATGACTTGGCTTTCTCAGGAATAAGAAATACATCTGGGCTCAAGCAAAGGGAAACTTCCACTGGCTACACCAGAGAGTTAGTCAGCAAGAGGCTTTCATTCTTCTTTCTAAAGTAGAGGGAAATCTTCTGGCCTTAGATATTTCTCCTGCCCTTCAAGTCAGTGAATAGAGACAGCAGCAGTTCAGGGGAAGCAGGCGAGTCCTCTCTGCTGATGCTCATGTGTTTGGAACTGGGCCTTCAGTCAATATTCATTGAATATGCTCTTTCTGCACTCACCAGCACCTGGAGAATGTTCTACCTGCCCTCGCCATCTGGTCTTCAGAACGGAGACATCTCCGTGAGTCAAAGAATAGGGCAAACTGACTATCCTTTAGAGTATTTACTCTATCCAGTGAAGCAGCAATCAATTAGAAGAAAGACCACCAAATTCCTTGGTGATATCAAGTACTGATTGCTCTCATTTAGGACAGGACCAGAATGGAAACTTGCCACCAACCACTGAATGGTGGTTGTGTGAGTGGCAGCTATGTATCCCATGAGTGTAAACCAAGGTCTAGTTGGAAATACAGCACGCTTAGGAGAATGGCTACCAGGAGGGCCAAAGTTTCCCCTTCCAATGGGAATGAATACATCTGGAAAGATGGTTCTCTTTGTTTCCCTTTGCTACAGAAATGTGACCAGTTGCTTCTCAAAACCTCTGGCCCAGCCTACACACAAACATCCTAGTTGGCATATTAAAATCCCCTATCCTTCCCGATGTCTCTATAGTTCCGAGACCAAATTGCAGGTGATCCTGTAGCCCAACTTAATGCATAGGCCCAAAGACTCAGCCAGTCTCCCAGTTGAAAAGAGAGACTATTGCTCTGAGACACACGATCTGAATGGCCTCAAGTTTGAACCTTGTATGGATGGAGGAACCAATGGATGGAAATGGATACAGAGGGCCAGAGTTCTTCCATAGGAATGAGAAGGTGGTAATGTTGAAAATGAAGTGACTAGCACAATTTCCCAGTGAGGTAAGCATATGAGGAATAAGAAACAACTGTCGGCTTGGGCAAAGAGAACCTCCATTCGCCACCCCTGGGAGCCCTGTCAGCAAGAGGCCTGAATTTTTCCTGCTGAAAGAGAGAGAAAGCTTCTGGCCTTGGCTCTTTTTCCTGTCCTTCCCATCAGCGAATACAGGTATTCACTGTGGCTTAGGGATAGCACAGGTGGTATGAGGGGTGCGAATCTCAAGTGTCTTTAGCTGGAACTTGTTCCAGTATTCCACACAAGGGCTCTTTCTGGGCAGGCCATGCCATGAAGTGTTCTGTGCATGGGTGTACTGTCTTCTCTTCATAATGAAGGCATGTTAATCAGCCAGGGGAGTGAGACAAGCTGGATATGAATCAGCAGGCTGAACTTGCCAACCAAGAACTAAGCAGTTGTATGTGTTTGTGTGTGTGTATGTGTGTGTGTCTGTGGGTGTATGTCTCTGTGCTCATTATAGGAGTAGTGTGTGGTGTGGTGTATGTGTGTGTGTGTAGATGGTGTTTGAGTGTGATGTGAGTCTGATAGGTGTTCTGGATTGTGTGTTTATGTGTAGTATATGTAGTTGTGTTGAATATGTGGGTGTAGCTCTGTTGTAGAGGTGTGGTGTATGTGTGCAGTTCTTGAGTGGTGTGTGTGTGGTGTGTGTTTCATGTGTTGTATGTGTGGTTTTTGTGTGATGAAGATGTGTTTTGTATGGTGTATGTTTGGTGTTTGTGTAGTTTATACAGGTGGGGGTATAAGTGGTATGTATGCATGATAGACCTGCAGTGTCTTTGTGGTGTACGTGTTGTGCATGGGTTATTTGTGTGCTATGCGCATAGTGTATGTGCAGTGTGGTTTTGGGTGGTATATGTGTGCTGAGTGTGGTGAAGCTGTGGTGTGTGCATGGTGTGTGTGTGTGTGTGGAACCTTTTTATGTGGTCTACATGTGGTATGTTTGTGGGAGATCCATGGTGTGTGTGGTTTATTGTGCATGGTGTGTATGTTGTGTATGTTGTGTATGTTTGGCATGCTTTTCTGTGGTATCAGTGTTGTGAGTTTCTGGTATATCTGTGGAATGTGTTGTTATGTGACCTGTGCACATGTAGTATATGCATGCAATTTGTGTTGCGTGTGTGGTGTGCATTACCCTGTGTAAAGTATTTATGCATATGTTAGCTTTTGTGTGGTTTCTGTGTGTGCATTTGGTGTATGTCTGGTGTGCGTGTGAGATCAATATGTTGAATTTCTGTGGTAAGTGTGTGGTGATGTGAGGTGTGGGTGAGTGGCAGAGTTGTGGTGTATAGAGGGTGTATGCAGGGTGTGTGGGTGCTGTATGTGTGGTGATTTCTTATTGCATGTGTAGTGTGTGTGAGGGGAATGAGTGGCATGTTTGTGTATAGGTATGTGTAGTGTATTTGTGGTGTTGTGGTGGGTTTGTGTTTTGTATATGTGTGGTGTGTATTTGAGATATGTGTTATGTGTGGAATGTGTGTAGTGTGTGTGTTGTATCGGGTGGTGTGTGTGGCCTATATGATGTGGGTAGGTGTGTGTGGTCTATGTGTTGTATGTGTCATGTCTGTGTTGTTTGTGATGTCCATGTGGTCCATGGGTCAACTATGTGTGGTATGAATCTCTTGTGTATATGTTATACAAGTGGTTTCCATGTGGGATGTGTGTGGTGTCTTTTGTTTTGTATTATTTGTATGGTGTGTGGTGTGTGTTTGTGCTGTTGGGGTGGCGTGTGTTGTAGGTGTGATGTGTCCATGATGGAGGTGTGTATGTTTGGTGTCCTTTGGGTGTGTGTATACCATGAGTGTTGTGTGTGGTGTTCATGTGTTTTCATGGTGCATGTGTGAGTGTGGTGTATGTATGGTACATGTCTGTGTGTTATTTGCATGTGTTGGTGTTGTATGTGCAGTGTAATTATGATGGGTGATATGTGCTCAGTTTCTGGGGTTACTTTGTGGTATATGTGTTTGGCATCTGTGTGGTATATGTGGGGTTTCTGTGTGTGTAATGTATGTGTAATTATGTGGTGAATGTGTGATGTATGTGTGTGTGTATGAATGTGGTACATGTGGTGTGTATTTAGTATTTGTGGTCTGCATGTCTGTAGGCATTGTGTGTGTGTTTGGCAGTGTGCATGTGACGTATGTGTTGTGTGTGTGAGGTGTATGTGTGGTGTATATGGGTGGTATAGGAGTGGTCAATGTGTTGTTTATGAGGTATGAATGTGGTATCTGTGGTGTGTGTGAGTTTCTGTAGGATATGGGTTGTGTGTGCCTTCTGTGTGTGCATGTGTAATGTCTATGTTCCTTGTAGGTGATGTATATGTGTTAAATACATTGGGCGTTTTTGGTGTGACCATGTTGTATATGAGGAAAATGAAATGCGTGTGTGTGGTGTATGTCTGCTGTATATGGTTTTTGGTTGGTGTGTGTATAGTAGGGGAGTGGTGTGCATTATGTGTTGCATGGGGTGTGTGTGTAGCAAATTTGGTGTGTGTTCTGTGTGTCTGTTACAGATGTGTGCTACATATGTTGTTAGAGAGGTTTGTATGTGTCACATGCATGGTGTATGTTGCATAAGAGCACTGTATGTGTGGTGATGGTGTGGTAATATGTATTTATGTGTGTGTGGTGTAGGTGTGGTATGTGTGATATATGCATATTCTGTGTGTTTTATGTGTAGAAAGTGAGTGCATTGTATATGTATGTGTTCTGTGTGTGAGTGGTGTTGTATGGTGTGTGAGTGGTGTTGTATGGTGTATGTCTTGTATGGGTGTACTGCATGTGGTGTGTGTAGGTGTTTGGTGTGTGTGTTCTATGTATGTGGGATGTATTGGTGCTATGTCTGCAGGCTATGTGTTGTGCATGCTGTGTATGTGTAGTTTGTGCTGTTAGTGTGTGATGGAAGTGTGTGAGTGTCTGCTGTTTTGGTGGTGTCTGTGGGGTGTGCATTTGTATGTGGTATATGTAGGTGTGAGAGTGGCATGTGTGTGGTGATTGTATGGCTAATTGTCAGTGCACTGACCACAATACTTTCAACAGCAACTGTACAGGGACAGGAGGGCCATCTTTTTTTTGGGGGGGGGCGGATATCAGAGACCAGTTATGCTCGCTTAGTACAGAACAAAGTGAGAACTCATCAAAATATTTGGAAGATGGCAGTGTGAGTGAGAGCTCCATCAAAGACCTAGTTAGAAATATGGAAGCTTATGGGAATGCCTACCAAGAGGATCCATGTTCCACATTTCACACAGGAATGGGGAAAGAGAAAAAAAAAAACCTGGGAAGGAAAGAACTAACTTTGTTTCCCCTGGCCCCAGGAATGAGGCCACCTCCCACCCAAACCCTATAGTTTGGCGTACACACAACCATTTTCTGCTGAGCCTCTTCAAACACCTGAAGTTTCCTGATGTCCCAATTGTTCTGAAACCAAATTTTGAGGGGCCCTGTGGTGCAGCATAACCACAGTCTTAAGAACTCTGTGAGAGTCCCCACTTTAAAAAGAGGATATTGCTCTGAGACACTGGCTCAGAATGGTCCCTTGGGTTCATCTAGTTTCAGATAAAAAGAAAAGGGTAGGGGCACCTGGTTGGCTCAGTGGGTTAAGCATCCGACTCTTGGTTGCGGCTGAAGTCACAATCTCATGGGTTGTGGGATGGAGCCTCGTGTCCTGGTGTGTGCTCAGCAGGGAATCTACTTGAAGATTCTCTCACTCTGCCCCACTCCCAAGTCATGTACACTCTCCATCCCTCTCTCTCAAACAAGCAAATGAACCCCCCAAAAGAATAAAAGAGTCAAAATGGATACACAGGTTAAAGTTCATTATGAGAGATGAGAATAGCCTAATGTGGTGAATGGAGTTGCATCATCTATCTCCTGGCAAGTGGGCTACCTCCAGAATAGCTAACACCTGTGAACTTGGACAAAGAGAACTCTCCACTGTTTACATAAGGGAACCCTGTCAGCAAGAGACTGACATTCTCCCATCAGAAGGAGAGGGAAAGCTTCTGGACTTGGCTGTTTTCCCTACCCATCTCACTAATTGATGGAGACAGCAAGGGTTCAACAAAACCATGTGGGTGCTTGTCACTGATGTTCGAGTGTTTAGAAGGGGGCGTTGGTTCAGTGTGTTTTGAAAGGGCATTTTCTGCATTCACCAGGTCCTCACCATACTGCCCATGCACGGCTTATCTGCCCTTCATAATGAAGGCATCTGGATCACCCAGGGGAGGGAAGCCAACTGGTTATTGAGCACTATGCTTCCACCAGCTGGCCAAGCAAGCACTCAGGAATATGAATGCCATTGTTCTTTTGGGATATCAGACACTGATTTCTCTCCCTTACCACTGGATCAGAGTGGGAACTTGACACCAATCCTTAGGTGCTGGCTGTATGGGAGACCCATCAGCCCTGGAGGGAATGAGGCCTCATTAGAAATTGTGCAACAATATGGGAATGGCTCCAAAAAGAGTTAAGTTCTACATTTCAAAGAGGAATGGGAAATATCGGGGCAATGTCTTCATGTCCATATGCCCCAGAGATGAGGCCAGTGCTTTTCCCAAAAAGGCATGGCCCTGCCTACACACAAACATTCTCTGCTGGACAATGTCAAATGCCCTAGGCCTCATGATGACAAGATAGTGCTGAAGCCAAATTACGAATGGCCTAACCCTTCCCATGCTCACAAAAACCTGACTAGGATCCCGAGTTTCCTTTTTGTTGTTTATTTAGATTTTTATCTAAATTCTAATTAGTTGGCATTTAGCCTAATATTCATTTCAGGAGAAGAGTTTAATGATTCTTCACTTACCTATAATGCCCCGTGCTCATCGTAACAAGTGCCCACCCATAACCCATTTAGACCATCCCCACCTAGCTCCCTCCATCTACCCCCTTTGTTCTCTATTGTTGAGTGTCTCATGGTTGGCTTCTCTCTCTCTTTTTTTCTTCCCCTTCCCACATGTTCACCTGTTTTGTTTTTTAAATTTCGCATCTCAGTGAAGTCCTATGCTATTTGTCTTTCTCTGACTTACTTCATTAGCACAACACTCTAGCTCCATAGGTCACAACTATATTTACATGTCTATATATGTCCCAACTCCTTTATCCATTCCTCAATTGATGGACAGTTGAGCTCTTTCTATAGTTTAGCTATTATTGATAGGCCTGCTATAAACATCGGGGTGCATGTGCCCTTTTGAGTCTGTATTTTTGTATCCGTTGGGTAAGTACCTAGAGATGCAATTGCTGAGTGGTAGGGTAGTTTCGTTTTTAACTATTGGAGAAATCCCCACACTGCTTTCCAGTGTGGCTGCACCAGTTTGCGTTCCCACCAACAGTGTAAGTGGGTTTCTCTTTCTCCACATCCATGCCAACACCTGTCATTTCCTGTGTTGTTAATTTGAGCCATTCTGACTGGAGAGAGGTGATATCCCTTTGAACTTTTGATTTGTATTTCCCTGGTGATGAGTGATATTGAACGTCTTTTCATGGGTCTCTTGGCCATCTAGATGTCTTCTTTGGAAAGAAGTCTATTCGTGTTATTTTGCCCATGGAGTTCTTTGCCTATTTTGGATCCTACCCTTTACTAATAGGTCCTTTGCAAATATCTTCTCTTATCCTGAAGGCTGTCTTTTAGTTTTGTTGATTGTTTCCTTCATTGTGCAGAAGCTTTCCTTGTGAAGCCCAAATACTTTGTTTTTAATCTGTTTCTCTTACCTCAGGAGACAGATTTATTAAGATTTTCATACAGCCAAAGTCAAAGAAGTCACTGCCTGTGTAATCCTCAAAAAATTTAGCTTAGTTGTTTAGTTTAGTTTAGTTTAGTTTAGCTTAGGTTAGTTTCAAGGGTAGAATTGAGTGATTCATCAGTTGCATATAATACCCAGCACTCACCACAGCAAGTGCTCTTCTTGATGCCCATCACACAATTACTCCGTCTCCCCAAACACCACCCTTCCAGCAACCTTCAGTTTGTTTCATGGAGTTTCCTAGACTCATCTCCTTAATTCCTGTCACCCAATTATACCATTTTCCCCGCCCTCCTCCCTTCTAGCAAAACCTCACTTTGTTTCCTACAGTTCTCTTATCGTTTGCCTCACTGTTTTCAACTTAATTTGTTTTTCATTCCCTTCCCCTATGTTCATCTGTTTTGTTTCTTAAGTTACACATCTTAGTGAAATCATACTTACTTGTCTTTGACTGACTTATTTAGCTTGGCATAAAATGGCAAGATGTCATTCTTTTTAATGGCTGAGTAGTATTCCATCGTGTGTGTGTGTGTGTGTGTGTGTGTGTGTGTGTGTGTGAACTTCTTTATCCATTCATCTGTTGATGGACATCTGGGCTCTTTCCATTCTTTCCATAGTTTGGCTACCGTGGACATTCCTGCTCTAAGCCTTGGAGTACATGTGCCTCTTTGAATCAGCACTTTTGTAACTTTCAGAGAAATATCTGGTAGTGTAATCACTGTGTCATAGGATAGTTGTATTTTTATGTTTTTGAGGGACCTCTATAATGTTTTCCAGAGTGGCTGCACCAGTTTGCATTCTTACCAATAGAATAAGAGAGTACTCCTTTCTCTGCATCCTTGCCAATAGCTGTTCTTTCTTGAATTGTTCATTTTAGCCATTCCGAGTGGTGTGAGGTGGTATCTCTTTGTGATTTTAATTTGTAGCTCTCTGATGCCAAGTAATGTGGAACATTTTTTCCTGGGTCTGTGAACCATTTGTGTGTCTTCTTTGGAGAAGTGTCTGTTTATGTCTTCTGCCCATTTTCTGACTGGAGTTTTTGGGGTTTTTTGGGTGTTGAGTTTGCTGATTTCTTGACTGTTTTGGATACTAGCTTTTTATCTGGTAAGTCATTCGCAAATACCTCTTCCCACTCCATGTGTTGCCCTTTAGTTTGGTTGAATGTTTCCTTTGCCATGCCAAAGCTTTGTATTCTGATGAAGTTCCAATAGGTCATTTCTGCTTCAGTTTCCCTTGCCTTGGAACTGTGTCTAGCAAGAAATTGCTGCAGCCTAGGTCAAAGAAGTTGCTGCCTTTGTTCTCCTCTAGGATTTTCACGGATTCCTGTCTCACATTTATGTTGTTCATCCATTTGAAGTTTCTTTTTTGTGTATGGTGGAAGAAAGAGTCCAGTTTCATTCTTTTGCAAGTTATTGAACATAGTCTTGGAAGTCCTGGTCTTTGCATCTATTTGAAACTGCACTGTGCTTAAAACCTTGTGTCAAGTAACATATTCCCTTCATTAAGATATGAGGATTGTTATAACTGTCCCTCAGGATGATGTATTACTTAAAATATAACTTACAAGAAATTGTACTAGCCATAAAGCATGTTTAGATATAGCCTTAAGAAAAACATATACTGGCAGCAGGCCTCTGGGGGAGAGGATGATGTACAACCTTGAAGCTGAGCAGCTGGGGATGTCTGGCTCACTCAGGGTGGAATGCCACCTGCTTCATTTTTCCATTATCTCCCCTTCCCCAGAGAGCACCCGTGGCTAATTAGATGATCCCTTTGAATGTGCTTGCTCAACTATAATCTTTATACTGCTTGACCAGATATATTTTGCTTTCCCTCTTGTTTACCTACAAGGCATATGATTAATGTGTAGCCTTCTTCGGCTCCTTTGTTGATTACTGTCTGTATTTAATAAATACGGGACTGAGGAGTTGTTCAGGGCAACAGTCTTTTCTCCTGTTGTCCCCTGCTCCCTTTCTCTTGCAGCTGACTTGTTTGTGCCTCATTCTTCCCCTGTGCACCATCAGGAAGTGACAGATTGAAATGTGATAGAAGTGATAGAATCTTTAGAACACTAGAAAAAATCCATGTGTTTACCTCCTTGAAACTACACTCTGCTTAAAGTGTCCTTGAATTAACATCTTCTTTTATTTGAAAGTTATGTGAAGACACATTAGCAAAAAAAAAAAAAAGTTCTTAACTTCTTAACTTTTTTCTTAAGATTTTATTTATTTACTTGACAGAGAGACACAGCGAGAGAGGGAACACAAGTAGGGGAGAGGGAGAAGCAGGTTCCCCACCGAGCAGGGAGCCCGATGCGGGGCTCGATCCCAGAACCCTGGGCTTAACCCAGAGGCTTAACGACTGAGCCACCCAGGTGCCCCCAAGTTCTTAACTTCTTGAAACTACCCTGTGCTTAAAGCATTGGTTAAGTAACAACTTTCTCTCGCATATATGTTTATAAACTTAGGTTTATAATCTCTAGAAATTGGTCATGTACTTCATTCCTTGAAACTATAACGTCTTTAAACATCTTCAAGAAATATCAGTTTCATAAAGTTAAGAAGTGTTTTCACACCTGTAGATTTAACACAATGAAATGCCAGGTGCGTACATTGTCAAAACTACACTGTTTTTTTTTTTTTATCCATACGTCAAAGGACATCCTCTTTTCCTCAGAACATGTGTTCTATTTTATGTAGCTAAGACTACTAAAAGCCATTGGTTGAACTCCTCATAACAACACTGTGTTTAAACCACTTGTCAAGGGACATCTTCCTTTCATGAATATATAGTGTTTTTTAAAATTATGTGTAAAAGCATTAGGAAAGGCGTGAGCTTATCTTCTTGAAACTACACTACTTAAGTAGCCCATCAAGTAACATCGTTTTCACTCATATGTGTGTCTGTGCATACATAGTATACATAGTAGGGAACCTCCTCAAAACTACATTGTGTTTAAAGTGTCCCTACAGTAACAACATCTTTCCGTCATTAAGACACAAGTTTTTGTGTTACATTTCCAAGATGGAAGAGTAGTAGGGGGATTGAGAACTTGCAGTGTTCTTCAAATACAACTAGATCAACATTCAACTCTTTTGCACAACTAGGAAGAGAATTGGAGGAGTAAGGAAACAATCTGCATAGTTGGAGAGAGGGAAGGAAACAAATCTGCACAGTTGGAGACAGAGGCAAGGTTCAAAGCCCTGAATTAGGAGATTGGAAAGCCATGTAGCTCAGAGAGGGAGGGAGCCCAGTTCACAGAACAAACTCAGGAAGGGGGAGCAAGTTGGAAGGAGTGCAGCACAGTAAGTCGAGGCAAGGAGATCCTTTGGATCCCTCAGAGAGAGATTGCTGCCCTTCCCGGAGGGCATTTGGCAAGATTTGAATTAGATCATATGATATTCGACTGAGTCCTCATGAGATTTGGAATGAGATCTGGTGAGGTTTGGATGAGATCTCATGAGATTTGGATGAGTTCTTTTGAAATGTGGGCAGAGATTGGTGAGATTTGGATGTGACCTTGTGAGATTTGGCATGAAATCTGAAAAGATGTGCTTGAGATCTCAGAATATTTGGAATGAGATCTGGTGAGATTTGGATGAGGTCTCAGGAGATTTGGAAGAAGATTTCATGAGATTTGGGTAGAAATCTCCCAAGGTGAGCCTAAGATGTCACGAGATTTGGACTGAGGTCTCATGAGATTTGGGTAGAAAGCTTGTGAGATGTTTGAGAGGTATCACGATATTTGGAATGAAATCTGGCAAGATTTGGATGAGATCTCATGAGATTTGGTGAGAAATCTCACAAGACGTGTGTGAGATCTCACGATTTTTTGTACTGAGTTCTCACAAAATTTGGACAGAGATCTCATGAGATTTAGTCTAAGATCTCATGAGATTTGGGTAGAAATCACATGAGATGTGCAGGAGATATGTACTGAGATCTCATGATATTGGGAATGAGTTCTCATGGGATTTGGACAGAGATCTCAAGGGATTTGGACAGAAATCTCATGAAATTTGGATCATAATCTTGTGAGTTGTGCCTGAGATTTTGCAGTATTTGGATTGAGATCACACAAGATTTGGTGCGATATCTCATGAGATATGGACAAAGATCTCACAGAATTTGGACTAACATCTCATGAGATTTGGGTACAAATCTCGTGAGATGTGCCTGAGATCGCAGGAGGGTTGGACAGTGTTCTCACGAGATTTGGACTGAGATCTCATGAGAGTGAGACAGAGATCTCATGAGATTTGTACATAAGATCTCACAAGATTTAGATGTAAGGTCTCTAGAGATTTGGACAGAGCTCTCACAAGATTTGAACTAAGATTTCATGAGATTTGTGTAGAGATCATGTAAGATGTGTCTGAGATCTCACAAGATTTGTACTGAGATCTCAATATTTGTACTGAGATCTCATGAGATCTTGCCATTTATAATGATATTATTGGAGCTAGAGGGTTTTATGCTAAATGAAATAATTCGGTCAGGGAAATGTAAATACCATATGATTTCATTCATAGTCACTCATATGTGGAATTTAGGAAACAAATCTGATGAATATACAGGAAAGGGAAAAAAGAGAGAGAGGAGAAAACCATAAGAGACTCTTAACAATAGAGAACAAACTGAGGGTTGATGGGGGGAGGTAGGTGTGGGTGGGCTAAATGGGTGATGGGTATTAAGGGCACTTGTCATGGAGAGCACTGGGTGTTATATGTAAGTGATTAATCACTAAATTCTACTTGTGAAACCAATAATACACCATATGTTAAGTAACTAGAATTATAAATTAAAATTTGGAAGAAAAAAATTCAGTGATCTTGTATGATGAAAATACTCAACAAACTAGAAACTACTTCAATATGCCAAAGCAATTAAGAAAATCTCATGAATAGTAGCTTACACAATTTTAAAAATTTTCTCCAAGATTAGAAATAAGACAAGAATGATGTTTTCACCATTTCTATTTGATACAGTTTTGGAAGACCTAGTCAGAACAATTAGGCAAGAAAAAGAAATAAAGGGCTTCATTTGGAAAGGCAGATGTAACATTAACTCTGTCACATATGACATGGACATGTATGCAGGAAAACCTAAAGAAGCTACAAAAAATACTTTAGTACTAATAAATTCATCAAATTTGCAGAATACAAAATCAACACAAAAATTAGTTTCATTTCTGCATATTAATAAAGAATAATATGAAAAGGAAATTAAAATTGATTCCAGTAAAAGATGTAAATTATTTCATCAAAAACATGAATTGTCTTGGGAAGGTGAGATTATAAATATAAAGTTTTAGGGTGCATTCAAAGTTAAGCTGATATCAGCTTAAAACTGACTGTTATAAATACAGCCTATTTGATGTAATCCTTGTGGTAAGCACAAAGCATAATCCTATAGTGGATACACAAAAGATAAAGAGAAAAGAATCAAAGCATACCACTACAGATAAAAATCAAGTAAAAAAAGAGGAGACGGAGAGAAGAAAGAAAGAACGAACAAGAGAATTACAAAATAGCCAGAAAATGAACAAAATATCAATAGTAAGGCCATACCTGTCAATAATTACTTTAAATATCACCGGACTAGATTCTCTAACTTAAAGCCAGAGTGGCTGAATGAATTAAAAAAAAAAGACATGAACCAACTCTATGGTTCTTTATTTTGTTCAGTTAGCCACTGTATAGTACATAATTAGTTTTTGATGTAGTGTTCAATGATTCATTAATTAAGTATAACACACAGTACTCATCACAGCACATGCCCCACTCAATACTCATCACTCTGTTACCCTTTCCCCCCACCCTCCTGTCCTCTGAAACCCCCAGATTGTTTCTTGGTGTCCATAGTCTCTCACAGTTTAACTACATGTTTTGTATAAAAGAGTCACTTCAGATTTAAGGACATACACACACTAAAGGGAAGAAATAATATTCCAAGAAAATGGAAAACAAACAAACAAAAAAAGCAAGGATAGATAACTCTACTTATATCATAGAAAATAGATTATAAGCCAAAGACTTTAACAAGAGGCCAAAAAAGGTCACATACAATGCTAAGTGTGTCAATCTAACAAGAAGTCATACATGTAAATATTTGTGCACATAAAAAATGAACACCTAAATATATAAAACAAGTATTAAAAGCCCTGATGGGAGAAATAGAAGGCCATACAATAATTGCAGGGATTTTAATACTCCACTTTCAATAGTGGATAGATCAGACAGAAAATCAATTACAGAACATTGGACTTAAATGATATATTAGTCCAAATGGACTTACCAGACATTTACAGAACATTGCAACCAACAGTAGTAGAATAAACATTCTTATCAAGCACATATGGAACATCCTTAAGGTACATCATATATTAGACCACACGGTATATCTTAAGAAATTTTAAAAGATAAAATCATATCGAACATCTTTTTTTGATGCAATGATATAAAACTAGAAAATAATTACAGGATGGAAACTAGGAAATTCACAATTATGTGGAAACTAAGCCACATGCTGGTGAACAATCAGTAGATTAAAGAAGAAATCAAAAGAGAAATAAAAAAATATCTTGAGACAAATGAAAATGGAAATAGAACATACCCAAACTTATGGGATTCAGCAAAAGTGTGTCTAAGAGGAAACCTTATAGCAATTAAAATGCTAAGTGAAATAAGTCAACCAGAGAAAAACAATTATCATATGGAATCACTCATATAGGGAACATAAGGAATAGTGCAGAGAACAACAGGGGAAGGGAGGGAAAACTGAAGGGGAAGAAATCAGAGAGGGATAAAAGCCATATGAGACTCTTGAATCCAGGAAACAAACTGAGATGAGCACTGGGTGTTATATGCAAATAATGAATCATTGAATATTATATAAAAAACTAATGCTGAACTATACATTAGCTAACTGATTTTAAATTAAAAAATAGATAATGAAAAATAAAATAAAATAAAATAAAATAAAGATCCTAAATTAAACAAACTAACATTAAATATCAAGAAACTATGAGAAGAAGAACAAAGTCCAAAGTTCATAGACTTAAGGAAATAGCAAATATAAGAGTGGACACAAGTCATATAGACACTAAAAGGCAATAGAAAAGATCAATAAACAAAGGGCTTCTTAAAAACAGATAAAAAAATTGATAAGCATTTAGCTTGGCACACCAAGAAAAGAGAGGGTTTGAAGAAATAAACTTTTTAAATTAAATTCAATTAAAGAAATAAAACTTTGAATAAAAAGGAGACCTGTTACAAAAGTTAGCACACAAATAAAAAGGATCAGAAGAGACCATCATGAACTATTATAAAGCAACAAATTGGATAACCTAGATGAAACGGCTAAATTCCCTGAAACATACAACTTACAAAGATGGACTCATGAAGTAGAAAATCCGAATAGGCCAATGTCTCGTAAAGTGGATAAATCAGTAATCAAAAACCTACCAAAAACAAAAAGTCCAGGACCAGATGGCTTCACTGATGAATCGTACCATGCATTTCAAGAAGAAATAATACCAATACTTGCATAACCTCCTAAAAAATAGAAGAGGAGGGAACACTTCAAAACTCATTTTATGAGACCAGCAGGATCCTGACACCAAAAACAGACAAGGACACTGCAAGAAGAGAAAATTATACGTCAGTATTCTTGATGAAATAGATACAAAATCCTTCAACAAAATATTAGGGAACCAAACTCAATAAAACAAAAAATATGATACACCATGAACAAGAGGGGTTGATACTAGGAATACAAGGATGGTTCAACACCTACAAATCAATCAATGTGATATACATCATTAGTAAAATGAAGTATAAAAATCACGTGATCATCCCAATGGACGCAGAGAAAGCACTTAACATAATGCAACATCCATTAATGATAACAACTCTCAACAAAGTGATTATAGACGGAGTACATCTCAACTCAATGAAGGCCATATATGACAAGAACACAGCTAACATCGTACTTAATGGTGTAAAGCTAAAAGCAATTTTCTAAGATCAGGAAAAAGACAAGGATGCTCAGTCTCATACCTTTTACACAGCATCATAATGGGAGTCCTAGACAAAGCAATTAGCCAAGAAAAATAAATAAAAGACATCCAAATTGGACAGGAAAAAGTAAAACTGTCTATTTGCAAATGACACGATATTTTATATTAAAAATTCTAAAGACTCCACCAAAAAACTGTTAAAATAAATGAATTTGATAAAATTTCAGGATCAGGATGAATGTACAAAAATCAGTTGCACTTCTGTACACACAAACAAATTATCAGAAGGAGAAATTAAGGAAATTATCCAAAATATGATTGCATTAAAAATACCTAGGAATAGATTTATCAAAATAATTTAAGGTCAATGCATAGAAAACTATAAGACACTAATGAATGAAATGGAAGAAGTCACAAATAAAGAGAAAGATATTCTATTTTCATGGACCAGAAGAATTAATACTGTTAAAATTCCATACTACCCAAAGGAACCTACAGAATCATTCAATCTGTATCAAAATTCCAATGGCTTTTTCATAGAAATAGAAAAAGCAACCCTAAAATCTGTGTAAAATCACAAAATTTCCTGAATAGCCAAAGCAATCTAGAGAAAGAAAAAAAGTTAGAAGCACTATACTTCCCGATGTGAAACTATATAACAACTAAATAAACTATATAAAGGCTAGAGTAGTCAAAACAGTATGGTATTGGCATGAAACTAGGCATCTACAACAACAGAACAGAATAGAGAGCTCAAAAATAACCCCATGCATATGTAGACCATTAATTTATGAAAAA